>NC_133650.1:61717259-62061168 GCF_009905375.1 Apium graveolens
AATATCGTTATGGTATAAGCCATACTAAGAAAAATAAGGCCAATGATTTTGTTTAAATTATCAGCTAGTAAAACACTATTTGGGCCGTACAAATTTTGATATAAAAGCATTTAACCTAGAATAAAACACCCGATAATTACCCAAAACACATCCTGACCAAAACAGAACACACGTAGCACATAACAACTAGAGTTTTATAACTCAGTACACTTAATGACATAATAAAACACATATATCATCTTTATTAAGATATAATACAAGCGTAATTTCTCAGTTGTTACATCCTTCCCCCTTAATAGGATTATGTCCTCAGAATCTTGCTAGGAAAATAAATGGGGATACTTTTCTAACATTTCACTTTCAAGTTGCCAGGTTGACTATTCAACCATAGGATTTCTCCAGAAGATTCTCACTAGTGGTACAGATTTATTTCTCAATACTCTCTCTTGCCGATCTAAAATTCTTATTGGCTGTTCTATATAAGACAAATCAGCTTAAAGCTCTATTGGCTCATATTCTATTACATGCCTCGAATCGGGATTATATTTCTTAAGTATTGACACATGAAACACGTTGTGGAAATGTTGCATATGGGGCGGTAAGGCTAACTCGTAGGTGACCTTTCCAACTCTCTTCAAGATTTCATATGGACCAACGTATTGTGGCTTTAACTTGTCTTTATTTCCAAATCTAGTCAATCTTTTCCATGGCAATATCTTTAGTAATACATATTCTCCTTCTCGGTAATCCACATCCTTCCTGGTTTGATCTGCGTATTTGCGTTGTCGATTTTGTGCTACTTTCAGTAGCTTTTGGATAAGCTCTGCCTTTTTCTTGGTCTGCTGGACCAGTCTTGGACCTAGAATTTTGCGTTCTCCAACTTCATCCCAACATACAGGTGATCTACACTTTCTTCCATATAGGGCTTAATTTGGCGGCATTCCAATGCTGGCATGATAGCTATTGTTGTAAGAGAATTCCAGTAGCGGTAAATTTTCGTCCCAACTGCCTTCAAAATCAATTACACATACACGTAACATATCTTCAATTATTTGAATTTTCCTTTCGCTTTGTCCGTCCGTATGTGGATGATAAGCGGTACTCTTGTTTAATTTGGTACCAAGGCATTCTTGAAACTGTCTCCAGAACCGTGAATTAAAACGTGGATCTCGATCAGATATAATGGATAAAGGAACTCCATGTCGCATCACTATCTCCTTAAGATATAGATGTACTAACTTATCAAGCGAGAACCTTCCGTTGATTGGGAGAAATGTGCTGAGTTTGTTAATCTATCAATAATAACCCAAATCGCATCATGGTTTGCTCTGGTTCTAGGAAGTCCTACTATAAAATCCATTCCTAAATGTTCCCATTCCCATTTCGGAATATTCAGTGGTTGTAGTAATCCGCTTGGACGTTGATGCTCTGCTTTGACTCGTTGGCACGTATAACATTTACTGACCCATTCAGCTATTTTTTTCTTCATATCTGGCCACCAAAAGTTTTCCTTTAAATCTTTGTACATTTTCGTGCTCCCATGATAAATTGAATATCTCAAGTTATGAGCGTCTCATAAAATTTCTTCATTCAATTCCGGTACATTGGGTATCCAGATTCTCGAGGCAAATCGCAAGATTCCTTTATCATCTTTCTGACTTGTAATTTCTTCTCCTGTCAAATTATCGATTTCATGATTCATTACTTCCTCCTGACACCTTCTTATCTTTTCCAACAGTTCTGGCTGGAATGTCATTGCATAGTTCATTCAATTTCCAATTTATCAAACTCTCTGATCAATTATTTTGAGATGTCAACATGTTTAATCTTTCCTTTCGACTTAATTCATCTGCTATAACATTTGCTTTACCTGCATGATAGTTGATTGACACATTGTAGTCTTTGATTAGTTCTAGCCAACATCGCTGTCTCATGTTGAGTTCTTTCTGCGTAAAAATATATTTTAGACTCTTATGATCCGTGTAGATCTCACATTTCTCGCCATAAAGATACTGTCTCCAGAGTTTCAGTGCGAACACAATGACGGCTAATTCCAGATCATGCATCAGATATTTTTGTTCATGAGGTTTCAGTTGTCTAGAAGCATACACAATTACATTGTCGTGCTGCATTAATACACATCCAAGTCCTCAATAGGAAGTGTCGCTATAAATGACGAAGTCTCCTTGATCATCTGGTAGCACAAGTCGATTCTTCAATTTTTGAAAAATTTCTTCACATTTTTCATTCCATACAAACTTTTTGTTCTTCCGGGTCAGTTTGGTTAATGGCGTAGCTATCTTCGCAAAGTCTTTAACAAATCTTCTGTAATAACCAGCCAATCTCAAGAAACTTCTAACCTCTGTCGGGGTCTTTGGTCTTTCCCAATTTAGAATAGCTTCAATCTTTGCTGGATCGACTTGAATTCCCTCAATACTGATTATGTGACCTAGAAATTGTACCTCCTTTAACCAGAATTCGCATTTTGAAAACTTTGCCTAAAGTTGTTCCTTCCTCAAAGTTTCCAAAGTGATTCTCCGATGTTCTGCATATTCTTCTTTAGTCTTCGAGTAGATGAAGATGTCATCAATAAAAACAATGATAAATTTATCAAAGTACTTTTTGAACACTTCATTCATTAAATCCATGAACGCCGCTGGTGCATTGGTCAGTTCAAACACCATTATGAAAAATTTGTAGTGTTCGTATCTAGTTCGAAAGGCAGTCTTAGGAATATCTTCCGCCTTGATCTTTAACTAGTGGTACCCTAACCTTAGATCGATCTTTGAAAACCATGCCGCTCCTTTCAGTTGATCAAATAAATCATTGATCTGTGGCAAAGGATATTTATTCTTGATATTTAACTTATTCAACTCATGATAGTCGATGCATAGAAGCATACTACCGTCTTTCTTCTTCACAAACAATACCGGTGCATCCCATGGTGATACACTAGGCCTTATGATTCCCCCTATCCAGAAGATCCTGTAATTGTGTTGCCAACTATTTCATTTCAACTCGTGTCATTTGATATAGAGCTTTCCAAACTGGTTCAGTACCTGGTGCCAAGTCAATAGTGAACTCAATTTCTCGATTCGTAGGTAGTCCTGAAAGTTCATCTAAAATGACATCCAAAAATTCATACACCACATGAATCTTTACATCCTTGGCGTAGCAATCTTTTAGTCTGCATCATCGTTCGGAATCTTTGCCTCTGTTTCTCACCTTTAAATGTTACCATTACATTTTCTTCAGTTCGCAAATGCACTTTTTTATTCGCGCAATCGATCTGGCCATTGTTGCCGGCTAACCAGTCCATTCCCAGAATAACATCAAATTCTCTTAACTTGAAAGGTATCAAGTCAACAGAGAAATGATGCCCCGCTATCGCAATAACGCACCCTGGACACACTCGGTCTACGATAATTTGATCATCATTTGCTAACTTTATAATTAATGTTTCGTCCAACCGTTGGGTTTCACAATATAACTTATGAATAAATTCTTCAAAAATAAAAGATCTTGTGGCTCTAGAATCAATCAATACTTTTGCATTTACAGAATTCATAAGAAGCGTACTTGCAACCACGTTTGGACTCTGCATAGCTTCTTTTATTGACATATTAAAGGTCCTTGCCCTAGGCTGATTTTGCTGTGGTGGTGGAGGTAATGCCAAAATCCTTGGAATACTGGCTGCCATAGCTGCTCCTCTACAATCATTTGCAATATATCCCTTTCTTCCGTATTGAAAAGAGGTAATCTTCGTCTTCCCTCTTGGGCATTCACCAGAATAGTGTCCCTTTTGCTTTCACTTAAAACATGTGACATCCGGCTTGTTACAAATTCTCGTATGTTTCTTTCCACATGTCCTGCAATTGGGTATTGGTGGTCGGGTGATTCTTTGTTGATTTGGGGCTTGGAGTCGGTTACCCGTTCTTGGATTACCTTGTTTTGTCCTTCTAAAATATATATTTTTCCGGGCTTAAAATCCCGGCCTCCTGTTGGAATGATTTTTAAAACTTCCTTGTCCCTTTTCCATTTGGGACACCTCACTTTCCCCTTCAATAATCATAGATTTCTGAACCAAGCCTGTATAGGTTGTCCGACTTCAATCCCTATTGGAATCTCTTAGCTCGTTTCTCATCAATATCAACCTGTTCTAGAACAAACCTAGCCAATTCAGTAAACTTGGCCTCGTATTCAGTCACTGACATATTCCCTTGCTTCAACTCCAAGAACTTAATTTCCATCTGGTTCTTCATATAGTGGGGACAATACTTTTTCAGAAAAAACTCGGTGAATATATCCCAAGTTATAATACTGTCGCCTTCTAGTACTTTCTTGGACTCCCACCAGTAATTAGCTTCTTCTTTCAGAAAATAACCGGCAAAATCTGTCTTCTGGTCTGCTTCCACTTTAACCAATATGAACGCCTTCTCTATCTCTTTCAGCCATGCCCTAGCTTTAGTGGGATCCACTGTGCCTTCAAATTCTGGAGGCTTTACCGACTGAAACTGTATAAAGGTAACAACAGGTATAACTGGTGGTACCTGTGGCTCAGGACGAAGTGGCTGTTGTAACATCCGCTGCTGGAACCGTTGTTGTTATTGCTGCATTTGCTGCTGCATCATCGTCATTTGATGTTGCATCAGGTGAAACATTTGGTCCATATGGTGGTTATTATTATTTTGCCCTTCAGTATTATCATTGGATGACTCAGTTCTGGTCTTTCTTTTTTGTGCCATTTTTCTGATAATAAAACAAATGGTTCTTTTAATAATAATTTACTAAACATGTGATAATAGATAAAGGAACAATTTGTCTGGTATTAAAACAGGGAATTTAAATAACGAATTAATGGAAAGAAAACAATTTGACAAATATCAAACGAGAAATTAACACAGTTCAAAATTTAAACAAATTGTTTGAAATAATTTTAAAAATTTGGAACAACATATGATACAACACTGTTTTAAATAAAACAGAATTTGAGATAAGGAAAACTGTAAAATAGTAAAGTAAATGTAAATGCTATAAGGACTAAAATTTAAAATAAAAGAAAAAGTTAAAAAAATTATTTCATATATATATCTGACACAAGCTTCAGGTGTTAGTGCTTGGTACAAAAGGTCTACATCAGATCTGTCACTGCTACAGCTGCTACATGTCAAAACTAGATACTACACATATACATGTCTAGTCACACTATACTATGCTGCCTCTATCTACATATGTCACATATAGTACAACACATCTGACTAACTGGCTGTTCTCAAAAACCTGGTGGTACACGGTCTATCTCCTGTCGGATCGAATCTAAAACTGTCTCCACCAATCTCATGGCTCGGCAGTACACTGTGTCGGTATAAATATCCTCCCGACTCAGCTCTCCTAGCTCCTGTGAAGCCGCCCGATAAACCTTCCTGAGCCTCTCTCTCAGTACATAATTTGGCTGTAAGGCTGTCACGGGACCATACTCTCGGCTCTCAAACAATCCAAGGATCTCACTGCACTGAGCTCTCCACATTTGTATATCCTCTCTAATCCTGGCATACTTATGGTACGGCACTGCCCGCGACTCTTTAAGATCTATCTGCGGTCCCCGGGAAGGTAAATGCACAGGCTGATCAAGGACATGCTCATCCATGAACTCCGCAGGTGGAAACTGATAAATCCCTAGCATTGGAGGATAGATAGCTAGGGGAGGTGGAAATAACCCCGGTGGTATCTAAAACTCCATCAGCTAAGGATCTGGATGTACATCTGGCTGCTGAAATGGAATCTCTGGCTCTGGCTATTGCAATGGTATCTCTAGCTCATCCAACTGTGGAAAATCAATCAGGTCAGGTATCTCAAGCATCGGAAACTCGAGAGGTGGTAGCTGAGGTATCTCGGGCTCAAAGTATGGGAAAAAGTCTATAGGATCAGGTACCTCTAGATCTGGTGGATCCACAGGTGTAACTAGAGGCATAGCAACTGATGGTATAGCTGGTCCAGACATAGTCCTCTCAGACGAAGATGAAGTCATCTGAAAAAATAACCATAAGAAAAGAAAAGGTCACTTGCCATTCCTAGAACTTATAAATTCCTAATATAAAATTAATAAAACCCTAATACTACGAGTCCTATCTTATGTGATCTTCCTATCTTATCTTAACCTTAATGTTCTTGTTTCAGGGACCAAAACCTAAACTCTGATGCCAACTGTAACACTCTCCAAATCCGGGGTATAGATTTGGGGTATTATTACCACTAATTGCCTTATTAAACCTGCATAATAATAATAATAAAATAATATACATAAACAACCCTTTGATACTACTACTCAGGATTTTTTAAGTTTAAGGTTTGAAAACAAGAATGACTTACTATCCTTATTACAACAACCCAAATAAAAAGTCTTACAAGCCTTCTTTATTACAAACCAGTTATGTACACAAATTTTAACTAAGTTTCTTTTATTCAAACAACATCTGCATTTATTCCCACTACACCTGCACGGGCATCTTAAAACTCTCTTCTGGGATTGGAATTAGCACCCTTGGTGCTAGAGGGTCCCATTGTCTGACCCGCTTCTTGACCACTCGGGTACGGATGGTTTTCATTCTCGGTCTCAACAGAAAAAAAAGGTGAATAACAATAATAGGGGTGAGCCATAATTGCTCAAGAAGCCTGTAATATATATATATATATATATATATATATATGTATATATATAGTGTAAATAGAATGTTAAATGAACCGATAATCTGATTGTTTGAGCAACCACATGTTTCCGCAGAGAATGAAGGCCACTATCGACGAGTACCAAATGAATTAGACTGGACACAAAAACCAACATATTCACTGTAACATGCTGATCAGTCAAGATATAACACAGATCTATAACCAACTGTATAGACCCACCAACATATAGGGTACCCAGGCACTAAAGCCTAATAATCAAGGGTCCGGTCCATACCCAGCCCGCATCTTAACTATCCAGTCCATAGATCAGCATCCGGAATAATTGGTATGCTTTCGATGTATCATAACATCGGAATATATCAGAGTATATGTAAATATGTGTATATAACTATTGGAATATGAATAGAGGATTCAATGAATTAGGAGAAATCGTATCTCAAAGAAAGATACTCATTTAGTTGACTGACATCGTAATCGTATCTCAGACTGAGACCACATTGCCCTTTTCGTCTACCCATATGATTCTATCTGACCCGTATACGTATTATCTAGCAACTAGGACTCAAGTAATCACGTAAGTCACATAGCACATAAGGCACATAATTAATTTAGACTCACAAATAATTTTAGAATCGAAATGGGATCTATATTCGCATTAATAGACAATATCTGACTCGTTTTCTATTATCTAGGGTTTATTAGACTCTTGTTCCTAAATAATAGGGTCTATAATTAAATAAATATCATAATCAAACTCGCCCTCGAAGGAAGTTAATATTTATAATTATATTTAATGGATTCAGGTCATTTTCCGAGTCTAACGGCATTCATTTTGATTAAATCGGATAAACGGTTCAATTACTATACAATAAACATATATATATATATCAATTATTAATCAAAATAATTAATTATTCAAAAATAATTGAACCTCAAATATATTTTTAAAGAATTATTTAGGAAAAATCAAATTTAAAATAATTTTTTCCTAATTTTTTGAATTAAATAGGATTTATTACAAATTATTTAATTAAATTGATTAATTATAAAATAATTAATCAATTTAAATAAATAATAAGTAATAAAGGAATATTTAAATAGATAAATAAATAAATAAAGTTTTGAATTTCTAAAATAAGAAAAACAATTTAGAATTGTTTACAAAATAAATCAGATAATTAATCAAATTAAATATTTGATTTATTAAATAATAAAACTAATTTTCTGATTTTTATAAAAGAAAAACAAATTAGAAAATACAAAAAAAAGGTTTTTAGAATTCAATTCAGAGTAATTAGGTGAAAACCGGGTCGACCACCGGGTTGAAACCGGGTCGACTCCGGATCTTCAAGAACAAACCGGGTCGCCGACTGGTTCTAAAACCCGGGGATGAACCCCGGTTTCCGGTGACAATCCGGCTGCAAAACAACTCAGATCCCTACTAAAACTTACTGCAAACAACCCACAAAGACCTTACGAAGAAAGATATTCACTTCAACATATGAACGATCGTCGTATTAGTCGAAAAAATCGAAGAACACGGCAGCGGCGCTGGTTTCTGGCCACCTCAAATTGAAGACTAAAAATTACGCAAAAATCAGTAATAGAATGAGCATGAGCCGATCTATCACTCTATGGCATCAAATCATATCAACAATCAACAAAATGAAACCCCCCAAATTCGAATTAAATTCTAAAAATTAAAATTAAAAATTAATACCTCTGATGATGATTTTGATGAGATAATCTGATAGAACAGGATTCAAGCTTCAAAACGGTTACTCACACTTCAGATTTTAACACCCCTAACACGATCAAATCCGCTTCAATCTTCAAGAACACTGAAGAACCCTAATTCCCTTTTTCAGGAATTTCTTAATTAATTTTCGGATTTTTTAATAATTATTTAATAAATAATTAATAATAAATTAGCTTTTTATAGTAGTAATAAGAATACTCCTAATTAAAATTAAGGCCCTAATTATACATTTAATACAATTAATTGACCCTTAATTTTATAATTTTTGGGTATTAATTTTGAATTTTTAAATTTCCAATAAATACAAAATATATGTCAAAAATTCCCAAAAATTGTGAATAATACAAAAATGCAAAGAAAAATAATACTTGATAATTTCATGATCCTATAAAAATAAAAATTTGATTTTTGTGGGGCTTTTGACACCCGAGGGGGCCCGGAAAAGCCATTTTTCGTGAAACGAGAAAATTTGTAAAATAACTGGATGTTCAGAATATCGCTATGGTATAAGCTATACTAGGCAAAATAAGGCCAATGATTTTATTTGAATTATCGTCTATTAAAATACTGTTTGGGCCTTACAACTTTTGATATAAAAGCATTTAACCTAGAATAAAACACCCGATAATTACCCAAAACACATTCTGACCAAAATAGAACACACGTAGCACATAACAACTAGGGTTTTATAACTCAGTACATTTAATGACATAATGAAACACATAAATGATCTTTATTAAGATATAATACAAGCGTAATTTCTCAGTCATTATAGAGGTGGATTATTCAGCTCATGAAGTATCAACTGAAGATATTTAACTTTGGAACACTTAGGAACAAGATCAAACAACATTGTAGATCTTTTGGACATTACGAAGACTGTTATCCTCTTAGGATGTCCTCATACTCTCTTGGTGTCGTTGATTGATTCTTCTTCCACCACTTCATCAAGTATCTTTATGATTGAGATTAAACCAATTTTGTCCTTCTTACATGTGGAGAGTTTGACGTAAATTAAGGGTTGATGTATTGCTTCTAATCCGCTTGTTCTGAAATCATTGATCTTAAGATTTGCTTTATTAATCTGAAAGAATAGTTCCCCTTCATTGTTAGTGTTGATGATAGGTTCACTATCTTTTAGAAGATTAATTTATGGCCCTCCATTGATGAACACCATCTCATGATAAGCTCTTTTAACTTTCTTCATGTCCTTCTCTGTATCCCTGATCATTTTGTCATTGAGCCTATAAGCATATAGAACTTTAGGAGCTTTAAGGTCTGCATCTAATCTTTTGACTCCTGGTGCTTCCAGATTTGCTCTTTTGCTCTTAAGTTGACTTTCCAGGAAAGTGAGTTGTAGATATCGAATGGATCTTATTCGTTGATCATACATGGCGATGTTTTATAATCTACCATCTGCAACTACTTTGATCACAAACGGAGTAAAGAATGCTTGGGCAGATACATCCATCATCATTTTCCAAAGCTTGTCTCTGAAGTATTCATTCTCATTCGATCTCAACCATGGGATTTTTGATACTAAAATAAACAATTCCACTATATTCAGCTTCTTCAATACACTAGTAAAGATCTTCATTTGAAGTCCATCTCTGTGGTTGACAGTAATCTTCCATCCATTCGCTAGAATATTCACAGTGGTGCCAGTAATTACCCTATTGAATTGAGGGTAGAACTCATGAATATTTGGATAGTCCTTTTTGTACTTCTCTACAGTGTTCAGAAGATTCTTGTTGCCAGGGTCTAGTTTGGGACAGCTTTCTGATTTTTCAATTTTCCTTTTGATCTCATACAATCTACTTCCTTTCCTGTTAGCTCGAAGATAATATTCTCTTGCTTCTCTATCTTCCCTTCTTTGTATTTCTCTCTATACTCTAGCTCTTGATCTCTCAATATCTTCTTGAATTTCTTGATAGGATCGATTGAGCTTTTTAGACAATCCATACTACAAGCAGTCATCCGAGAAAGCATCTTCATCTTCAAATTCTTCATCCTCATATATGACTTTTCTCTCTTCAGTCATCACTGCTTCAACTCTGAATTCAAAGCCCTCAGGAACATCACTTTCATCTATTTCTCCTTCCTCCAACTCATACTCAGATAATAGGGGTTTGGAGCATATATCTCTGAAAGAAGACCCCTTTCAGTCGTAATGACTTTGCTTAGGAGATCTTGCTTTGAAGTTGATTGCTCTCCCTGAGTTGAAGAACTCTTCTCAGAAGTATGTCTTGCTTTCAACAACACTCTTTCATCAATCCTCTCTTCCTCTTCCTTTTCATCCTGAAGCTCATCTCCAAATTCATCAAAACCAGGGTCAGCTGTTTGAAAAGCATCCTGAATTAAGTCCACAGTTGCAACTACTTTTTCTTGCTCCACCCATTTCTCCCCCTCAGTTGTGTTATCCTTCAGAGCTGGGGTTGATTTAACATGCAAGATCAAGATAGGGATCTCTTGAGATGACGGTTATGAAATAGACAGTTTCTTGCTGACTGAGGTCTTTGGCTCAGTACTAGCAAGACCTGTTTCAGTGGAGACAGGGATTGGTGCTTTCTTACTAACGGAGATCTTTGGCTCAATATTGGCAATTGCCTTTCCCTTCCCAGAATGAGTGAGAGATTGATACACGTATTCCCGTAAACTAGCAAATGATGCTTGTTGAAGTTCAAGTTGTTCGGAAAGACGGGCAATCTGATGATCCCTGACAGACAGTTCATTCTTGATATATTGATCCTTGAGAGCCAGTTGTTATTTAAGATAGCTGTCTTTAAATGCTAACTGCTATTCAAGGTAAGATTTTGTGACGTACTGTGACAGGCCTATAGTTGTTGTTTGGGAGGTAGGTGTCTCACTGGTTTCTCGAAGTGTATCACTTAACACTCTTTAACCCAGTTTAGGGATTGGTGTTTCACTCACCTTCACGGATACACTCCGCTCATAGCTCCGAGATCGAGATGTACCTGCAGAAAACACTGGAGCCATCTTTGAGGAGGTCAGCAGTGGTGCAATGGGAATTCATGAGTCACGATCCTTGTTCAAGACAAGTTGCTTGTCATCACGAGATGACTGATCCAGAGTTGGAATATATGGGAGGATCACTGAGGCCATCATATGTGGCATCTGTTCCTCAGCTTCCTCTAGTGTCGGTGAAGACACTTTCCCCTTAAGCTCACCAGTTGAATCTGGTTCATTGCCAATGAGTTGCCGATCCGCACCTATGTCGGATCCCCTATCCGTAGATGCATCTAGGTTTATTAATCCTGGGAAGATAAGTGTTGTGATAGATTAGCAGTGATTACATCACTCTCTTCTAACACCTGTGAAGGCAGTTGATCCATTAAAGGACCTTGAACAGGATATTTTAACCATAAAATGGTTGAATGCCCTGTTTCCTTCAATACTTCCTCACCAAAAAGAACTCTTCTAATCGACTCATTTAAAGCTTCAAGAGCTTGAATATTGGAGAGTGTGTTTGACTCATTATAGGATGTCGTGGCCGACGGGAGAATTTCAATAGACTCACCTTGTTGAGAAGATGGATCCAATAACTGTTTATCTACCTTTTCAGCCATTGTATCCTTTTGGGAAGATACATGGGAGGTTACATTTTGTTACTCCCTAACAATCTAACAAAGAAATACAGAAGGGGTGGGTTGAATGTAATTCTGGCTACTTTTCAATTTTAAGAACAGTTCTTCTACAAATAAATAACTGTGTTTGATTTAGCAATGGTGTGGAATGAAAGTAGTGTAGAAATCAAAAGACAAAGTATTTAAATACAAGTACTTAAAAACTTTCTGGTGGATTGAACTTTTCCACTAGAGATATATATTAAGTAGAGAACTCTGTGTTACAAAATTGTACACAGCTGCTTACAAGTTGAACAATAAGAACAAAGAAATTCTTTTCATATTTTGCCTTATCTATTTCTCTAGTAAATTCTTACTTACTTGGATGCTATTTAACTTGCTACCCTTGGTTTATATATCACCAAGTTACATGATAAAAAGATAAGATAATAAGACAAATTATTTCTAGTCTAATTTCATACTGCTACACTTCTCTTTCCAGTATCTTTGAATATCTTCAGTTTGGCATGAAATTGGAAATGCTTCTTTGTTCTCTAAAATCTGAATTAACCTGATCATCCGTTGAAACTCAGATTGATCATCCGTTGAGACTCGGTTTGATCATCCGTCGAGGCTTGTGTTGATCATCCCTTGAAACCTTGTGAATCATCCGTTGAGACTGTTTTCTTGACATTTGACTCCATTTTATTTATACAAGATTACAAGGCATCTAATAATTACAATTAACCATTCTATCTTGCATATCCATCTAGTAGTCAACATGACTTAAACAATCTACAACATCTAATTCACTAAGTTACTTTAAGTATGCAGAAATGTGCTACTAACCTTAGTGTTACATAAGATTCTCTTTCAACGGATGTTGAATAGATCATCCGTTGAAAGCTACAATTTCACTTAAATAAAATCTACTAAGTGTTTTGTTCAAGTTATCATCAAGTACAAAACATATTCCTAACAATCTCCCCCAATTTATGTCTACTGGAATTATACCCATAAATTAAGAGAAACGTGATGATAACAAAACACTCTATGAATACAGAATGAGATAAAGTAGAATAAAATTTACAAGTGCTGCAATTTATTGAAAAATCTTACAAAAAAAGATTTTTAGAGTGTCTTATAGATCATTTTCAAGGTGCTCCTCTAAAATGAACAAATTTAGATCATTTCCTTGACGACCTTGACTTTTTTCCCAGCTTCACATCATTCTCTTCAATTTGATATTGGAGTTGTCTGAAAAATTCTGATTCATCCTCATTTGTTAGATCCAGCTTTTCTTGCATCTCCTTGAGAGTTTCACTGCTTGCAATCTTTAGCTGGTCTTCCAATCTGAAGAATCTTCTAATGTATTTTTCATCCTTGAACTCCATAATCCAATATAGCCTCAAATGCACCCTATCTCCATTGAAAGGAATTGTCAATACTCTTGGGAGTGTATATCGTCCTCTCCAGCTATTCCTTATCTCCTCAATCTTGTTTAGTACCATTTTCTTGGCAACTATATTAAATCCAAAGTTTTTTTTGATTGCAGAGAAGATGGTCACCAAAGTGGAATAACCTTCATTGAGAATTCTGTGAAGTGGCCCTGTAATCTTTTTACCACCCTTGTACCTGAAGACTAGTCTCTATGGAAGGTGCTTGTAGGCATCAATAGATCTGACTTCTTCTAGATCATCCAGATAGAGGTTTTATGTCTAAAAATTCAAACAAGACACATATGTAGTGTTGATCTCCTTTGTTGACATTAGGTTTGGGTTTGGCCACTTGCTTGGATTGAAGCTTGACAGGCTTGACTGTTTTGACTACTCCTTCCTTTGTCTTCCTTTGTTTGGCAAAGATTGGAAGATTTAGATCAGGAAGAGGCAAGTTGTCCCAATATATAGGTTCATCCTTAGGAACAATAGGTTCACCATGAAAGGTGATGTTAGGATCAATCTTCAATTCAGCCTCCTTCACAGTAGGTATGGCTGATTAACTTGAAGTTATAGATTGGGTTGACATGTAATCTTCCTTATCTTCATTGAAATCTATCTTCCTCTTTACATGGATTTTGTATCTAAACTTCCTCTTTATCTGCTTTGGTTCTTCCTTCTTTCCTTCATCCAGATTTTTAGCTATCACAGCAGGCAATGTAACTTCTCTGGTTACAGGCTTCTTGGCTAGATTCTTGGCTTCTAAAGCAGCTTGCTTTTATTGTTGTTTAAGCCACACCTTTTCTTCTTTCTTAGTATCTACAAACTGTGGATGTCAAGCCGCTACACAGATTAGTTTACCACTCCTGTAGATCTTAGCAATTATGTTCTTTAACACTGTGTCTTTGGATCCTTGGATAAGGCAATAGACCTTGCAAGGAGCTTCTTTTCATCTGGCCTAGGGGTTTCATAAGATAGGTCTAGTGGATTTTTGTCTGAATTCTTTGGATGATTTCTTTTTGGTTGAAAGATCACACTGGCCTTTGGAGATTTGATTATTGAGGGTTGACCCCTTTCCATGTTCCCTAGGCTCATTTCATTTTCTGAAATTTGTCTCAATTGGAAGTGAGAAAAGACCTTGTCTTGCTTCCCAATTGGACCAAATTTCTTCTTGATATTTTCATCAAACTTCTTCTATTTTGCATCCAGTTCTTGCTCAACTGCTGCAACATCAAGCTTTTTAATTTTTTCATTTGATTCCAACTTAGCAGTTGCTATCTTGATCAGATCAATACTGTCCAAGACTGGTGGCTTAGTGAAATCAATTACTGGAACAATCACCTTGCTAACTTGTATATTTAGCACTTTCTCCCCCTCACTTGTTGACTCCCCCTGGCTAACTGAAATAATGGAGTCTTTCTCCCCCTTTTTATTAGCATCAAGTTTAGTGGAGGTTGAAGTTTGTGCAGCCACCAGTTTCTGAAGTAGTAGAGTTTGGTGGGCTTGATGTAGATGGATTTCAGTAATTGATGTTTCCAGGGTTTTGAGCTTTTTGTCTAAGGAGTCCACCTTGCTGGCTAGATCAGAATTTTTCCTAAGTTGTCTATTGATGTCTAGCATGGCTGTGTTAGGAAACTTAGCATCCAATCTCTCAATAACATCCTTCTTGACTTGATCAATTTCTATCTTTAGCTCAATGACATCCAGATTTTATTTGAGAGATTAAATTTGATGTAGTTGGAGAGAGTTTAGATGTTCTTGTAGAAGTCTCTTGGTGTTGGCATTTGTAGTAGTTTGGAGAGCTGTCTGAGTTTGCTGAATGATGTGAGAAAGAGTGGGTTTAAAATGGTGCTCATCACATACTTTGGAAAACACCCAAGATGGAATGTTTGATCTTGAGCTAGGGTCTGCTTCTCCCCTATATCCATGAACTCTCCTTCATCATCATCTTCATCCCTAAATATATCCTCAGAACCACCAGTTTCATAATCAACATCATCACCAGCTGTGGGTAATATGGCTATGATGACATTCTTAGCCCTTTGTATAAAAGCAGTAGTGTGCACCAAGTTGAGTATCTTCTCAGCCTCCTCATTACCATCTCCAACCAAAATTTGATATGCTGGAACAGGATGTGTAAATGTCTCAGCATCTAAAGAGATAGAATCTATCATAGCTTGATATTCTTGTTGAAACAGTTTATCTTTTTCTGCATCGCTGACATTCATTGACTCACTAGCAATGGTCTCCATCTTTATTTCTCCTTTACCTGTTTTTCTCTCATTTTCTCTCTATTTTTCCATCAAGGGCTCCCCTTGGCTTCCCACCCTCACACCCTCACCTTCACTACTATGGTGGGACTCCACTCACTCACTTTTACCAAGATGGAAGAAATAGCTTGCAGAGTTTAACTTATTTCCCTCATTTTGCCTGAGAGCAACTCAGCCTCTCACTCTGTTCACTCCCTTCCCTCAATCCTAAGAGTGACTGTACAACCACTAGATAGTAGTTGACAGTTTCAATGGATGACTGCTGTTAAGCACATCCATCGAGATACAATCACTAGTAGAAAGATGAACAATATACGTCGAGATAGTAGAAATGACAGAGTTTAGAGTAGAAACTACTGTTGAATTTGTGGTGATTGATTTGAGATTATGCACAATATTCTCAATAGAACAGAAAGAAATGGCAAGTGAGCCAACAAATCATCTAAAAGATGATGCTCACTTGCTTGAGATTTTGGCTTCTCCATGAGAGTTAAAGATGGAGAATCAGGAATTGATGTGTGAATCATGTCCACATCCAAAGAATTTGTGGGTAAGTTTTAAATGTGATGTGCTTCTATAACTAAAGATTTTGGCTGACACTCCACATTTGCTGGAGCCACATCAATCTGACTTTGAGAAGGTGCATGAACTGAGTCTTTGACTACAGTAGGCACAGTGTGTGCACCCTCTGTATCCCCAATAGTTTTTGATTTCTTCTTTTTGACATAAGTTTGGGGTGAGCTTGTGTCCATAACCCTCTTGGCCTGTGCTCTTGGGCAAGACCTTTGTTCAATAGTCACATCCTTTTGGGAGGATGCAACTAGCAATGAGCTTATATCCTTGTTAAGCACTACAGTTTGTTGGGAAACTGTAGTGTGGCTAGGCTAGGATGCACTCACCTCTCCAACCTTATTCTTAGGGCTTCTTTGATGTTCACCATGTCCCTCACCAGTCTCACTTCCCTTCACACTCCCCTCTTAGCTTTTAGTGGATTTTACAACTAGTTTCTTTTGAAAGAAACTAGAGGGGGCTTTCTTTGACTTGGATTTGGAAACTGTCGGTTTTGTAGCTTGGGTAGGCACCAGTTTGGTCACTGTCACATGTGTCATATACGCATTTGATTGCAAAGAAGTAATAGGTTGGGAAGTAGTAGGGACATAAATGTTTACCTCACTTACCTGAGGTTGTTCCATGATTGGCATGTACACAAGGGGAACATCTTTGTGGTGATTTATCCTGTTTAGATCAGCAATAACTCTTCTCTCTTGGACCCAACAAGCTAACTTGTTTGTTGGGTTCTCAATTGAGAGGTTCTCAGAAAATAAAATTAGCTATCATCATGAAGATTCTAGCATAATAAATATTCTTAGACCTCTTCTTAATATCCCCTAATTTACTCCCTAACTCATACATAACAGAAGTGCTAAAATTGAAGTACTTATCACTAAGAAGCATGTAAAGCATATGAATAAGTGAGTAAGATACATCATCACAATTTCTAATTTTTCCAGAAAACACTTTGATAAATGAATCACACAGAAAACTCCATTCTTTTCTAAGACCCAATCTCCTAACATCACCTAATTTAGTGGCATTAAGAGCATAGCCCATAGAAACTAGCATATTACTCACATCAGTGTCTGTGGGTGAAGCTAGTGTGTTATTCTCAGGCAATTTAAAGCATTTTTCATAGCATCACAGTTAATACAATGTTCAGTACCTTTGAGAGTGAAGGTAATAGTGTTGTCCTTAGAGTTGAACACTGCTATAGTCCAAATTTCCTCGACAACTTCACAGTAGATGGTTGGAGATTCAAACATGGCATAACTCAATTTGCAGTTCATTATGAAGTTCATCATCTTGTGATAATCTTCAGAAGCCGAAATTTACTTGTTCACTAGAGCCATAAAATTGTTCTTTTCATAGATAAACCTAGTTGAAGACATGATTTTGACTACGGGTGGCATTTCTGTGATTGGAGTTAGTTGCAGGAAGAGAGTATTTGCTTTGGGAAGAAGAAAGATAGAGAAATTGCTTGAGAATGATAAAAGTGAAAAATAGAAATGAAATTAGCTTTTATACTTACTCAGACATAAACTGTCAAAAATTAAAAAGTAAATAAAGTAACTAATCAAATTAGCCCAAAATAGTCATTTCAAATATAAAGAAAATTGTCAAAATTCTAAGATTATCCGTTGAAATATACATACAGACTGTAAGTAAATTCGACGGATGATGCTTAAAATTAACGGCTAAGATTGAGTGTAATTCGACGGATAATGATAAAAGTACCCAGAGTGATAATTAATATTTCTACGGATAATAAAATTTAACGAATGTTCATTTTCAACGGATAATAAACATCCGTCGAGATATAAATTTGGATTTAGCTAAAATTTTATCTTTGACAGAAAATATCAACTTTTACTCCGGCTGCATTGCAATTTGCTTAGACATCAATATAGATTAAGAGTAATTAAGCATACCTAACTCACTTACCAACCCAGTGAAGGCGGATTCATCGAGTATCTTGGTAAAGATGACTGCAAGCCGCTTCTCACTTGACATAAAATGAAGTTCCACAGTACCATTCATAACATTCTCTCTAATGAAATGGTACTTGATGTTAATGTGCTTGGTCCTTGAATGCTGTACTGGATTTTCAGTAATTGCAATGGTACTTGTGTTGTCACAGAAATAGGAATCCTATTCAGCTGTAGACCATAGTCCAACAATTGATTTTTCATCCATAAAATCTGATCACAACAAGTACCAGCTGCAGTATATTCAGCTTTAGCTGTTGAATTAGAAACTGAATTTTGCTTTTTATTGAACCAGGATACTAGCTTATATCCTAGAACTTGACAAGTTCCTGTTGTACTCTTTCTATTAATTTTACAACCTGCATAATCTGTATCTGAATAACCAGTTAGATTAAAACACGTATCTCTAGGATACCAAAAGCCAAGTTTTGGTGCTCCTTTGAGATATCTGAGAATTCTCTTAATAGCTATTAAATGAGATTCTCTAGGTACAACCTGAAATCTAGCACAAAGACATGTAGCAAATAATATATCTGGCTTACTGGATGTTAAATATAAAAGTGAGCCAACCATGCCTCTATAACTTGAAATATCCACAGACTTTTCAGTAATGTTTAATTCAAGTTTAGTTGCAGTGGCCATGGGAGTTTTTGCAGATGTACAATCCATTAAGTCAAACTTCTTCAAAAGATCATAAATGTATTTGGTTTGACTAATGAATATTCCATCACTAACTTGCTTAACTTGTAAACCAAGAAAGTAATTTATTTCTCCCACCATGCTCATTTCATACTTACTTTGCATTAGTTTGGTAAACATTTTACAAAGGTTTTCATCTGTAGAACCAAATATAATATCTACATAAATTTGAACAAGTATATTAGGGCCATTAACATTTCTAAAGAATAGAGTTTTTTCAATAGTACCTCTTGTGAAGTGATTTTCTAAGAGAAACTTTGAGAAAGTATCATACCAGGCTCTAGGTGCTTGCTTCAATTTATAAAGTGCTTTCAAGAGGTAGTAGACATATTCTGGAAAATTCGGATCTTCAAAACCAGGAGGCTGACTAAAATAGACTTCCTCCTTCAAGTCTCCATTTAGAAAAGCACTTTTGACATCCATTTGATAAACCTTGAAATTGGTATTGGTTGCATAGGCTAAGAAGATTTTGGTGGCTTCAAGTCTTGCAATAGGAGCAAAGGTTTCATCAAAATCAATTCCTTCTTATTGGCAGTAGCCCTTAGTAACCAATCTAGCTTTGTTCCTGACTATTATGCCATTGTCATCCATCTTGTTTCTGAATACCCACTTAGTATTAATATAATTCTTTCCTTTAGGCTTGGGTACCAGCTTCCATACATTATTCCTTTCAAATTGGTTTAGCTCCTCCTGCATAAATAAAACCCAATCAGGATCCAACCGAGCTTCCTTTACCTTTTTAGGCTCTTCCTGAGATAAAAAGCTGCTATATAGACATTCATCTTGAGTTTTTTTTCTTGTTTTCACTCTTGAAGATGCATCACCAATGATCAGTTCAAATGGGTGATCTCTAGTCCATTTTCTCTGTTGAGGTAGATTAGCTCTAGATGAAAAGGCCTCAATATTGTCTTGATGTGTGACAGAGTTTTGATTAGAAGAAACTCCTCCTGAGTTTGTGGATCTTTGACTTGTAGTTGGGGTCCTTTCTAATTGTGATCTGTATTGGCCCTCAATTTCTATTGATGGTTCAACGGATGTTGAGTTTTGCCTTTTGATGGATAATGCAGTCTGTCTTTCAACGGATGATGCACTTGATCTGATTGATCACTTTCATCATCACTCTCTTCATAAATCATCTCAATATTGTTAAATTTGAGGCTTTCATGGAAATCTCCATCTTGCAGTTCTTCAATATTTTTATCATCAATTACAACATGTACAGATTCCATAAAAATGTTGGTTCTGAGATTGTAGACTCTATATGCTTTTCCAACTGCATATCCAACAAAAATGACTTAATCTGCTTTGGCATCAGACTTCCCATGCTGATCAGTTTGATTCCTTAAGATATAGCATTTACAGCCAAAGACATGAAGAAAGTTTAATGTTGGCTTCTTATTCTTGAACAATTGGTAGGGTGTCATGCATTTTGCTTGATTAAACAAAGAAATATTGTGAGTGTAGCATGGAGTATTTACAACTTCAGCCCAAAAATATGTTGGTAACTTTGATTCTTCTAGCATTGTCCTTGCAACTTCAATAAGGGATCTATTTTTTCTTTCCACCACACCATTTTGCTGTGGGGTACTTGCTGCTAAAAATTCATGCATGATCCCATTCTCTTCATAAAATGATCTCATCACAAAATTCTTAAACTCAGTTCCATTGTCACTCCTGATTTTTTTACTTTGAAGTCAGGATAATTGTTGACTTGCCTTATATGATTGATAATGATTTCACTAGCTTCATCTTTGGATATTAGAAAATATGTCCAAGAGAATTTGAGAAATCATCCATAATTACTAGGCAGTATCTTTTCCTTGAGATGGACAATATATTGACTGGTCCAAATAAGTCCATGTGCAATAGTTGCAAAGGTTCTTCAATTGTTAAATCAAGCTTCTTTCTGAATGATGCTTTGATTTGCTTTCCTTTCTGACATGCATCACACAGTCCATCTTTTGAGAATTCAGCTTGAGGAATACCTCTGACCAAATCTTTCCTGACTAGCTCATTCATAGTCTTGAAGTTATGGTAGGACAGCTTCTTGTGCCATTTTCAATTTTTATCTTGACTTACCTTGCTGAATAGACAAGTGACAGATTTTGCATTTGATGAGTTGAAATCAGTTAAGTACACATTGCCTTTTCTCACTCTAGTGAGAACCACTTTGTTGATTCTCTTGTTGGTCACAACACATGCTTCAGAATTAAATGTTACTGAGTTGCCCTTGTCACAAAGCTGGCTGATACTCAACAAATTGTGCTTAAGTCCATCCACTAGGGCAACTTCTTCAATGATGACATTATCCTTTGAAATCAAGCCATATCCAACAGTATAACCCTTGTTGTCATCTCCAAAAGTGATACTTGGGACAGCTCTCTCCTTGAACTCAGTGAGCAGGGTAGAATCTCCAGTCATGTGCCTTGAGCACCCCTTATCCAAATACCAAAGATTCTTTCTGTTTTCCTACACATAATAAAATCAAATCATGTTGATTCTGGTACCCAAGTTTCCTTGGGTCCTATTTTGTTAGCCTTTTTCTTAAGTTTCTTAGGCGTGTCCTCGTTTGATTTAGGCATTTGAAGTTCATCCTTAGTCAATTGAATAGAGTCCTTAAAACCATTCATCATTGCAGAATTATCATGCACATGCTGGTTAACATGGAAAGGCATATTCTGTGCAAACATGTTATTCCAGTATGGCATGATAAATGACATTTGTGGCATACTAAATGCAGCATAGTAAGGATTCTGAGCAAATGGCATACTAGCAAACTGTGCATTCAAATTATGTGCAAGCATAACATTTACAGGCATTGTAGGCATGCTGGGAAATGAAGGTGGTACAGACATGGGAGCAGGCGTAGCAAGTTTGCAATTAACAGACAGGTGATTAATACTACCACACCTAACACAATTTTTTCTTGGTGCATATTTATCAGGTATGTAGTTGTTATGCTTGTTAATTCCTACTTTCCCAATTCTATTGTTTTTCCTTTTAGATTCTGCTTTTACTTCAATTTTCTCCAATTTTTCTCATTCAATTGCTTGATCGACAGATGCCATGTAACAACTGAGAAATTATGTTTGTATTATACTCTAATAAAGGTGAATTATGTGTTTTATTATGTTCTTAACTGTATTGAGTTACGAAACCCTAGCTGCTATGTGCTATGTGTATAAAGTTTCGATCAGAACGTGTTTCTAGTAATTATCGGGTGTTTTATTCTAGATTAAATGTTTTTATATCAAGAGTTGTACGGCCCAAATAGTGTTTTAATAGCCTAAAATTCAAACAAAATCATTGGCCTTATTTTGCCCAGTATGGCTTATATTATCACGATAGTCTGAACATCCAGACGTTTTATAAATTTTCTCGTTTCACGAAAAATGACTTTTCCGGGCCCCTTCGGGTGTCAAAAACCCCACAAAAATCACATTTTTATTTTATAGAATCATGAAATTATCAAATATCATTTTTCTTTGCATTTTTGCATTATTCACAATTTTTGGAAATTTTTAACATATATTTTATATTTATTGGATATTTAAAAATTCAAAATTAATATCCCAAAATTATAAAAATTGGGGCCAATTAATTTTATTAGATGTATAATTAGGGCCTTAATATTATTTAGAGGGTATTATTTGTACTAATATAAATAACTGATTTACTAATAAATAATTATGAAAAAATTATGAAAAAATCAGAAAATTCAAAAAATTCCTCAATTTCTCTGCAATTAGGGTTTGGAGTTCTTGGAATCAAACATTATTTGATCATGTTTCTGTTCACCAAATCAAGCATGTAAGTATCTGATTTGAAGCTCTTTGAATTCTCTATTCAATTATGTTATCAATTTCGTGTTTGGATTATTCGATTTTAGAATCGTTATTTTCGGATATAGTCTTGAATTGGGTGTTTTTGATTGAGGTTGTTGTGATGATTTTAAGTGCCATAGGGTTGTAGATCATCGTTTTTGTAATCGTTCAGTACCGGTTTCGTCAATGTTTGTTCCCGTTTTAAGCCCGTCAGAAATCGCCGCTACCGACGACGTTTCCTTGCTTTTCCGACTTCAAAGTCGACGATGAAGGAGGGGGAGTTGTTCTGTGTTGTTGTGGACCGAAAACGCAGAAAAAACAAGTCTGAAACCCTGTGATTTGGTCGTGGTTTGGCTCGCCGGGGAATGACCACTGTCGCCGGATTCTGGTGGTGGTGGTGTTCTTGGTGACCCGAGGTCGACCCGGTTTCGACCCAGAAATCGACCCAGGTTTGATCCAAAATCCCCCAAATTATTTTCCAAAATATGTTTCTGATTTTCTATCTTATTTTTATTTTGCAAAAATAAAAAAAAAATCAGTTTTATTATTTAGAAAATTAAATAAATAATTAAATTAATAATTTGATTTATTTTGTAAATAAATTCTAAATTATTTTCTTATTATAGAAATTTGAAAATATGTTAATTTAATTTTTATTTATTTATTTATTCATTTATTTGATTAATTATTTCTAAATTTTTAATTATTTATTTAAACTGATTAAATAATTAATAATTAATCAGTTTACTTAAATAATTCGTAATAAATTGAAATTGTTTTCCAAATTTTAGAAATTTTGAAATTTAATTAGTTATTTATTTATTTACTTATTTCCAAATTATTTAGTATGTTTTTAATTTGATTAATTATTTATAATTAATAAATTTAATTGAATAATTTGTAATAAATTCAAATTAAATCCAAAAATTAGGTAAAACTCATTTTTAAATTTGATTTTTCCTAGATAATGATTTAAAAATATAATTAAGATTTAATTATATTTGAATAATTAATTATAATTGACTGATAATTGATTGTTCTTATTTATTGCGTAAAAATTGAATCGTTTATCAAATTTAATCGAAACGAAAGCCCTTAAATTCAGAAAAATGATCTGATTCCATTAAAAATAGTTTTAAATCTTAATTCCTCTCAGAGACGAGACGGATTTTGATAGTTATTCATTCCAAGCCTTATTATTTATAAATACGAGTCCGATAAAATCCCAGAAAATTAGAAAACCAATCAAACATGGCTTGTTAATGCGAATATAGGTTTGGTTTCAATTCTAAAATTATTTGTGAGTATAAATTAATTATGTGCTTGACATGCTATGTGATTTACGTGATTACTTGACCTCTACTTGTTAGATAATTATATACAAGTCAGATAGAATCGTGTGGGTAGATGATAAGGGCTATGTGGTCTCAGTCAGAGATGCTGAATAAGAAAACTTTTCATGCCACACTATGTAGCAGTTCTTTTATTGATATCCTGAAATCTTATTAGTACTCTATATGCTATATAAGTGTATGCAAAGATCGCCATAATCCAAATTTGAACACTTTGATTTTTTCCCGAAAATCCATCAGATACCGAAAGAATTGAGTATAAGGTAACATGATTAAAAGGATTTAAATTCAAGGATTATAAAAGAGGATCATAAAAGGAATATAAAATATTGAGAAAGGTTTAGGGGATCCCAAGTAATAAGATCCCGGATATGATCCCTCAAACGATAAATGAGTCATAAAACAATTAAACGAAAGGTAATGCAAGAGAGATTAGTGCAAGGATTAAGGATAATGATCAAGCAATTACGCAAGGATTATCATAAAAGATGCTTCCACCACCAAGTAATGACAAGTGGCAAATGGTGAAGTCACCAAGGTGATGTCATGCTTAATCACACTCCACTCACTTTAATCATCCAATTAACCACTCAAATATTTCATTCAATATCCATTTTCCACCACAAACACAATCAACAAAGAAAAACACCCTCCCAAGAACATTGCTCTCGGCTTTCTTCATTCCAAGGAAGAAAAAATTCAAGAATTCAAGCTTCACTTCATAAACAAATCCAAGGCAAATTCCTTAGCTTCTTGATGATTAGATAAACATATCGTAGACGTTTAAGCTTCCAATTCTTCATGAATCTCTTCCAATAAATCAAGGAAGAAGATGGTTAATAGTAACTTTCAAGAAATAACTTTAGTTTTCTTGATTTTTATAAAAGTTTAAGGCTATACAAGCAAGGATCAAGGTTCTTTTAGGCATTCAAAGCTCTTGTGTTATGTAAGGAAGCTTCAAGAAGGTATAAAACTTCAAACCCTAACTTTACTTTGAGTATTAGGAATGGTTTTGATTGTTATAGTAATGAGAAGCATGATACTTGTGTGTTTAAAGTTTGGATTGGATTTGTAGTGATTTGGATGATGAAATCTTGTTTATAGTTAATGAAACTTAAGTATAGTTAGTAGTTCATGTTTGTGGTGGAATGAATTGGAAAATCTTGAGGCTTGGGACTGATGTACTAAGGTTTGGGTGAAATTTAGTTGTGATGGTGGTTGTTGAAAGGAATATGTCCTAAGTCCAATCATGTATTAGGATTTAGGAATAACTTTTTATGTAATCTGTTTTAATTTCATTGATATTAATAAAAGACTTGTTTTGTTTTTATTACGGGCTCTATCTATTTAAGTGTTTAAATAAGATATACCATAGTTTAGAGTAAAGATTTTATGGATTATGATGAGATCATAATAGTGAGACCTAAAAGATGATAACTCTAAACTTAAATAGTTCCTGGTCATAGGATTACTAACTGGTAATTAATAATCCGCAAAGATCGGTACATACTATGCTTGCTTCATTTTGAAGGATGTCTGTTCTCATAGATATTTATGTGGTGACACTATAGCTAGTATGTAGGTGCTTATTATAGAATAAGTTCACTGAACATGACTCGCACAGCTGAACAACTGATGGAGTTCACTCACGTGTCAGCAGTTGTTCACATAGTGATAGTTGTACAAGTATCCTTAGACTTGAGGTCATCATAGTCATCTTGTGTACACTGAACTATGCTTTGGTTTAGTTCTTACTCTCCAGGGACAATTATTAGGGCTCTACTGGGTATAGGAATTTGTACATGAAGATAGTGTATGATCAATAAAGGATCTACCTCTTCCAGTGAAGGAAGCGAATGTTCAAGGCTGATCCACTTATGCTAGTTCAGGAATCTCTGGCCAGAGTGAATGAAATTAGAAAGGAGTTTCTAATTTGCATAGAACTAAACATAGTAAATGGTAAGCAAGTGATTAAATTAGATAGGCTTGACACGAGATCCATGCCTTGTATTTAATCAGGATATTGTAGGGTAGAAGGAGTTTATTGTACGGTAACTATTCACTGAATAGGTTCTTGGTATTCTAAGCAGTGAATTCGTATTATCCGGATAGTCACGATATGCTGAGAAGTATCCCTCACGATGTAGAATAAATATGATTAATTAATTAATCATATTTAATAAATTAGAGAATTTATATAAATAATGATAAAATAGTTTTATTATTATTTATTTCTACTACCGGCTTAATATTGAACCTACAAGGTCACACCATAAAAAGAAAATGATTTAATGGTGGAGGAATTAATTAATAATGGCTAATAATTATTTATTTATGAAATAAATAATTAATTGGAAAATTTAATAATTGATTAAATGAGATTTAACTGATTATAAATTAATTAAGAAAAGTTCTTAATATTAGTAATTAAGAATTTAATTTTTAGAAATTAAATCAAGAGAGAGAATTATTTCTAAAGTGTTTAGAAAAAGGATTAATAATTAAAAGGTGTTTTAATTATTAATGAGAATAATAAATGGGTTAATAATAATAATATTTTATGGGAAAATTTCAGCTGAAAATTTTGCCTATAAATATACTATTATAAACCCTATTTTCATTCTAACCCAAAAAACCCAAATTTTTCAGAAAACCTAATTCTCTCCACCTCCTCCTCCTCCTTAGCATCATTTTCTTGGTGGATACCGGTGGAGTGCTTCACGTTTGAGGAGCAGCTGCTAAGGATCTCCGATCGTTACTTTTGGATCGCTATTAAAGGTTAGTAATCGATTCATATGTTTTAATCACGATTTATATGCTTTTATTTGGATTTTATATGTGTAAAAGTATTTTACCATGCCTCCGCTGCGATTAAAATCCAACAATGGTATCAGGGCATAGGTTGTATGCATATAGATCTGTGGTAAAAATTTCAGAATTTTATGTGCTTGTATGAATTAATTATGATTTTTACAAGTTATATTATGGATTAATTATATCTGATGAGAAATCGTTTCTCAGAATAATTTTGAATGTTGATCTGGGTTCTACAAGTATTGTAGATCGTCTGGGTATTTTTTTCATAATTTTATGATGTATAGATTTTTTATTATGAATTTTTGAAGTTGTTGCAATTAAATTCGTAATTAAATAATCATATATATATATATAAATTGTAAGTATATATATATATTATGCATCTGCTGCTTGTCTGCTGTTGTATGTTGAAAGTAAAGCAAAGACACAGATGTCAGGTACGAGTGCACGGCGATCGAGAGAAGAAGCTGTCAGGCGGCTGCTGCAGGCGCGTGTGGCGCACGCGCGCGGGGGGTGTCGCGCATTCCGGGAATGCGTTACACCCTGTGGCGCATTCACGGAATGCGTTACACCTTTTAATGGATTAAAAGGCTTGTAACGCATCACCAGAATGCGTTACAGAGCTAGTAACGCATTCATGTAATGCGTTACACCCCATCTGTTATTTATAAATTTGATTTCTGGGAGTTTCGTAACTCCGTTTTAGGCGTGCAATATATCGTTGGATTTGTTTTTCCGAGACGGATCTAATGGAGTGATCAAATTTTAGTTTATATAAAAGTTTTGAACTGTTTATATTTCCGAAAGTGTTTTAAAGCCGTTTTTAACTGTTTTAACTGCTTTTGAATGCTTCATGTGATACATAGAGATGTATAATGCTTAGACCAATATGCTAGATGATGTAACATGCCTACCTTGATGTTTATTCATGTTTATATATGTGATATATGCTTAGTTTATCATGCGATGATAGATTTAGGTGAACTTTAATGAACATAAGGCGTTTGTTAGACAATCTAGTATAGTGAAATTGTTTCATAACCTTAATAATAATATTATGAATACAATCATGAGATTCTTGTGTTTATGAAACACGTAATTGAATATGAATTTTCAATATTGAGAGAAAGGATGATTCTGTCAACAACAGATTTCTATCTGTAAGAAAGGGTTATTAAGTGACGCCTCTTGACAATGCTCCACCCGATCTGGGAATCATCTGACTATTGATTATTGATTTGAAATATTTAATTTAAAAGGAAGAATCTCTTTATAATATGATTATGATTGTAACGTAATATAATCCCTCTAAAATTAAATAATATCAAGTAGTAATTGGCCAATGATACAACGGGCTTGTGTCGGTCATAGCCTTCGAACATGTTAGAAAGTAGTTCTTATTTTTAAATCATTGTCGGTTCGTGCTACAGCCGAGGGCTTTGATTTCGAAATAAGAAATACTTGTCTATTACATAGAGATGTGTACATTGAATTAGAATCTAAAGGTCGGTACGTGCCGCAGCCGTGGGCCGTTGGAGACTGATTCAATTGTACGGAATGTTGTGTTAGACTTGACTTAGAATATTGAGTTTGTCGTGCCACAGCCGTGACTCAATTATTCAAGAGGCTAAAGTTTGATTAGGGAATAACATAAGAGGTAATTGACAAGAGTTGTCTGCCTATTGAACATTATATGGCGGTTCGTGCTACAGTCGGGGTTGTGTAATGGAATGTAGGATCCCTATTCCCACTAGCATTATGAATGCTTAATTTTTCACGTAGGGGGTTGAATAAATTAGATAAACTAGTGGGAGCCACTTATGAATAAAGACCTGATTCATATAGTGTTTTGAAATGAAATTGAATATTTGCTAAGTGTTGTTATGTGTTTATCATTTACAGATTTACTATATTATATCTTCTGCACTATCACTCAGGAGCATACTAGATGCTCACAAGTTGACTGGTCCTAATTATGCTGACTAGCTTTGAAACTTGAGAATTGTGCTCAGGATTGAGAAGCTGGAATACGTGATTGACTCACCTAAGCCTACTGAACCTGCTATTAATGCACATAATGATGAACATGTTATGTATCGTAAATGGGTAGATGATGCAAATGTTGCGCAATGCATCATGCTAGCTTCCATGAACATTGAGCTACAAAAGCAACATGAGCATATGGATGCTCACACTATCCTCATGCATCTACAAGAGTTGTATGATGTGGCAGGGAGGAGAGCTCGATATGAGATATCGAAGGAGCTGTTCGGTTGTAGGATGTCTGAGGGATCATCTGTGAATGACCATGTACTTAAGATGATAAATTTGATTGAACGTCTTGGACAACTTGGTTTTGCCATGGATGGGGAGCTGAGCCAAGACTTGGTCTTGCAATCGCTTCCGAGTTCGTTCTCGCAATTTGTTGTGAACTTTCACATGAATAAGTTGGATGTCAGCCTGCCTGAACTCCACAACATGTTGAAGACTGCGGAATCGAATTATCCCCTAAGAAGAGTTCTGTTCTTCTAATTGGTGAAGGTTCCAATCCTAAGAAAAGGAAGAGGAACCCTTCCAAGAAGAAGAAAGTAGGTGAGAAAATGCCGGTTCCACCAAAAGCTGAAGACCCTAAGAGCACAGTTGTTTGCTTTCACTGTAACAAGGTGGGGCACTGGAAGAGGAACTGCAAGGTTTACCTTGCAGAATTGAAGAAGAAGAAGGGTAGTGAGACTATCGCTTCTGATTCAGGTATGTTCATGATAGAAGTGAATATATCATTAAATCAAATTTCTACTTGGGTATTAGATACCGCTTGTGGTTCTCATATCTGTAATTTGTTGCAGGGACTAAGGAGAAGTAGGACCCTTGAGGAAGATGAGGTGATTCTACTGATGGGAAATGGAGCAAGAGTTGCTGCTGAAGATGTAGAATCATTTCATTTACATATGCCTACGGGCAAGACTATTGTTTTTTAAATAATTGTTATTTTGTTCCCTCGATTGTGAGGAATATTATTCCCATGTTAGACTTGGCTGGATTTTCATTTATTATTGAGAATAATGAATGTTCTATTCTTAGAGATAATATTCTTTATGGACGTGGTACTTTAAATAATGGTCTGTATAAATATGACATAATTTATTTCAGATTGAACAAACTAATAAAAGAAAAGGGATGATGAAAATCTCACTTCATTGTGGCACTGCAGTCTCCATTTAGTAGACATGGAGAGAGGGCTGCAAATTTGCTAGGAATGGTACACACAGATGTATGTGGACCAATGTCTACGCAAGCCATGGGTGGATTTTCATACTTCATTACTTTCATGGATAATAGATCTAGATTCGGATATGTGTTTGATGAAACACAAGTCTGAAGCCTTTGAAAAGTTCAAAGAGTATAAGTATGAAGTGGAGAAATAAACCAAATATAGTATTATAATTCTTCGATTAGATCGAGGTGGTGAATACTTGAATGGAGAGTTTCTGGATTATCTCAAAGTAAATGGTATAGTCTCCCAGTGGACGCCTCCAGATTGGTATCTGAAAGGAGAAATCGAACTTTGTTAGACATAGTTCGGTCCATGATGAGCTATGCGAATCTTCCAGTATTCCTATGGGGTTATGCATTGGAAACCTCAGCATATTTACTGAATAAGGTGCCTTCTAAATCTATTCCTCAAACTCCATATGAGATATGGAAAGAAAGGAAACCGAGTCTTAAACACGTTAAGATTTGGGGATGTCCAGCTTATGTCAAGTAAGTTGTCCCAGATAAGCTGGAATATCGATTCGTAAAATATAGTTTTGTGGGATATCCTAAAGAGACTTTAGGGTATTACTTTTATACCGATCATCGGGTGTTTGTCTCCAGACATGCTACCTTCTTGGAAAAGGAGTTTATCCTTGAAGGAAACAGTGGGAGCAAAATTGAACTTGATGAATTCAAGAAGCACAAACTACTACGGATCAAGTGGAAACACCTGTTCTGACTGAACAACCTTCTGTGGAACAGCCCATTCGTAGGTCAGGGAGAGTGTCTCGCCAACCTGAGAGGTAATATGGCCTTGTCATTGAGAATGACAATGAGTTGTCGATCATTGATGATGACGACCCTGTGACCTATAATGAGGCTATGAGTAGTGTTGACTCAGAGAAATGGCATAGTCCCATGAAATCCAGAATGAAATCTATGTATACGGGATACAAAAGAATGATTAGAGCAGATGGCCAGGTGGAGAGCTTTAAGGCCAGGCTTTTGGGAAAAGGATTCAAACAAAGGCAATGGATTGACTTTGATGAAACCTTTTACCTGTAGCCCTGTTAAAATCATTTCGGATTTTGCTTGCGAATGCTGCTTACTACGACTATGAGATCTGGCAAATAGCCAGATGGTTTTCTTTCCAAGAGAAATGAAAACCTAGTGTGTAAGCTGCTGCGAACCATATGTGATTTAAAGGAAGCTTCTCGTAGATGGAACATCCGTTTTAATGAGACAATCAAAGAGTTTGATTTTATGAAAAACGTAGATGAACCATGTGTCTACAAAAGGGTTAGTGGGAGCGCGATAACATTTCTTGTGTTGTATTGAATTAGAGTTGACACACATAACAACATAGCAGACCCACTCACAAAGCTACTTTATGAAAGTCACTTTGATCGTCATAAAGACAAGATGGGTATTAGATACCAGAGTGATTGGCTTTAGTACAAGTGGGAGATTGAAAGGAATATGTCCTAAGTCCAATCATGTATTAGGATTTAGGAATAACTTTTTATGTAATCTGTTTTGATTTCATTGATATTAATAAAAGACTTGTTTTGTTTTTATTACGGGCTCTATCTATTTAAGTGTTTAAATAAGATATACCATAGTTTAGAGTAAAGCTTTTATGGATTATAATGAGATCATAATAGTGAGACCTAAAAGATGATAACTCTAAACTTAAATAGTTCCTGGTCATAGGATTACTAACTGGTAATTAATAATCCGCAAAGATCGGTACATACTATGCTTGCTTCATTTTGAAGGATGTCTGTTCTCATAGATATTTGTATGGTGACACTATAGCTAGTATGTAGGTGCTTGTTATAGAATAAGTTCACTAAACTTGACTCGCACAGCTGAACAACTGATGGAGTTCACTCACGTGTCAGCAGTTGTTCACATAGTGATAGTTGTACAAGTATCCTTAGACTTGAGGTCATCATAGTCATCTTGTGTACACTGAACTATGCTTTGGTTTAGTTCTTAGTCTCCAGGGACAATTATTAGGGCTCTACTGGGTATAGGAATTTGTACACGAAGATAGTATATGATCAATAAAGGATCTACCCCTTCCAATGAAGGAAGCGAATGTTCAAGGCCGATCCACTTATGCTAGTTCAGGAATCTCTGGTCAGAGTGAATGAAATTAGAAAGGAGTTTCAAATTTGCATAGAACTAAGCATAGTAAATGGTAAGCAAGTGATTAAATTAGATAGGCTTGACACGAGATCCATGCCTTGTATTTAATCAGGACATTGTAGGGTAGAAGGAGTTTATTGTACGGTAACTATTCACTGAATAGGTTCTTGGTATTCTAAGCAGTGAATTCGTATTATCCGGATAGTCGCGATATGCTGAGAAGTATCCCTCGCGATGTAGAATAAATATGATTAATTAATTAATCATATTTAATAAATTAGAGAATTTAAATTTAAATAATGATAAAATAGTTTTATTATTATTTATTTCTACTACCGGCTTAATATTGAAACTACAGGGTCACACCATAAAAAGAAAATGACTTAATGGTGGATGAATTAATTAATAATGTCTAATAATTATTTATTTATGAAATAAATAATTAATTGGCAAATTTAATAATTGATTAAATGAGATTTAATTGATTATAAATTAATTAAGAAAAGTTCTTAATATTATTAATTAAGAATTTAATTTTTGGAAATTAAATCAAGAGAGAGAATTATTTCTAAAGTGTTTAGAAAAAGGATTAATAATTAAAAGGTGTTTTAATTATTAATGAGAATAATAAATGGGTTAATAATAATAATATTTTATGGGAAAATTTCAGCTGAAAATTTTGCCTATAAATATACTATTATAAACCCTATTTTCATTCTAACCCAAAAAACCCAAATTTTTCAGAAAACCTAATTCTCTCCACCTCCTCCTCCTCCTTAGCATCGTTTTCTTGGTGGATACCGGTGGAGTGCTTCACGTTTGAGGAGCAGCTGCTAAGGATCTCCGATCGTTGCTTTTGGATCGCTATTAAAGGTTAGTAATCGATTCATATATTTTAATCATGATTTATATGCTTTTATTTGGATTTTATATGTGTAAAAGTGTTTTACCATGCCTCCGCTGCGATTAAAATCCAACAGTTGTGAGTTGAATTGTGGTTGTTTGGAGTGGTTTAAAACTTGGTAATCGCATAAACATAGCTGTCGTAATGCCCGTTTTCATACAACTGCTTGTTCTTAGTGTTCGGGACAGAGAGCTAACTGTTGAATCTGTGACTTTGTCATGATTAACTAAATTGTGTCGTAAGCTTCATTTTGATATGTGGCTCGCTTGAAACCGATGTACGGTTTAGGAGAAACGACCATTTTAAGTAACGGCGTTTCGCGAACGAACCATTTCCCCTCGCCTTACTTTGAAACCTTGGTTAAGGTCCTTAAATGACTATTTGGAGTAATAATTATTATTTAAGGTTAAAGGGTCAGTTGGTAGAGTATTCGCGAAAGCGTTGCCTTAAAATTCGTAAGAGTTAATTTATTAAAAATGGTGGAGCCGAGGGTACTCGAGCGACTAATGTGAATCATTTAGCGCAAAATCGAACGTTATGGTCTAATTGGTTAAAGACTAGTTTATTAAGAGATCGTGGTTTAATTCCAACTTATATGTTGTTTATAGGTTACCAGACTCGCCTCAGGCCTTTTACCACCCTCAGTCGCTCAGGCAAGTTTTCTACCCGTATAACTATTGTTGTGATATATATGTGTATATGTATTATCTTGTGATAAGTGCATAATTATTATTAGCAAATCTTGCGATATATTGGAGCATGTTGATATGATATATACGCATACCTGTTTCATAATCTTGATATTCTATTATCAATTCAAATGCTTATAAACTGCATAATACTTATGCTAGAGATAAGCAACAGTTGCGTATACCCTTAGTATAGTGGACCCGGAGGTGAACATTTTTCTAAACCGGGAGTCGATGTTCCCGAGTATAATATATATTTATTTATTTATTTATTTATTTATTTATATATATATATATAGTTTTTATAACTACTAATCGGATAAGGTATATTCGATAGTTTTGAATAATATATAAACTTATTTTTGATTATTCAAATAAAGATCGTACTTTCGTATAAGTATATCTTTTGTTATTTATTAATCATTTCAAGTATGAGTTTTAAAACTTCTACTTCAATTACTTTTATAAAGATTATCCTTATGGGAATATTATTTAAAAAATAATATTCAGATATTTTCTAACATATCGGGAATGATTAAAAATTATTTTATTAAATCATCATTACTCTAAACATTCTTAAATATGTTTTCGAGCCTTCAAAATGATTTTAAAAGTTAGAGCGGATCCCAAAACTCATTTTCAGATTTAAGATCTTCCTTTCGAAGGGGATTTAAATACTCGCTCAAAACCTAAGGGATCCGGCTCCATGGTGTATTTTGTAGCAATAAAGTTGTTAACTTGATAAAAGAGTTTGATTACTTGCCCAACATTCGGGAAGTAAGCCCAATCGAAATGTGTCGGCATAAGCAACATGGGCTCAGTGGGGGTCCATGAAAGTGTAAGTGGCTCAGTGGGAGTCCATCAATGCGTAAGTGGCTGAGTGGCATTCCAGCATAAGGTCCTAATGCGGCCAGGGTGATGACCAGTGGGGGATTCATCCATCTACTAGTAGAAAAGGTGACTTAATTGGTATCTTTGCCCGATCAGAAAGATATCAGGTTTATGCCAAAGTATCTTCTTTCCAAAATTCTTGGGAATGACAACTCTGTTTATACTTTTAATAGCAGAAGAGTGTATGAGATGTATATGTATATAGGTTTATATATATATATCGGGACTAATGAAGTATCTCTTAACTTCATTCTTTCAACTGATATTTCAAAGATTGAATCCATTCAAGTCTTATCTTGTGGTCTCATCTATGTGACGAACTTCGAAAACTTATTATACTTTGAGCAGTGGTAGTTCAAGTAGTTTTCTAAAATGATATAAGTATAGTGAAGTATTTGGTAACTTCATCTCCCTTTTAGCTTATATCCGATAAGTAATTATCTTACACTTGATAAAGGTTTCCAGTAAGTTATCTATTTAGATACTTGCATTATTGATTAAACTATATATATTATCTTGCGAGCTGTAATGCTCACTCTTACTTCATTTCTTCATCACACAACAACAGTTATGAAGGATGGCCAGACTCAAGCAGACCCAACGGAAGAGCGTGGGAAGCGTCCCACGTCTTCTCGTTGATATCATAGCTGCTATAGCTGCAGAGGTAGATCTATCTGTAGACCAGGCATTCTACTTTTGGGAATAAATTATGTATAAATATAACTTGTGGCGGATAATGGCAATTAACTGTAAACTTATAATGTAATCATTTTGGGTTGTAATAACTTTTAATTTGTGGATTCAAGGACTTGTAGTTATTTCAATTTCATCTCTGAGACTATAACGTGTTGTGGGGTGTGTTATTGTGGGGTCACAACATGAGGTTATTTATTTTTAATTAAGTTAAGTGATATTTATGGAAAGAAAGACCGTGATGACCCGGATTCCCGACCCCGGATCTGGGGGTGTTATAGAAATGGTATCGGAGCTAAGCGTTATAAACCTCAGAGATGATGCGACAATATAATAATAAACTCACAAAGATAATAAGAACTCTTTCCAAGTTCATGGTCGGACTACTTAAAGTAGCGCTGACAGTTAAAACCCTTACGGTAATTCTTATAAGTATCATGATAGTAACTTAGCTCGTTTAATGTGTAGGCGCATGAGATAGAGGACCCAGAGATGTTCGAGCGTGAGCATGATGAGGCACTGCTAGATGCCGAGGATCAGGAGGAGCCTGAGGAGGATGAGATGGAGGAGGAGGACCCCTCAGAGGAGTCAGAGACAGAGGTTATTATGATTTCAGATGAGGAGGACCCGGATGAGGTCCCAGTAGCTGAGGAGCATGTCGGTGCTATCATGGAGTATAGTGGTACCCCCTACCCTCACTCTCCATGGTCAGAGCTCCTACCCCTCCACCACTATCTTGGAGACCGTATGATGACAACTCTGAGACCCATTCCCCCGAGCCCAGGCAGACCGAGGAGGCACCCCCAGCGGATCTGGATTTACCACCTCTCGACCCTGCCCATAGGTAGTCTTTGTTAGATCACGGCTATATTCAGGATGTTCTGAGGCCTCGAGTGGCTATTGCTGAGGCCCGGCTGGATGAGGTCAGGAGAGAGTTAGATGCAGAGAGAGATGGTAGACGTGCACGAGCTCATGAGGCTAGAGCTACCATACCCTGATCTCTGAGGAAAGAGTTGACTGGGATAGAGCTTATGGCCCGTGCGACACTCCGATCACTTCATGGAGACAGACATGGCAGGATATCCAGGAGGCAGGATGATTATATTTTCCGTCGTGCGATGGAGAGGGTGTGGAAGTTAACCCATTCCGGTGATTGATTCTGGACCAGTGATGTGGTAGTCTAGTTGTCTAGTTAGTCGAGGCCATAGTAAGAACTAGTTTTCCGGGATAGTTGACTTGTATATAGTATCCCTTTCTCTGACTAGACAGATAGACTCGTGTATTTCACTTTTGGGCAGATGACTGTAGCACTGTTGTACTTTTGACCAGATCGAACTATGTATTTCTCGCATTATGTATATATTTGTTTCCTTTCAGTTCAGTTCTTTAGTGACGAGATCACTGTTTTTATCTTTATTATTACTGCACTTCTTGTGATTAGAACTGTCATAATATATTAAGATTGCGAGATACGTTCTCCCCATTATAGAAACTGTGCAAGGCACAATCTTATGTATGATTGTGACCTAACGTTGAATTTTCCAAAATTTATCAGTATCATGCCGCCAAGAAGGATTGGAACTAGGGCGAACCCTGGATTTGAGGACCAGGGAAGCCATAACCAGGATGGTAGAAACCAAGAACACAATGAAGAGGAAGATGAGGATTATGTTGAATAAGATGACTCCTAGTATGAAGAGGAGGATGAAATACTTGATATTGAAGGATTTGTGATAGAGGCTGAAAAAGGAGAAACTGAGGTTGAGCAACAAGTACCAAACCCAGGCATGGATCCCATGGGGCAGTTCATGCAACTACTTAGGCGGAACTTGGAACATCAACCCAACCCACCCTCTCAAGGAAATAACAATGTTGAGGCAAACTCTTTCAGGGTTTTCAAGTCCCATAAGCCCTCTGAGTTCCATGGATCAGCCGACCCAGTTGAGGCAAGTGCATGGCTAAAGGAAATGGAGAAATCCTTTAAGATTCTAAGTACCGATGAGGCACAGAAGACTGTATTTGCTACCTACCTTCTGAAGGGAGAGGCCAACTACTGGTGGGAGGCCAAGAAAAACATGGAGACAGATGCTATCATAACCTGGGAGAGGTTCAGTCAATTGTTTTTGGGGAAATATTTCCCAAGGTTTATGGAGAACCAGATGGAGCTCAAGTTCTTGGAGCTAAAGCATAATAACTTATCTGTAGCAGAGTACGAAGCAAAATTTACTGAGTTATCAAGGTTTGTGCCGGAGTTTATGAGCACCGAGGAAAAGAAAGCTAGGAGGTTTCAACAGGGACTGAAACCATGGATTCAGAATAGGGTGGCAATCCTTGAGCTTACAGATTATGCCACTCTGGTGCAAAAAGCAACAATTACGGAAGCTGGAAGTAAACAGATGCAGAAGGAAAGAGAGAAGAAAGGAATAAAGAGGAAAAGTATGAGCATGGGTGGAGGTTCCGCAGGAAGGAGCTTCCCAACTAGATTTAATCGATAGAGAAAATGTTCGCACTGGTTAAAGTGAAAGCAGACCAGAAGACAAATTTTGCTGGTTATTTCCTGAAAGGAGAAGCTAATTACTGGTGGGAGTCCAAGAAAGCGCTAGAGGGCGACGAGATTGTAAATTGGGATAGATTCACCAAGATTTTTCTGGAAAAATATTTTCCCCGCTATATGAAGAACTAGATGGACATCAAGTTCTTGGAATTAAAGCAACGAAATATGTCAGTGACCGAATATGAAGCCAAATTTACTGAATTGGCTAGGTTTGTTCCGGAATATGTAAATACTGATGATAAGCGGGCTAAGAGATTCTAACAGGGATTGAAGCTGTAGATTCGTAGCAGACTGGCAGTGTTCGAACTGACGACCTATAGAGCCGTAGTTCAGAAGGTCATGATAATTGAAGGAGAAAGTGAAGCGTCCCAAAAGGAAAAGGGACCAGAAAGTTTTCAGAACCGTTCTAACAGGAGACCGGGATTCCAAGCCCGAACAAATACAAATTTTAGAAGGACAGAACATGGCAATCAGATGACGGGTAACTGACTCCTATCCCCAAATCTGCATATAATCATCCGACCACCAATACCTGATTGCAGAACATGTGGAAAGAAACATACAAGGATCCTGTAATAAGCCAAACATCACGTCTTTCAAGTGCAAGCAGAAGGGACATTACTCTAGGGAATGCCCAACCCGGAAGACAGAAATCACTTATTTCCAATACGGAAGAAAGGGACATATCGCTAAAGACTATAGGGGAGCAGCAATGGCAGCCAGTATCCCGAGGGCTTTGGCATTACCTCCACCATAACAGCAGAATCAGCCTAGAGCAAGTACTTTTAATATGTCAATGAAAGAAGCTGTGCAGAATCCGAACGTGATTGCAGGTACGCTTCTTCTGAATTCAATAAACGCAAAAGTATTAATTGATTCTGGAGCCACAAGATCTTTTATTTGAGAAGAATTTATTCCTAAGTTATATTGTGAAATTTAACGGTTGGACGAAATGTTAATTATAAACGATGATCAAATTGCGGTAGACCGAGTGTGTCTAGGGTGTGATATCGAAATAGCGGGATATCATTTCTCAGTTGACTTGATACCTTTCAAGTTAGGAGAATTTGATGTTATTTTTGGAATGGATTGGTTAGCCGGTAACAATGCCCAGATCGGTTGCGCAAATAAGAAAGTGAATTTGCAAACTGAAGAAAATGCAATCATAACATTTAAAGGCGAGAACAAGAAGCAAATATTTTTAATGATGATGCAGAAGAAATGATTGCTACATAAAGGATGTAAAGATTATTTAGCCTATGTATTGGATACGGAAAAAGAAAGTCCGAAGATCGAAGATATTCCCGTGCTATGAGAATTTGCCGATGTCTTTCCAGAAGAACTTCCAGGACTACCTCCGGACCGAGAAACCGAGTTCACTATTGACTTGGCACCAGGTACTGAACCAATTTCGAAAGCTCCGTATCGAATGGAACCAGTGGAGATGAAAGAACCGACAACGCAATTGCAAGATCTTCTGGACAGAAAGACGTTATTGTTCGTGAAAAAGAAAGACGGAAGTATGTGACTATGTATCGACTATCGTTAGCTGAATAAGTTAGCTATCAAGAATAAATATCCTTTACCACAAATCGATGATTTATTTGATCAACTGAAGGGAGCAGCATGGTTTTCGAAGATTGACTTAATATCAGGGTACTCCAATTAAAGATCAAGGCGGAAGATATTCCTAAGACTGCTTTTCAAACGAGATATGGACACTACAAATTTCTCGTAATGGCATTCGGACTGACCAATGCACCAGCATAGTTCATGGATTTGATGAACAGAGTGTTCAAAAAGTACTTGGATAAATTTATCATTGTATTTATTGATGACATTTTGATTTACCCGAAGACTGAAGGAGAGCATGCAGAGCATTTGAGAATCAGTTTGGAAACCTTGAGGAAGGAATAACTTTATGCATAGTTTTTAAAATGTGAATTTTGGTTAAAGGAGGTACAATTTCTAGGTCACATAATCAATATTGAAGGAATTCAAGGGGATCCGGTATAGATTGAAGCTGTTCTAAATTGGGAAAGACCAAAGACCCCGACAGAGGTTAGAAGTTTCTTGAGATTGACTGGTTATTATAGAAGATTTGTTAAGGACTTTGCGAAGATAGCTACAACATTAACTAGATTGACTCGGAAGAATGAAAAGTTTGCATGGAACGAAAAATGTGAAGAAAGCTTTCAAGAATTGAAGAATCGACTAGTTACCGCACCTGTACTTGTGCTACCAGATGATCAAGGGGACTTCGTCATTTACAACGATGCTTCCTATTGAGGACTTGGATGTGTATTAATGCAGCACGACAATGTAATTGCGTATGCTTGTAGACAACTGAAACTTCATGAACAAAAATATCCGATGCACGACCTAGAATTAACCGCCATTGTGTTCACACTAAAACTTTGGAGACATTATCTTTATGGCGAGAAATGTGAAATCTACACGAATCATAAGAGTCTAAAGTATATTTTTACGCAGAAAGAAATCAACATGAGACAACGACGCTGGCTAGAACTAATCAAAGACTACAACGTGTCAATCAACTATCATCCTTGTAAACCAAATCTTATAGCAGATGCACTAAGTCGAAAGGAAAAATTGAATATGTTGACATCCTCAGAAGAATTGATCAGAGAATTTGATAAGTTGGAAATTGAAGTGCGTATTCCAGGGAACTCTAATGAAATGAACTATGCAATGACATTCCATCCAGAATTATTAGAAGAGATAAGAAGGTGTCAATAAGAAGTAATGAATTAGGAAATCGATAGCTTGACAGGAGAAGAAATTACAAGTCAAAAAGACGACAAAGGAATTCTACGATTTGCCTTGAGAATTTGGATACCAAATGTACCAGAATTAAAAGAAGGAATTTTGCGAGATGCTCACAATTCCAGATATTCAATTCACCCCGGGAGCACAAAGATGTACAGAGATTTAAAGGAAAACTTTTGGTGGTCAGACGTGAAGAAAGAAATAGCTGAATGGGTCAGTAAATGTTATACGTGCCAACGAGTCAAAGCAGAGCATCAACGTCCAAGCGGGTTACTACAACCACTGGATATACAAGAATGGAAAAAGGAACATTTAGCAATGGATTTGGTAATGGGACTTCCGAGAACCAGAGCAAACCATGATGCGATTTGGGTTATTATTGACAGATTAACAAAGTCAGCACATTTTCTCCCAATCAACGAAAGGTTCTCGCTCGATAATTTAGTGCACCTATATGTTAAGGAAATAGTGATGCACCATGGAGTGCCTGTATCCATTGAATTCGATCGAGATCCACATTTTAATTCGAGATTTTAGAGACAATTTCAGGAATTCCTTGATACTAAACTAAACATGAGTACCGGTTATCATCCACAGACGGACAAACAAAGCAAAAGGGCGATTCAGACAATTGAAGACATGTTACATGTATGTGTAATAGATTTTGAAGGCATTTGGGAAGAACATTTACCGCTAGTGGAATTCTCTTACAACAATAACTATCATGCTAGCTGTAATAACCCCAATTTTTAGAATTTTTGAAACCCTTATGAATAGTGTTTTGCTGATTATGCTGAATAAGAAAACTTTTCATGCCACACTATGTAGGGGTTCTTTTATTGATCTTCTGGGATATTATTAGTACTCTATGTGGTATATAAGTGTATGTAAAGATCGTTAGAATCCAATTTCGAACACTTTGATTTTTACCGGAAATCTACCGGATACAGAAAGAATTGAGTATAAGGTAACAGAATAAAAAGGATTTAAATTCAAGTATTATAAGAGAGGATCATAAAGGGAATATAATGTATTGAGAAAGGTTAAGGAAACCTAAGTAATAAGATCCCGGGTATGATCACTCAAACGATAAACGAAAATGAAAGTTAAGCGAACCGCACAACAGCTCAGCGGTCATTAGCCAAGTAATTAGAAGCTAATCAAAGAGATTAGTGGGGATGATGTCATCAAACCAATGAGAAGGGGACAAAGGTGAGAGGATGACATCACTTGGTGACATAAGCATGACCAAAGCAAGTGTGTTGTTGGTTGATTTAGAACCACAAAAAAGTTACCATGGTAAAAGGTAAGAAAACAAAACAAAATCAACCAACCAACAAATCATTTCACCAAAACACAAAGTTTATTTCATTTCTTCATCAAGCTCTCGGCTTTCCTTCATTTTGAAGGATAATAAAATCCAAATTCAAGCTCCAAACATTGTTAAATCGTGAGGTAATTATCCAAGGTTCCTTGTACTTAGATATAGTTATCCTATGAATCTAAGCTCCAAATTCCTTCACAATATCTTCCTAAAAATCATGGAAGAAGATGGTGAATAGTGTTTTTCAAGAACTAAAATTTTTGTTCATGAGTTTTTGTTTAGATTAAGCTTGGATAAGGACTTTTAAGGGTGATTCCAAGCTAATTACTTGATTCTCCACTCTCCAATGAAGGTATAACCCCTCCAAACCCTAAATTTACTTGAGTATTAGGTTTAGTTTTGTTGTTATAGTTCATGAGAGGCTTGTTTGTTGTGAATGTAGAGGATAGTTGGTGTTGTGATGTTTTGGAGTTATAATTCTGGAGTATTGATTAATGAACTTAAGTATAGTTTAAATTCATGTTGGAGAATAGTATAAATTGATAATTTTGAGTTTTTGGGGCTGTTATGGTGAAGTATGGATGGAGTTTGGTTGTGATGTTGATTGTGGGTTGATTGTGGGTTGATTTGGAGTGGTATAAATTTGGGTAATCGCGTAAACATAGCCGTCGTAATGCCCGATTTACCGTAGACTGTTTTTGTTCTTAACATCAGAACCCTTGAACTCACTTTTAGGTTTTGACCATTGCCATGTTTAGATAGTTCATGTTACGAGCTTCGTTTTGATATGTGGTACGCTTGAATCCGATGTACGGTTTAGGAGAAACGACCGTTTTAAGTAACGACGTTTCGCCACCGAACCATTACCCCTCGCCTTACTTTGAAACCTTGGTTAAGGACCTTAAATGACTAATTGGGGTATGAAACATTTATGTAAAGAGTATTAGGAAGTTGATAAGGCACTCGCGAAAGAATCGCCTTAAAACTCTTAATGGTTAATTTATTAAAAATGGTGGAGCCGAGGGTACTCGAGCGACTTAAGTGAATCGTTAAGCGCGAAAGTGAATATTAGGACCCTAAATGGTTAAAGTCTAGTTTCTTAAGCGATCGGGGTTTAATTCCGACTTATGTTGTTGTTCATAGGTTATCAGACCCACTCTAAGCTTAAGTCTATCCGGGAGCACTCAGGCAAGTTTTCTATCCGTTATACTGTTGTTGTGATGTATACATTTGTATATGCATTATCTTGTGATGGATGCATAATGGTTAATTAGCAAATTCTTGCGATATATTTTAGCATGTGATATGGTATATATGCATGCCTGTTTCGTATTCTTGATACATATATCTGTTGATTCAGTTGATAATACATATGCTAGAGATAAACGATAATTTGCATATACCCTTAGTATAGGGGACCCAAAGGTGAACTTTTTCTAAAATCGGGAGTCGAGGCTCCCGAGTATAATATATATATTTATATATATATATATGAATAGTTTTCAAAACTATGAATCGAATAAGGTTTATTCGATAACTTTATATTATTATTGAATATTATCTTGAATAATCATTCGAGGGCTTATGACCCCGTTTAATTATTATTGAATGTTATTTTGAATATTCATTCGAGGGCTTATGACTCCTTTTATTTTATTAAATAAATATTATTTTGAATATTCCTTCGAGGACTTATGACTCCGACTATTTACTAAATAATATTCTTTATTTTATTAAAGAATAATGTGTCGATAATCAAACTTACTTTTGATTATTCAAATAAGGATAATACTTTCGTATAAGTATATCTTTGGTTATTTAATAATCATTGCAAGTATAAGTTTTAAAACTTCTACTTCAATTATTTTTATAAAGATTATTCTTTATGGGAATATTATTTAAATAATAATATTCAGATATTTTCTAATATATTGGGACTGATTTTTTTATTAAATCAACATTACTCCAAACATTCTTAAAAATGTTTGCGAGTCTTCAAAATGATTTTAAAAGTTAGAGCAGATCCCAAAACTCATTTTTATAATATTTAAGATCTTCCTTTCAAAGGGGATTTAAATATTCGCTGAAAACCTGAGGGATCCGGCTCTGTGGTGTGTTTTATATTCGCAACAAGGTTGCTATTTCGATAAAAGAGTTTTGATTACTTACCCAACACTCGGGAAGTAAAATTCTTGGAACAAGTTAATCCATTAACAGGCATCGCCTGGGAAATATTGGTGAGTTTTCCTTTCCAACTAGATACGACTTCTTGGTGGAGCCGTATCATCAAGTTTCTACTTGGGGAAAGGGGGTACGAGCTTTACGTTTCAGAGTCATGGATTTCATCTGAACTAGGAGTGGCGTAAGTGGTCGAGTAGCGCCGGCCCAACCTTATTATATTGGCCCAAATGGCCCGGAAGTTCCGCTAAGACGGTCCATTTCTTAGGAGTCCAGTGTTCGGTTGACAAGTAAATCCGACAGGTTCTCCTCTACATGTAGAAAATGGTGGGGTTGCACTACTATGACTAATCATCGTAAGTGGTCTTCCTGGCGTGGCAAACTCCCGTAATGAGTTCATCATCCAATTGGATATTTCTGCAACACTACCCAGAGCACTTCGATAGAAAGACTATGGTTGGGCGATTGTTGAGTGTTGGCAGGGTCAAGTTTTCAAAATGATGTTTGCATCAAATGAAGTATCTCATAACTTCATTTTATTTTGATGATATTTTAAAGATTGATTCTATACAAGTTTTGTCTTGTAGCTTAATCTATGGGATGAACTATTTATTCATTGAACGGTGGTAGTTCAAGTAGTATTCGGAAAAGATATAAGTATATTGGAGTATCTTGTAACTTCATCTTTTAAACTTATATCTAGTTAATGATTTTCTTATGAATGACAAAGGTTTCAGAAAAATGTTGAGACAAGGTTAGATATATGAGATCACCTTGCAACAATATTTTTATACAGTTATAAACTGGAACTCTGTGGATGCGATACATGTTAGAGGATTTCAAATGTTGTGAAAAGTATATATATATATACTGAATATTTTGCGACTTGGTCGCGTTAAGATATCAAACTTGGTTCATTTCTTCTTGACCAAGACTTTCTTGAGTACTATGAGAAAGCTCATATATTGTTAATCATTATACACATTATTTTGGTGGGCTTGTTGCTCACCCTTGCTTTCTTCTTTCATCACACAACAACAGATATAAAAGATGAACAAGACCAAGCTTCCAATTCGTAAGCGGTTAGAAAATGTTCCGCAGTTTTCTGGAAGCATTGATGCCGCCGTAGCTGAGGTAGGAGCTACCAATAGGCTAGGTTTTCAACTATTGATGTTCCAGACTTATGTATAATATGAATTGTAATAATGGCAAGGAATATGTAAATTATTCAGAAACCCCTTTTGAGGTGAAATGGTTTATAATTGTGGAATAAAATGACTTGTGTTCTTTTTGGTTTTCATCTCTGAGACTATAACTTGTGGTGTGTGTGTATATTGTGGGGTCACAGTACGCAGCAGTTGATTGATTGTTAAGGTTAAATATTGTTAAGGGAAATGGAACTCGTGACAACCCGAATCCCCGACCCCGGATTTGGGGGTGTTACAGAAGTGGTATCAGAGGCAAGCGTTATAACCCTCAGAGATGATGTGACGTTAAGATAATAAGTTCACTAAGATAATATGAACTCTTGCCAAGTTCATAGTCGGGCTACCTAACGTAGTACTGACAGTTAAAACCCTTACGGGAACCCTTATAAATATTATGATAGTAACATAGTTCATTCTCGTATAGGGCAGCGAGGCACCGAACCCTGAGGTTCAGGAGCATCAGCATGAGGATGTTTTATTGCATGTTGGAGATCAAATTGTGAATCCGATAGAGTACCCTAACGAGGGACTGTATGAGATTCATATTGAGAATGTTGCGGTTGAGGATGTTATCCCAGAAGGGATTGTTGCTGAGGAGGATCTCGTGGAGGATCCTGACGAGAATGAAGAGAGGACCACTGAGGAATTAATGACCGTAGTCAGGGCGACTACCAGAGCAAGAATGGCCGCGAGGGTGGCACTAGAGGATGAAGAGTTACCAAGGGCACAAAGGTTAATGAGGACAGGAGGAGTGGGGCCTTCCACGGCACCAATTACACCAGTATCAGACCCCCTTCCAGAGGTTCCGGAAGACATCCATGAGGTTCCACCAATTCCTGTTCCCTCCCCTGTACAGAGTCCAGCACCTACTGAGGAAATGCCACCTTTATCTCCTGCACCATTGTCACCTGATACCGTGTATGGTTATCCATTTGGATCTCCTGGGTCTGCACCACCTGCACCCTATGGACTGCTAGATGCTACCACTCAGGCTTCTCTTATCGCCAATTATCATATGACTTGGGGTGGCCTGTCTGAGGCCCGTAATGTTAGAAGTGATCTGTTGGACCGACTTACTGCACCAAGAGTTGAGGGCGGGGTACTTCCGGCAGGATTAGCTTATAGCATGGAAAGGATTGAGGCTACCACCCGAATTACAGCTAGAGGCCATCTTGAGGGTCATATTGATCCAGCTCTACTTGCAACTATCTTAGACCTCATCACCTCTGTGATGGAGCTGGTTAGGGATATCGTGCGTGCCCGCATTTCTTGATCCATGGTAGTGTGCAGAGTCAGAGCGATCAGACAAGGGTTTCATGAAGCACCACTTTTGGAGGAATAGCCTAAGTTATGAATGATTAGTTTTAATGACGAGATGATTATCTATGGTAGTACTTTTGGGATAGAAGCGATCAGATCAAATGATGTAATTCTCTTTAATGTGTTCAGTAGTTGTACCCTCGAACAAATGGTTATGTATATATTCGTTAATTTTAGTTCAGATCAGTTTGTTTGTGATAAGTTCATATTGTTAATTGCACTATTAACACTTAAGAGAGTGTCATGAAGTTCATAGAACTTGAGAATTCATAATTTGCAATCATGCAAGGACAGAACGAGGAAAAGACTTAAGCAAAGTAAGTAAGACAAATATCCAGAGATTCTCAAAAATTTTCCAAGCATTATGCCCCCATGAGGAATAAGATTAGGGGCAAACCTTGAATGTGATAATCAGGGAGGTCGTAATTAAGATATAAGGAACCCAGAATATAATGAAGTGGAAAATGAAGATTTTAAATTAAAAGATGACCCCAATTATGGGGAGTAGGAAGAAATATTTAGACTAAGAAAACTGAAGTCGAGCAAGATAGGAAGAACCAGGATGGTACTCCTATTGGGCAATCCATGGACCTGCCTAAAACAAAACTTATACTTTACCCCTAACCACCACCTTGAGGAAACAATGTGGTGTGAAATTCTTTCAGGACCTTTAAGTCGTTAAGCTCTCAGAGTTCCAAGGGAATAGCTGACCCAGCCGAGGCAAGAGCCTGGCTAAAGGAAATACAAGAATCATTTGAGATTCTAAATGATTGACGAATCACAAAAGAGTGTTTTTGTCACTTACCCTCCTAAGAGAGAGACCACCCGCTGGTGAAAGGCCAAGGAAGGCACGGAGCAAGCGATTATAATAAACTAATTAAAGTTCAGTCAATTGTTTTCGGGAAAGTAATTCCCAAGGTTATGAAGAGAGTGTAAAAGCTTTAGAGCCAGAACAAAGGCGGACGAGTATGATGAAATATGAAGCTAAGTTGTAAAAGTTGTCAAGATTTGTCTGGAGGACAAGAATCCCAGAACGACGTGATGTTGAAGTCAATGATTAGTGGGTACGTGAAATGATTATAATAGAAAGGAAAATAAAAATAAAAAGAAACTGAAGTGGAAAGGAGCATAAAGGCAATAGAGTTTGAGGAATGATAAGGGAGTCGGGTATGAGGAAACCCCCTAAAGACTCGTAGCAATAGAAATAGAAAAGTATGTAATCATCAGGATGAGGGTGATTCACCATGAGTTAAAAATTGATGGTTGAAGGCATAAGAGATACATATATTTTATCCCCTGTAAGTTGGGAGGATTCGAGGAAACCTGGAGATAGTTCGAAGGATAAATAATGAGACGCAGATAGACTGAGGAGACAAGGAAGTAAGAAATTAGGAAAATTGGATGAAGGAAGTGACCTTCAAGAATATGAAGTGTAAGACCGGTGGCATGATACCCAGAAAGGGAGACGCCAGGTATGAAAGACATCCCAATATTGAGATGACTGTCGAGATAAACAACAAAAGAAAATGAAGATTTATTAAGAAAATGTTCACGTTGAACACAACCAATATCTTCCAGAACATCCATGTTATCATTACCAAATTAGGAAAGAAAAGCGGGTAACCATTATTATCTTTTGAAGGCCATATGTGTTGACCTCAGTTTGAATAAGGATGCTATTGTGAAATTGGTATAGACTATCTGGGTGGGAATGATTGGATAAGATAATCTATCAAGGATATATGACTTGATTTATCCATGGAAGGATGCATGTACCTTTTTAAAGGTGGAATTAAGGATAGAACATCGGTAACTTAAAATGAATCCTAGGGGAATGTATGAAGGTTGGCATTTCACACTTAATAGGGATAGTATGAGTTTTGACAGTATGAATTGGAAAAGATTAAGGTAATAACAACCTTTAAGTATCAGTGGGGAAATTTTTCAGAAGTATATGGACAATGGTTCCAGTATTAGTAAATGGTATTTTGATATGCCCTGTATCTAGGGAATACAGGAGGAACGATTCAAGGATAACCTTAGAGGTTTTACAAGGAGAAAGGTAATATTCAAAATTCTCAAGAATAGAAATATTGATAAAGGAAATATGACGTAATTATAATGATGCCAAGTGGGGCACGTGTTTAACCATGAGAAAGTATGGATCAAACCAGCAAAGGTTGAAATTGTTCAGGGCAATTAGGACCTAAGATAAAAGATGTTCTTAGTATGATTGAGAGTCAGTCGTGACAGTGATTAACCTCTAAAGACCGAGGCAATAACTTATGGAAAAATGATGATATTTTTTTTTACTCATCAGATTTTAAGGAAAACATCTTCACATAAGCAGTGATTGAAATGAGGTAGAAAATTTATTTGGAGGTGGTTAAAATGACATTGACTGTAAGGAAATTTTACTATCAGGAAAGGCCAAAGAGGTGGCCGACACTTTAAAGGTAAGAAGATAATTATAGGCGCTTGTGCCAAAGGAATACAGTGATGATGGTTAAAGCTGTGAAGGTTGTATTATGGTTTAGAAGATTGACATTCCTTCTGATGACTGTGCAATATCCAACCGTAATAGTAGTTGGTAAAGGTTTAATTCATGTAATCGCCATGAGCGGGCTATCTATCTCAGAAGGTACTATCTTGAGATAAGCCAGGACCATGTTTCAAAAAGGACTAGATGAACCTTCAAGTTAAGTCTTCTATTGAAGGTATATGATTAAGAATGGTATTAACCTGCTATCGTTGCTTTGATTGAAACTCTTCTGCAATTTTATCTGCTTCATGTCATGTATGTACATCAGGATCTAGAGCGTTCTTCATGAATCATGAATGGTAATTATGTTACCTCCTTAGGAGAATTCTATACGACATGTATGGACTCCGTATGGTTAGATATTAAGATTTCATGGAAAGTGAATTACGACAGTAGGTCAGTGGTGGACCATAGTAATGCAGCAATGATTCTGCGAGTAATGAGTCGATTACAACCATGAGAGTTGTATTGGAATGGATGTTGAGATTGAGTACCACTAATCGGGTCGTGGTGGTGTATAAGTTATCATTGATAGACTAATTAAGTAGATTATCTACCTATTGATTATTTATTCCTTCTTATCAATAGAGAGTCGTATTACTATACGAGGAAGGTTGCAGTGCAAGCATAGAATTCTAGTAATGGTGATGTCTAGAATGAAATCCCAGATTCGATTTTCGATGTCGAGGGAGTTTCAAAGGTGATTGTGTATAAGCTCGGGCAAGAGCATGGGTCCATAGAATGATGGATGGAATAGTAAATATTTAAGCATGTGAAATGCGATGCTATTATACTTGATGTGGATTTATATACATATATGTTTTGTTCTCCTACGTTAAACCTCTATAGTTCAGAGGTAGATTCCAAGCCAGATATTTTGTGGCAGTATATTTTATATATATACAATTCTCTTCAATTCATTCTTTTCTCTCCTTTTCATTTCATATAAGCTGAGAAGAACAACCCTTCCAGAAGGGGAGGTATTGCCGAATGACTATCTATCTGTGTGATAGAAGCCTAGTAGGATACCATCTATTGTTTAATCGATTGTCAAGTATTAAAGGCTGGCCACCTTCTGTACTAACAATGCAATAGAACAAGTGTTCATGATCATAGTGATCTCTCAACAAATTCATTTACTTCTATATGATGGATCAAGCTTTCGAAGATGGAAGCAGCTAAAGGAAGTAGTATCAGTACGGTGGTATTCTGATTCTAACGCTTTAGTGATACTAAGGTTGACATGGTAATTAAAAGGTTATAGAACGCTAACGAGCAAAAGTATAACCAGTATAATATTAGGAACGGAAGGTAGTAGCGATTACGAACTGGAAAAGAATGGGTATTGAGAAGCAAAAGCTCTAATGCTAAAAGCTATAAGGAGAGTATGTGCAATAGACTTGAAAGAATTTGGAATGATCACTTAACGCGGATTGAGTTTTCTCACGATAATAGATCGTATGTTAGGTATCGAGATGTCGTCTTATGAGATCTTTGAGGGAAGACAATGTCGATCTCCCTTATGTTAGGATGAAGTTGTAGAGTGCAAGATGCTCGGACCAGCAGTGGTCCAAAGGACCAAGGATATGATAGATCTAATCAGAGGACGGCTGGTAGTAGCCCAAGATGGACATGAGAAATATGTTGATTTGACATGAAAGGACAAAGAATAAGAAATAGGGGACCTGGTAATGTTAAAGGTATCCCTTGGAAAGGATTGATGAGGTTCAAAAAGAAAGGAAAGCTAAGCCTACGAATTGTTGGACCCTTTGAGGTATTAAGACGTATTGGGAAGTTAGCATATGAGCTAGCCCTACCCCCGAACATGTAGTAAGTTCATAACGTGTTCCACGTATCAATATTAAGGAAGTGTAATTCGGATGCCAGACAAATAGGGGCATATGAGCGCATAGGCATGCAACCAGACGTAACCTACATGGAGCAACCAGGAAGGTTTATAGATAAAAAATGGACAAATGCTTAGCAGAAGAGTTATCAAACTAGTCAGAGTTTGATGGTAGAACCACAATGTGGGAAAATTACTTAAGAGCTAGAAAGTGCAATGCTAAGAAAGTATCCCTACTCATTTTCTATCTGATTCCGGGACGGAATCATTTTAAGGAGGGGAGACTGTAATAACCCCAATTTTTGGAATTTTTGAAACCCTTATGAATAGTGTTTTGCTGATTATGCTGAATAAGAAAACTTTTCATGCCACACTATGCAGGGGTACTTTTATTGATCTTCTGGGATATTATTAGTAATCTATCTGGTATATAGGTGTATGTAAAGATCGTTAGAATCCAAATCCGAACACTTTGATATTTCCCGGAAATCTACCGGATATAGAAAGAATTGAGTATAAGGTAACAGAATAAAAAGGATTTAAATTCAAGGATTATAAGAGAGGATCATAAAGGGAATATAATGTATTGAGAAAGGTTAAGGAAACCTAAGTAATAAGATCCCGGGTATGATCCCTCAAACGATAAACGAAAGTTAAGCGAACCGCACAACAGCTCAGCGGTCATTAGCCAAGTAATTAGAAGCTAATCAAAGAGATTAGTGGGGATGATGTCATCAAACCAATGAGAAGGGGACAAAGGTGGGAGGATGACATCACTTGGTGACATAAGCATGACCAAAGCAAGTGTGTTGTTGGTTGATTTAGAACCACACAAAAGTTACCATGGTAAAAGGTAAGAAAACAAAACAAAATCAACAAACCAACAAATCATTTCACCAAAACACAAAGTTTATTTCATTTCTTCATCAAGCTCTCAGCTTTCCTTCATTTTCAAGGATAAGAAAATCCAAATTCAAGCTCCAAGCATTGTTAAATCGTGAGGTAATTATCCAAGGTTCCTTGTACTTAGATATAGTTATCCTATGAATCTAAGCTCCAAATTCCTTCACAATCTCTTCCTAAAAATCATGGAAGAAGATGGTGAATAGTGTTTTTCAAGAACTAAAATTTTTGTTCTTGAGTTTTTGTTTAGATTAATCTTGGATAAGGACTTTTAAGGGTGATTCCAAGCTAATTACTTGATTCTTCACTCTCCAAGGAAGGTATAACCCCTCCAAACCCTAAATTTACTTGAGTATTAGGTTTAGTTTTGTTGTTATAGTTCATGAGAGGCTTGTTTGTTGTGAATGTAGAGGATAGTTGGTGTTGTGATGTTTTGGAGTTGTAATTCTTGGAGTATTGATTAATGAACTTAAGTATAGTTTAAATTCATGTTGGAGAGTAGTATAAATTGATAATTTTGAGTTGTTGGGGCTGTTATGGTGAAGTATGGATGGAGTTTGGTTGTGATGTTGATTGTGGGTTGATTGTGGGTTGATTTGGAGTGGTATAAATTTGGGTAATCGCGTAAACATAGCCGTCGTAATGCCCGATTTACCGTAGACTGTTTTTGTTCTTAACATCAGAACCCTTGAACTCACTTTTAGGTTTTGACCATTGCCATGTTTAGATAGTTCATGTTACGAGCTTCATTTTGATATGTGGTACGCTTGAATCCGATGTACGGTTTAGGAGAAACGACCGTTTTAAGTAACGACGTTTCGCCACCGAACCATTACCCCTCGCCTTACTTTGAAACCTTGGTTAAGGACCTTAAATGACTAATTGGGGTATGAAACATTTATGTAAAGAGTATTAGGCAGTTGGTAAGGCACTCGCAAAAGAATCGCCTTAAAACTCTTAATGGTTAATTCATTAAAAATGGTGGAGTCGAGGGTACTCGAGCGACTTAAGTGAATCGTTAAGCGCGAAAGTGAACATTAGGACCCTAAATGGTTAAAGTCTAGTTTCTTAAGCGATCGGGGTTTAATTCCGACTTATGTTGTTGTTCATAAGTTATCGGACCCACTCTAAGCTTAAGTCTATCCGGGAGCACTCATGCAAGTTTTATATCCGTTATACTGTTGTTGTGATGTATACATTTGTATATGCATTATCTTGTGATGGATGCATAATGGTTAATTAGCAAATTCTTGCGATATATTGTAGCATGTGATATGGTATATATGCATGCCTGTTTCGTATTCTTGATACATATATCTGTTGATTCAGTTGATAATACCTATGCTAGAGATAAGCGGTAATTTGCATATACCCTTAGTATAGGGGACCCAAAGGTGAACTTTTTCTAAAACCGGGAGTCGAGGCTCCCGAGTATAATATATATATATATATATATATATTTATATATATATATGAATAGTTTTCAAAACTATGAATCGAATAAGGTTTATTCGATAACTTTATATTATTATTGAATATTATCTTGAATATTCATTCGAGGGCTTATGACCCCGTTTAATTATTATTGAATATTATTTTGAATATTCATTCGAGGGCTTATGACTCCGTTTATTTTATTAAATGAATATTATTTTGAATATTCCTTCGAGGACTTATGACTCCGATTATTTACTAAATAATATTCTTTATTTTATTAAAGAATAATGTGTCGATAATCAAACTTACTTTTGATTATTCAAATAAGGATAATACTTTCGTATAAGTAAATCTTTGGTTATTTAATAATCATTGCAAGTATAAGTTTTAAAACTTCTACTTCAATTATTTTTATAAAGATTATTCTTTATGGGAATATTATTTAAATAATAATATTCAGATATTTTCTAATATATTGGGACTGATTTATTTTATTAAATCAACATTACTCCAAACATTCTTAAAAATGTTTGCGAGTCTTCAAAATTATTATAAAAGTTAGAGCGGATCCCAAAACTCATTTTTATAATATTTAAGATCTTCCTTTCAAAGGGGATTTAAATATTCACTCAAAACCTGAGGGATCCGGCTCTGTGGTGTGTTTTATATTCGCAACAAGGTTGCTATTTCGATAAAAGAGTTTTTGATTACTTACCCAACACTCGGGAAGTAAAATTCTTGGAACAAGTTAATCCATTAAGAGGCATTGCCTGGGAAATATTGGTGAGTTTTCCTTTCCAACTAGATACGACTTCTTGGTGGAGCCGTATCAACAAGTTTCTACTTGGGGAAAGGGGGGACGAGCTTTACGTTTCAGAGTCATGGATTTCATCTGAACTAGGAGTGGCGTAAGTGGTCGAGTAGCGCCGGCCCAGCCTTATTATATTGGTCCAAATGGCCCGGAAGTTCCGCTAAGACGGTCCATTCCTTAGCAGTCCAGTGTTCGGTTGACAAGTAAATCCGACAGGTTCTCCTCTACATGTAGAAAATGGTGGGGTTGCACTACTACGACTGATCATCGTAAGTGGTCTTCCTGGCACGGCAAACTCCCGTAATGAGTTCATCATCCAATTGGATATTTCTGCAACACTACCCAGAGCACTTCGATAGAAAGGCTACGGTTGGGCGATTGTTGAGTGTTGGCAGGATCAAGTTTTCAAAATGATGTTTGCATCAAATGAAGTATCTCATAACTTCATTTTATTTTGATGATATTTTAAAGATTGATTCTATACAAGTTTTGTCTTGTAGCTTAATCTATGGGATGAACTATTTATTCATTGGACGGTGGTAGTTCAAGTAGTATTCGGAAAAGATATAAGTATATTGGAGTATCTTGTAACTTCATCTTTTAAACTTATATCTAGTTAATGATTGTCTTATAAATGACAAAGGTTTCAGAAAAACGTTGAGACAAGGTTAGATATATGTGATCACCTTGCAACGATATTTTTATACAGTTATAAACTGGAACTCTGTGGATGTTATACATGTCAGAGGATTTCAAATGTTGTGAAAAGTATATATATATATATACTGAATATTTTGTGACTTGGTCGCGTTAAGATATCAAACTTGGTTCATTTCTTCTTGACCAAGACTTTCTTGAGTACTATGAGAATGCTCATATATTGTTAATCATTATACACATTATTTTGGTGGGCTTGTTGCTCACCCTTGCTTTCTTCTTTGATCACACAACAACAGATAGAAAAGATGAACAAGACCAAGCTTCCAATTCGTAAGCGGTTAGAAAACGTTCCGCAGTTTTCTGGAAGCATTGATGCCGCCGTAGCTGAGATAGGAGCTACCAATAGGCTAGGTTTTCAACTATTGATGATCCAGACTTATGTATAATATGAATTGTAATAATGGCAAGGAATATGTAAATTATTCAGAAACCCCTTTTGAGGTGAAATGGTTTATAATTGTGGAATAAAATGACTTGTGTTCTTTTTGGTTTTCATCTCTGAGACTATAACTTGTGGTGTGTGTGTGTATATTGTGGGGTCACAGTACGCAGCAGTTGATTGATTGTTAAGGTTAAGTATTATTAAGGGAAATGGAACTCGTGACAACCTGAATCCCCGACCCCGGATTTGGGGGTGTTACACTAGCATTGGAATGCCACCTTACGAAGCTTTATATGGAAGGAAGTGCCGATCACCTACATGTTAGGATGAAGTTGGAGAACACAAAATTCTATGTCCAGAACCGATCCAGCAGACCAAGGAAAAAGTAGAGCTTATCCAAAAGTGACTCGAAGCAGCACAAAATTGACAGCGCAAATACGCAGATCAAACCACAAAGGATGTGGATTACCAAGAAGGAGAACATGTATTACTGAAGATATCACCATGGAAAGGATTGACTAGATTTGGAAATAAAGGCAAGCTAAAGCCACAATACGTTAGTCCATTTAAAATTTTGAAGAGAGTCGGAAAGGTTGCATATGAGTTAGCCTTACCAACCCATATGCAGCATATTCATAATGTGTTTCATGTGTCAATGCTTAAGAAATATAATCCTGATACAAGGCATGTAAGAGCATCTCTAATAGAGGTTGCTAACAAAGTTGTCAAACCATGACAAATCATTAAATATATTATTTTTTAATTTTCTCTCATATCCATGTCACTCTTGGCAACATTTATTAAAATTTTGCTCCAATAGTTAAGCAACTTTAAAGGTTGTCCATGTGGTCCCTCTATATTAATTTTATATTTAGTTCAATATAAAAGTGGGTTGAGTAATATACACTTTAGATGTTTTTTATGACTTTTTGCTAATTTAGGAAGTTGCCAAGGGGTTGCCAAATTTTGGCAATCTTGGTAGGCAACCTTTTGGCAACCTCCTAACTCCAATAGGTACGCAACCAAGGGTGCCATGCCACATAAGGTTGGCAACCTCCTTGGCAACACCTATTGGAGATGCTCTAATAGAATATGAGCCGATAGAACTTAAAGCTGATTCGTCTTGTATAGAACAACCAGTAAGAAGTTTAGATTGGCAGGAGAGAGTATTGAGAAATAAGTCTGTACCATTAGTAAGAGTCTTATGGAGAAATCTCGTGGTTGAAGAGTCAACCTGGGAGCTTGAAAGTGAAATGTTAGAAAAGTATCCTTAGTTATTTTCCTAGGGAGATTCTAAGGACATAATCCTATTAAGGGGGAGGATGTAACGACTGAGAAATTACGTTTGTATTATACTCTAATAAAGGTGAATCATGTTTTTCATTATATTCTTAAGTGTATTGAGTTATGAAACCCTAGCTGCTATGTTCTATGTGTATAAAGTTTTGATCAAAACGTGTTTCGGGTAATTATCATGTGTTTTATTCTAGATTAAATGTTTTTATATCAAGAGTTGTAAGGCCCAAAAAGTATTTTAATAGCTTATAATTCAAACAAAAGCATTGGCCTTATCTTGCCCAGTATGGCTTATACTATCAGGATATTTTGAACATCTAGACATTTTATAAATTTTCTCGTTTCGCTAAAAATAACTTTTCCGGGCCCCTTCGGGTTTCAAAAGCCCCACAAAATCATATTTTTATTTTTATAGGATCATGAAATTATCAAATATCAATTTTCTTTGTATTTTTACATTATTCACAATTTTTGGGAATTTTTAACATATATTTTATATTTATTGGATATTTAAAAATTCATAATTAATACCCAAAAATTATAAAAATTGGGTCCAATTAATTTTATTAGATGTATAATTAGGGCCTTAAATTTATTTAGGGGTATTATTTGTACTAATATAAATAACTGATTTACTAATAATTAATTAATTAAAAGTTGTAAAAAAATCAGAAAATTCTAGAAATTCCCCAATTTCTTTGCAATTAGTGTTTGGAGTTCTTGGAATCAAACACCAATTTGATCGTGTTTCTGTTCACCAAATGAAGCATGTAAGTATCCGATTTGAAGCTCTTTGAATTATCTTTTCAATTCTGTTATCAATTTCGTGTTTGGATTATTCGATTTTAGAATCGTTATTTTCGGATATAGTCTTGAATTGGGTGTTTTTGATTGAGCTTGCTGTAATGATTTTAAGTTCCATAGGGTTGTAGATCGTCATTTTTGCAATTATTTAGTACCGGTTTCGTCGATGTTTGTTCCCGTTTTAAGCTCGTCAGAAACGGCCGTTATCGGCGGTGTTTCCTTGCTTTTCCGACTTCAAAGTCGACGATGAAGGAGGGGGAGTTGTTCAGTGTTGTTTTGGATCAAAAAGGCAGCAAAAACAAGTCTAAACCCTGTAATTTGGTCGTGGTTTGTGTGACGGCCTCAACCCCGGGGTCAGGAGTTAACGTCACTAATATCAATAATAATAAACAAAATATAATCCAAATCACTAATTATACATAATCACGACCCTTTTTTTACCAAGTCCTTTTCCAGGTGTAAGTATAATTTAGGTTACACAACTAACACAACCCAAATTACTTTACACAATCCTGACCACTAATTTAATATAGTAACTCAACAAACCTCATCGGGTTTGAACACAACTATCTCAGAGGAGTTTGACGCGAAAGAAACTGGAACTCTGCCCTGACTATCACGGAAGAATCCCCTAGGCATCTGCAATACATATATAAAACATTCTGCAAGGGTGAGCAATCAATTGCTCAGCAGTACCACTATATGAATAACAAGTAAAAAAGATTTAAAGTAAAGCAGTTATAGGAACAAAATTCATCACTTGTTAGAAACATGTAAAACAGGTATAAACTGGAAAATAAAACTAGCATGTTCTGCAAACAAAATCGACAGTCGTGTGCTGTGCATAAATACTAGAGTTAAATTTTAGCATGCTATTTTCATTTGCAAACCTTCCATTCCATTACAAGAACCATAAAACCATTTGTCCCGTTATGGGGACCCAAAACCATTTGTTCCGTTACTGGAACATTAATCACTTGTTCCGTTACTGGAACCACAAAATCATCTGTTCCGTTAGGGGAACCACTAAATCACAATCAAATATGTATTGGATGTTTTCTAGGGATGGCTGATCAGGCCTCCACACAATCTATCTAGGATAGTTGGTCGGGCTATCACACAAACTGTCTAGGAAAGCTGATCGGACTTTCTCACAAAATAACCGGATCCGCAGAGACTAGCTAGGTCTCTGACTAACTATGCTGGACTAATTGGTTTTGAAATGCGCGCAACCGAATTAGTCACTTACGCAACGTTATCCTATATCTGATTCGTTTTATCCAGTTTCAAAGTCACATCACACTATTCAAAACCTCTATTCCATTGTTAATCACATTTTAGAGATAGGTACTTTCAGAAGTTACTTTTCCCTAAAACCCATATTTAACAGCATTTTCAAATACAGGGGATACGTAACTTAAAACATTTATGTTCCTGTTCAAAAATAAAACAACATTTCATTCATATATACTGAACCATAAAAGAATGGTCAGGGGTACTTGCCTTGCAGAGCTTTACAACTATCACTGATCGACTCTGAGCCGACTCAGACGCTCAGTTTTATCGTCTAACTACTAGATCACCTTGGATTCGACTTTAATACTCAGGTTCTTTGGTTGAAACCCTACTGAACTCGTCGACTGTCCACTAGGTTATCTTTAGTCCAACGTCCACTTTTGGTTTCCCGACTATAACCTACATGGTCAAAATACTCTACGTTAGACGACCAGGTATGCTTGACATATCCTCGATACCAATCCTACCCAAATGATATCAATCCCGACTCGTACTTATATACATTACTATAGTGCATGTAACATATAAGATTCCTATACTCAAATCTCGATTCAATATTCTTTTTTGGAGAAACACATATACTCATTATTTTAGGAAACAAGTTGTCCGTTATATTATACAAAATATTTATGTATAACTATATAACTATTTACATTCGAGTGGTAGTTCCGATATTTCACAGGATATGCTCCGAAAATCGGGCAGCGTCTCCTTTGTTTATCGGACTACCCGTCGAATATAATTGACATCACAATAGCCAATCAATCAGGCAATCAACCAACAACCACCAATCACAATTCAAATTATGTGCCCGACTTCGATTTACAATAACTAATTATCATGCCGAAAAGTAATTTTATGAACTAATTATTTGTTTTATAATTTAGGACTCAGAATTAATTCATCACGATCCACCGTCAGCTCACCGCTGTTCATCGCTAACAGCGGTAAAATCCGTCGGTGCCCGAATAATTCAGTTGTCCAGACAGAATCCACCGATTATTTAATAATTTTCGCACAAAACAAATATTTTATTTCACGAAGCCAGTCAATAATTTCTGCAGAATTAATAAAAGAATAATAACATCAGAAGTAATTGAATCAGAGTAATCAACACGCGCCCACGCGCAACCGGAAAAATAGAGGAAAGCAGAACACCTCCACGACTTGGTAGGAGACACAGGGTAGCAACCCTTAACACACACACACACACACTCGAACACTAATACACATACACACATAACTCATGCACACACACCGCTATATACACACAGATATACACCCAACACACACACAACATTGCCTAGGCCACCTCGCCGGGAAAGTGGCCGGTGGCGGCCAGAAAAGGAGGAAAAGAAAACATGTAGCACAACCATTACCGAGCACTAAGACAGCAATGGCGCAACAGGAGTATGATGGGGAGCAATAGATTAGGGAGGAGGAAGAGAATAAAAACACGGGAGAGAGAGAGAGACTGTTGAGAGAGAGAAAGAGGGATTGAGATGAGGGGAAAGAGATTAATATTTTAATAAAAATTGCATAACACAGTTCTGTGAAAACAGGCCACGTATCAATTAAGCATATGAGAATTAGACACGTGTGTTGCCCTCTGCTAGAAGTCTGGTTCCGATCCGCCCTATTTCATTTAACGATATAAATGCGTGGGTAAATAAAAACCGAAAGAATACAAAACTAATTTTAAAATTATTTGAATAATTAGATACTAATAAAATATAAATTTCATAATTTTAAAATAATTTCTGAAACGCAGTTTATACCCGCGTTTATCAATTAAACGAATCGATGAGCGGGTGAAATTAATCCCAAAAATTTCCAAAATAATTTTAAATTTTTTGGAATATTCCAAACTTAAATAAATATAAATTTCATAATTTTTGAAAAATTCTGGAATTAAATACAGGTTTTACGTATAAATGCAATCAGAATATCGTACATGGCTAAATAATCGATGAAATTTTGATTTCTAAATTTTATAAAATCCCAAAAATAATTAATGTATTTATAAAATCATGGAAACAATTTTAGAGACATTCCAATATTTATGCAAATAAATTTGCTTTAAATGCACTTTTAAAAGTGGAATCAATTCGGTACAACTCAATAATTTAATCATGTGAGCAACCCGGTACACCATAAATCATACATAGATAATAATAAAATAACACATAGTGATCAAAACCAATATACATATTTTATTCATTTAATTATTTAGTAATAATACGAGAAATGTACGAGTCGTTATATCCTCTCCCTTTTAAAAAGATTATGTCCTCCGAATCTGACTTAACTAAATAAGTAAGGATATTTGTCAAGCATGTCTGGCTCTAACTCTCGAGTGGACTCCTCTACTCGAGGATCTATTCAAAACATACTCACTATAAACATAAACTCATTTCTAAGGACTCGCGCTTAACGATTTAGGATTTGGATCGATCATTTTACGCAAAACAAATTCGGATGAGAGCCCCTTGGCTCCTGATCAACGACTTGGTTTGAATTAGGGACATATCGCTTTAACATTGACACATAAGACACCCTATAAATTTGCTGCAACTGCGGCAACAATACTAACTCATGGGCAACTTTATATATCTTCCTCGATACCTCGAACGGTTCCATATATTTAGGACTCTACTTGTTCCTTTTATTAGAACTCAACCAATCTCTATCAAGGTGAATCTTTTGTTAATACAACGATCCTAGTTTTATATTCATACTCTTTTAATGCAAGTACGCCTTCTTTCTTTGTCTATCCCAAGCTGCTTCCTTTCTAATCTTCATAGGGAAACCCTTAAGCATTCTACACAGACTTTCCTTAATCTTCGAATAGCTGAGGATGTTATCAATAAATACAATTTTCTTATCCCAGTACTCCTTATACACTACGTTCTTTAAATTCTTAGAGACGACTTATACACTTGTTATTCCACATGATATCACCAAACTTGCCACGCTCATAACTCGTTCTATCGTCATCCTTGATATATCCTCAGGCTGGATCTCAAGTAAATTCCCGAGAAATTACACATTCCTTGAATTAGGTCACATAACTAATTAATTCTTAACAGAAGTTCTTTATTCCTATTCGTTGTTTTGATAAACTCCCGATAATCAGTACACAATCGCATAATTTCATCCTTTTTCTCTAACAACATCACTAGTGTACCCCAAGGGACTACATCTGGTATGCTCACTTCCCTTTCCAATAACATTTTCCATTATTGAACTAATTATTGCTTCTGCATCTAGAAACTTACCTTACTATTGGCTTCTGTACACTTACAATTTGCTTCTTCTAAAAACCACTCCCTGCCTTACTACAGGACAACCAACTCGTCCTAAAATCGCATCGAACTCTTCTAGATCGAAGGGTGTCAAATCAAATGCTACTACATCCAAATTCCAAATGCTCGATCTCTTGGACCTTTTGAAAGTTCTGCCTCTAGCTATGCTGGATGTTGGCCCTTGGGATGTAGTATCTTGAGTAACCGTTCTATAACTCCTTGCAATATGCCCAACTTTTCCACAATTGTAACATGTAACTCCTGGATTTTTTGGATTACATTCCGATGCATAATGACCCTTATGTCCACACTTGAAACATTGCACACTCTTTTTGCACAAACCACTATGTCTCCTATCACAGGACTTGCAGTCCATTGCTGACTTGACTGACTGGGCTGGAGTGGAAGCAACTGAAGTAGCACTAGACCTAGCCTGAGAGAAACTCTGTCTCCGGAATCTCTTATTCCTGCTTCGGCCAAATTGATTCTGCAATTCTTAACTAAATTCTTCTTGATCTTCCTTTTTCATAGCACCACCAGACTTCCTTTTCTTATCACTTTCTTCCTTAACAGCCAACTTTTGGTCACTTTCCATTACCAGGGTGGCCTGAACCATAGAGGATTATGTCTTGATTTGCAATGCCACAACTCCTCTGCGAATCTCAGGCTTCAATCCTTGATGAAACCTCCTTGCTTTCTGAATTTCCGTACTTACATACTCTGGAACTAATCGGGTCAATTTTATAAACTTGGCCTCATACTCCAACACACTTCTTTCACCTTGTTTCAGTTCTAGAAACTCGACTTCCAACTGATTCCTTAACCCATCGGAAAAATACTTCTCCGAGAATAATTTTGTAAATCTTGCCCAAGAAATAGGGCCTTCTCCTTGCAATGCTCGAGTGGATTCCCACAAATAATTTGCTTCATTCTTAAGAAAGTAACTCGCATACTCGGTTTTAAGATCATCACTTACTTGCATAAGGGTAAATGCCTTTTCCATTTCCTTCAGCCAATTTATGGCGACAACAGGATCCACTTCACCCTTGAACTCTGGGGGCTTAACAGACTGAAAGGATTTAAATCTGGTAGTTTGGTTTAGCTCTCCTTGTTGATGTTGTTGCTGCTGAATCTATTGGATTAACTACAATTGTTGTTGCTGTTGCTGGCGTAATAAATCTAGAATTTCATTTATAACTAGACTCTCCACCAAACTACTACTATTTTCTTTAGACTGGGTAGCTTTCTTGGTTGGCATTTTCCTGAAATATAACATGGAATTTATTCAAAAACATAAAGAGATTGTATAATAAAAATGTCACCTTTCAAACGGTGCACCTGTGTCAGGAAAATGTTACCCAATCAATATACCCATGTCTTTATTCTTAGGATCCATTTATAAAAGATATCTAGATTAGCAACACTAGCCACAATAGCAACGGTAACAGTAGCAGAATCAACAACAGCGCAGAAAACTGGAATATAAAGGGACTAAACATTATAGTATGCCCTCTCAATACAACAACAACCGAGTAACCTTCCATCACCATTAAAAATGCAACATTAACAAATTTCATATACCGCAAAGCTAGACGGCTATACTAGGTACCACCCAAAAAGGGTAAAACTGGTAAGTCAAGTTAATCTTAAGAATCACAGACCTGGCTAACACACTAGCCCGAGTTTCAATCAACCATCCTTCCCCAAGGTGACTTCTTATCTCTTACCATTGACCCATCTTTCACGGAGTTAACTTTTATAAAGCTGCAACCTTCAATATCGAATCATGAATCCTCTCTACTATTTTCATTTCTGAGATAGCAACCTAATATAAAACTTCTATTCCTCCAGACAGTCAACTCTTGTTTACTTTCAATAACCAAGACTGTCTAATTATAAAAGCTACTGACTACTCATTGCCTCAGAACTTCAAATGAAATTTCAAGGTCAAGGAAATAATGATACAGGGAGGACAAGAGAAGAAGACATAGGTATAATTGATAGCAACTATACAAGTACATAAGATGACCAGTCTTAGTACCGCATAACTCACAACACATACTTCGGTGGTGTCCCACCAGACCCTTTTGTCACACAGACAAATGGTCAATTCGTATGCATTGTTTGACCCAATCAACCGATAGAATCTCTGAGAAAAGAAATAATATTTAAATAGAGATTTACAAATATGGAGGGAGAAAATCTGATTTATAATTAAACCAACAGAACCCTAAGTTGCTTACTCCGAGTTCTCAACTTTCTCACAGAAAAAGTAAGCAACTTATAGGAAAAGAAATAAGGACGCCGGAAATAAAATACGTTTCAAGAAAGAAGTATAAGGGTTCAAAGATACCACCTCCCGTTCTAATCCACATTCTCTATAAAACTTGGCCGTCATAGCCACCACTGACTATTATCATACTATCCGAACTCACCGAGGTTACACACTCTGTCCAGTAACATTCCTTGACATAGATTATGCATTATTTGGAAATAACGTTGGCATCTCTTCAGCTGACATATCAAGGGTCTGCTAAGAAGCTGAATTCTCTCAATCAGACTCAAATTCTAGAGAGGGAAACTAGAAATCTCTATCGGACATTACTAATAATATATATACAAAAAAATGTATTATAGGTTAGGGCAGTTCCAGCCAATCCTCAATAGACGTCAGGGTTACGTCTTCAGAACCCTTGACTAAGCTCAAAGACTCGCTCCTCTGATTGAGTTGCTGACTCACATCTACGGATAAACCTTCTTATACTCTTTTGACTGTACTCTTAACCTAAATCAGGGACTCAAACTTGTAGCTCTGATACCAACTGTGACGGCCTCAACCCCGGGGTCAGGAGTTGACGTCACTAATATCAATAATAATAAACAGAATATAATCTAAATCACTAATTATACATAATCACGACCCCTTTTTTTTACCAAGACCTTTTCCAGGTTTAAGTATGATTTAGGTTACACAACTAACACAACCCAAATTACTTTACACAATCCTAACCACTAATTTAATATAGCAATGCAACAGACCTCATCGGGTCTGAACACAACTATCTCAGAGGAGCCCGACGCGAAAGAAACTGGAACTCTGCCCTGACTATCATGGAAGAATCCCCTAGGCATCTGCAATACATATATAAAACATTCTGCAAGGGTGAGCAATCAATTGCTCAGCAGTACCACTATATGAATAAAAAGTAAAAACGATTTAAAGTAAAGCAGTTATAGGAACATAATTCATCACTTGTTAGAAACATGTAAAACAGGTATAAACTGGATAACAAAACTAGAATGCTCTGCAAACAAAATTGACAGTCGTGTGTTGTGCATAAATACTAGAGTTAAATTTTAGCATGTTATTTTCATTTGCAAACCTTCCGTTCCATTACAAGAACCATAAAACCATTTGTCCCGTTACGGGGACCCAAAACCATTTGTTCCGTTACTGGAACCTTAATCACTTGTTCCGTTACTGGAACCACAAAATCATATGTTCCGTTACGGGAACCACTAAATCACAATCAAATATGTATTGGATGTTATCTAGGGACGGCTGATCAGGCCTCCACACAAATTATCTAGGATAGTTGGCCGGGCTATCACACAAACTATCTAGGAAAGCTGATCGGGGTTTCACACAAAATAACCGGATCCGCAAAGACTAGCTAGGTCTTTAATTAACTATGCTGGACTAGAATGCGCGAAACCGAATTAGCCACTTACGCAATGTTATCCAATATCTGATTTGTTAGGTCACACACACTGTAGAAGGGGGTTGAATACAGTGTTTACTACAATCAAATCGAATATAAGAACTCAAGTAATAGAAAATACATTTTATTCAACACAATAAACTCTGTTACAATATGGAACTGTCCTCTCTCAGTGATGAACAAATTATCACGAGAGCTGCTAGGGTTACAATGAATAATAACTTTGATAATGATAACACTTATAGTGTAAACCCTATGCATGTGTTTATATACTACACATTTTCAAGATAAATTCTAATTGATATGGAATATAATTCTGCTTCCTAAAATATATCAACTAGTTATCTTTTCTTCCTAGTATTCTATTCTTCATATAATTCCTTCTTCATGCATATTTCTTTCTGTCTTAGTCTCGATCTTCTTTCCTATCAATCAGCCGCCAGCCTTATCTGAAAGTCATCTTAAGTCCTGATATTATCTGCTAATAAATATCTTCTGATAACTTAAGTTCTGATCACTTAAGTTCTGATATCTTAAGTTTTGTCTTCAGTATAAGTGTTGACTTCCAGTTAAGTACTGATTTGTCCTGTTAGGTAAGATCTGAAAACTAAACACAAATCATATTACACATGACATTATCAAATATATCTAACAATCTTCCCCAACTTGTAAATTAGCATAATAAACAAGTTCAATAGATATTTGATGATGTAAAAAACATTAAGTACAAATACATGAGAATTTGACTAGATAACTACAACTTACGATCCTTTCAGCTTTACCATCTTTAACTTCTGATAACAACTTCAGTCTGTATATACTTCAAAATTTAAATAGTTGTAGATCTTTGACTTGGCTTCAATTTCTGATCTCTTTGATATCATGAGTTGTTCTGTGATAATTCTTCAACAAACATCTCTCAGCATATTCAAGTTCATTGACCATCCTGCTTTTAGCAGCTGTATTTTCACCAGTTTAAAAAATAGCTGCTCTGAGATCATTTATCTTAGCTTTTCTTATCTCCTGATCTAGTCTGATCATATATGCATTGTCAGACTTTAAATTGAATTCCACAGCCTTATAACCCAGAAAAGTAGTTATGATCTTAGCAGATTTAGCCTTCATTTCGACAATATCACCTTTGTGATCTCTGTACTTGGGACAGTATGTGCTGTCAGACTTTACAGATTAAAGCTTCTTTTGTCTTTGAATTTGAGACTTTAAATAACCTGCAACACTATATGTTAATCTGTCTTTCACTTGAAGTAGGAATAGAACATGTTCCAGTTCTTCAAAATACTTCAGTGGTATAGCATTCTGCCTAATATGGTATACCCTTCCATCTGTCATAAAATATAACAAGATATGTTCGTTCAAAAAGGTATGGTAAACCATTTGTACAGATTCAAGTCGATTCAATCTTTCAGGAGTTGCTCCAACACCTGGTTCACTTAAGGAAGTTGAATCATTGGTAGTGTTGTGTACTCTTCTTTCATCAGAACTACCCAATCCAGATTTATCTCTTGCTTCCTTTCCTGTAACAACTCTTGCTTCAAAACCACTTGTTGCAGTCTTCAAAGGTTGAGCCTGTTTAGCTTTGATGAATCCTGGTAGGAGTATCTTTGAAGGTTTAACATGAGCAATGTCAGAGGTTTCCTTTTTCTTAACTTCTGATATCAAGCCAACTTAAGCTATGTTAGAGGTTGCTTGCTTCACTGTCATATCAGAACTTACTACATCTTGACTCTGAATAACATGAGCTATGTCAGAGGTTGTTTGAGAAATCTTCTTTTACATCAGAGTAAGACTAGCATCTTCTTCATCATCAGTTATTTCTTCATCCATGACTGGCATATAAACCTTTACAGGTTCATCAACTTTTTCTTTGCCCTTGGACCTTGGATCAATTTTCATTTGTGATTTGGCTTTGATTGCCTCAGAATTTGTTCTTTCCTTTATCACAATACCCTTAGGTTTTGGAAATTTCTTTTCAACAACAGAAGCTTTAGATTTTGTCTTGACACCTTCTGCTTTGAGTCTAGCTTCTTCTTCCTTTAGACTTTCAAAGTCCATTCCTGGATTTTTTTTAAGAAATAACTCCTTTGAAATTTCTTCATCAAGTTCCAGATGTTCACCAAAACTTATCCTTTTACCAGTATCAAAACTTATTCTTCTCCCAGTATCAGAACTTGTTCCTTGACTTGTAATTCTAGCTTTACTTGATGAAAATCCTTTGCCTTGACCTTGACCTCTACCCTTGTTAGAGTTTCCTTGGTCATCATTTCCATCATCCTTTCCCTTCAGTGTCTGAATAGATTTGTATTGGGACTTAATCACTTTCTCCCCCTTTTTGGCATCAACAGGTAAAAGAAGAGAGACAAGCAATTCCACTGAGGATTGGATCTCATTGAGTTGATTTTGGTGAGAAGCTTGATTCTTCAGAATTTCATCAATTTGAGTTTGTTGCTTCTCCTGAGTTTTCTCAATGTAGGAAATTCTGTCAAAGGCTGGCTTGAAAAATCTATTATTTTCAAGTTTCACATTCATATCTTGGTGGATCAAAGTTTCTTGAATTTTATTCACCTTGGCATGAGTTGTCGAGTGTTGACCTTAAAGGTGCCTAGTACTCAATGCAGTAACTCTCAGCTGTGCCTTGAAATTGTCATTTATCAGCATTTCATCAGCTTTTGCCAGATGCAAAGCAAGAATCTTTTCAGAAGGAACAAAACTAACTGTGTTCCATTCCTTAGTCCACTCCTTTCCTCTAGGAGTTTCACTCCAAGGTATTGGTACTTCATTAACAAACTTTTTGATTAGATCAGCTTTATTAACTGTTTGTTGAGGTGCATGTCCTGATGGACCAGCTGCATCAGCATTTAAATTGGCAGCAGCTTCACCAGTAGTTTCTTTATTGGCAGCATCAGAACTTGTAGATCCTACAGTATCAGTATCCTCTGATAAAATAGCAGTATGTGAGGCTATAGAGGCTTTAACATCATCCTCTAAATTCTGATCAACATCCAAAATTGATGCTGTTGGTGGAATGAGTTTAATTGGTGGAGCTTCCAAGTACAAAACCTCAGGCACAATCAAGTTATGAATATCAATTTCAGCACTTGTACTTGGTTCTTCAGTATGTACTGGATCAACTATATGTGACATAGGAGGTGTATGAATTCTGTCTTGAGTAGTTTCTTGTTGTGCAGAAGGAAGTGATTCAATAACAATTGGTTCTGTTGAGATTAGAGATTCCTGATCCCCTTCCTTAGCTGCTTCCACTACATCCTCTGAATCTGACTCAACTATGTCCCTGTGAGCTTTCCGTTTCTTTAATTTCTTCAATGGTGGAGACACTGTAGGATCTTTATCATTAGAATTTAACTTTCTAAGCCTTTTGAGGGGCCTAGAACTCCCAGTTATAGTATCTTTCTGAGAAGTAACCTTCTCAGCTTCTACAACAACAGGTTCTGATATGGGAACCTGTTCCTTAGTATCTGATTCATCTCGCAGAATAATTCTCCTTCTCTTTTATTGAGTCTGAGGTACTTTCTTAGTCCTCTTGGGTTTGGAAGATGAAGGCTTCACTGTAGGATCTGAGAATCGAGGTTGAGAAGTTTGAGGTATTCGTGTAGAGGTGGTAGGTGCTGATGATTGAGGTTCTGATGGTTGGACATCAGGATATAGTTCAGTGTATTTAACTGGATCATAGGTTATTAAGGCTTGTTTAACAGATAAAGGAACTAGGAGGGGTCTTAACACAGCCTTCTTATTATCAGTAGATAATAAGTCATTAAAAGCTCTTTTAGCTAGTCTGAATGATGAAATTAATTCACTAGCTAATTGGGGCTTATCATCACAACAAAAACTATAGATAAGCTGACATAATCTAGCAAAGTAAATAGTATTTCTGTCTTCTGTCATTCTATCCCCAATGAAACCTAGGACATCACTTGCATAATCAAAATCAGTTTGGTTAATGAGAGCATACCCGATTTATTGGCTGAATATGGGGATTGCATCGAAATTAGAATATTTGTTTGCAAAAGCCTTGGTTATGCAGTCAAAGAAGAAAATCCATTCTCTCCTTATATAAGATCTCTTCAATTGACCCAGCTTTGCCAATGTCCTCTCATACCCCAGACTAGCCATCATGTTTTGAAGAACTGGCTCTTCAACAGTAGAATAAACATAGTTCTCAGGCAGCTGCAGTGTTTGTCGAACCGTAGCCAATGTCACAACAAGCTCATCCTCCCCTGATGAAAAATAATAATTGGGGACCCTTGAGCACCACCATCATCATATACTCCACTTCTCCAGAACTCCAGCACTTGAGTACCAGAGACTGCATCAGGTTTGGTCAGAGCGTACCCAATATCAGAACTAGCAAGAAAGTCCTGAATGAAGTGAAGTTCTGATGGGGCTTCTGACTTGCTAAGAATAGAGGAGAAGTTATTAGGAACAAACTCAGCTCCATCAAAAATTACGTCTTTTGGTGCCATTTTTGTAAGAAATTAAGTGAGTAGAGTATGTTTGCAAAGTGTTTGTAAAAAGTCCTGAGAGAAAAATAACTTAAGAAAATAAAAGAGAGAGAGAGAGAGAGAGAGAGAGAGTAAAAGAGATTTAGAATAGAAAAGTAAGTAAAATATTAGAAAATCGTTTATCTCTGATATATATACTCTCTCCACTCAACAGTCGTATTTTTGAAGCATGGGATACACTTTACACCTGGCACCATGTGAACAGTCAGTAAACGGTTAGAACAAGAGTTAATGGGCACGTAAAATAAGCAATAGTTACCGTGCACATGCAGTTTTTCAGGACATACACGTTAACCACTAACCCATAATGATTATGACTGTTTTATCTCACATTAACTAATATTCTGTAAAAATATTATCGTTCATGTAATGACCAAAAATAAACCAAGTAAATAAATACTGCCACGTCAGCATCAGAACTTGATTATTATCAGGATTTAAAAGTCATTAGAATATGGCTCCTTAACTCGAAAAGTGAATGTGTATTCCTGTAATTCTTCACACAAATACTGATATGTTTTCATCAGAACTTAATCATCAAGACTTCCATCAGAACTTGTCCTCAGAATTTATGCAATCTAACACATTGACTGTTCATCTAAAACAACATTTATCACCACAGTAATTTTCATCATTCATATGGAGTGTAAGTGTGTGCATTAAGCTAAATATCAGACAAAGAGTAAAGTCTGATTCACTTCTGTACATCTTAGAAATAAGGCATAACTAAGAACTTTACTCAAAATCTGTCATTATTCTGAAGCCTACTATTGAATGAGTTCATGCACGAGTCCACCTCAACTGTTTTGTGCTCATTTTATGCATCTTTTGAAATTCCATTTTACAGTGGCTTCTCAGTGTAAGTGAGTCACGATTGCTTATTAGAATTTATGCTGTTATCAAAGTATTTCTTCATTAATCATAGAGTGTGAAAAGTCACCAAGAAAATTTTATTTTGCTTTCCTAATGCATATTACTTAATACCAGCAATGCACTTGGGTCTTCCCTTCCATATTTTTACTCTATATCTCAAAAGATTACCTGATTTTTATTTATTTTCTTTTCTTTTTCTTTTGATAAGTGAGGCTTATCAGCACTTAGTACATCCATCAGATTTACTAAGATCAGAACTTAACAGATAAGAAGCACTATTCTAGTTTTTGACTTAGTAATAAGATACACAAAGTAAACTTAACTAAGCTCAATATCAGAATTTGCTTGTGTTAAAAGATTTCCACATAAACAATTACTTCAAACATGGGATCTTTAGTATATTAAAGACTACTAGGTCAGCATCTAGCACAGTTCTCCTCATTGGATTGAATAGTCACAGAAACATTCATATCACTATCAGAGTTTAGAAATTCACATCAGACAACAATCAGCACTTAAGCAATTTTCAATTTAAGCACAGAATACACAAAGATAGTAATATCTGTAAATACTGATCATAAAGTCTGATGTATCAGAACATAAACTAAGCAGATTTAGAGAAAGAACCTGAAACCATTCCAAGTTCATTTACCAATCTTGTAAAAGTAGCTTCACATAGTGGTTTTGTGAATATATCTGCTAGTTGTTGATCTATTGGAACAAAATGCAATTCCACTATACCTTCATCCACATGTTCCCTGATGAAGTGGTACCTAATGCTGATGTGCTTTGTCATTGAGTGTTGAACTGGATTACCTGTCATAGCAATAGCACTTTGATTATCACAGTAAATAGGGATTTTAGAAAATTCTAACCCATAATCCAGTAACTGATTCTTCATCCAAAGAATCTGTGCATAACAGCTTCCTGCAGCAATGTATTCTACTTCTGCAGTTGATATGGAAATTGACTTCTGTTTCTTGCTAAACCAAGAAACCAATCTGCCTCCAAGAAATTGGCAGCTTCCACTTGTGCTTTTCCTATCAATTTTGCATCCTGCAAAATCTGCATCTGAGTAACCTATTACCTTAAAGTCTGATTCTCTAGGATACCACAATCCTAGATCAGCTGTACCCTTAAGGTACTTGAAAATTCTTTTCACAGCTGTTAAGTGAGGTTCCCTTGGATCTGCTTGAAATCTTGCACAAAGACATGTAACATACATGATATCAGGCCTACTTGCAGTTAGATAGAGTAGAGAGCCAATCATACCTCTGTAATCAGTAATATCTACTGATTTACCAGTATCTTTATCCAACTTTGTTGCAGTGGCCATAGGAGTGGATGCACTTGAACAATCTTGCATTCCAAATTTCTTCAACAAATTTCTGGTGTACTTAGATTGACAAATAAAAGTTCCTTCTTCATTCTGCTTAACTTGAAGGCCCAGCAAATAGTTAAGTTCTCCCATTATACTCATTTGATATCTTGACTGCATCAACTTGGAAAACTTCTTACAAAGTCTGTCATTTGTAGAACCAAAAATGATATCATCAACATATATTTGTACCAAAAGTAAGTCCTTTCCATGGTTGAGATAGAATAAGGTTTTGTCAATAGTCCCTCTGTTAAATCCACTTTCCAGAAGAAACTGAGCTAAAGTCTCATACCATGCTCTTGGAGCTTGCTTAAGGCCATAAAGTGCTTTATCAAGCCTGTAGACATGATTGGGAAATTTGGGATCTACAAAGCCTGGAGGTTGTTCAACATATACCTCTTCTTCCAATTCTCCATTGAGAAAATCACTTTTTACATCCATTTGAAAGACTTTAAACTTCTTGTGAGCAGCATAAGCCAAAAATATCCTTATGGCTTCCAATCTAGCAACAGGTGCAAATATTTCATCATAATCAATTCGCTCCTGTTGAGAGTATCCTTTTGCAACCAGCCTTGCTTTGTTCCTTGTAATTATGCCATCACTGTCAGTTTTGTTTCTGAACACCCACTTTGTACCAACAACAGACCTGTTCTTTGGTCTTGGCACTAGGGTCCAGACTTTATTTCTTTCAAATTCATTTAACTCTTCTTGCATTGCTTGCACCCAATCAGCATCTTGAAGAGCTTCTTCCACTTTCTTTGGTTCAGCCTGAGAAAGAAAAGAATGATAGAGACATTCATTTGTTGTAGCTGTTCTAGTTCTAACACCTGCATCAGTATTTCCAATAATTAAGGTTTATGTGCTTTAGTCCACTTCCTTGCAGATGAAAGGTTATCTCTAGAACTGGATGCTCCCTCTTGATCCATGCTGTCTCCATCAACATTTTCTGATGCTCCCCCTGAAATTATGCTCTCTGAGTTAGATCCTTCAGAATTTGAGTTTCCAGAAATATCAGAACATAAGTTTCCAGAATTATCAGAAGTTGGCCCATCAGAACTTGAAGAGCCTGTTGTAGGTTCTGATGCTTCTTGAGACGTGGTTGGATCTTCAGTATGCTCCCCCTGCACAGGTGCATTTTCCTTATGCATAGTTACCACAGTTTCAATGACATCAGAGTTTAATCCATCAGAGTTTACAGTATCAGGATTTAGACTGTCAGGATTTACAAAATCAGAATTTAAAACTTCATTTTCGAATCTCAGCTGATCATGATCATTGAAATCTTCAAGTCCAGTAATCTTCTTATCATCAAAAGTGACATTGATAGATTCCATGACTACCCTTATTCTTAAATTGTAGACTCTGAAGGCTTTTGTGGAAAGTGGATATCCAACAAAAAATCCTTCATCAACTTTTAGATCAAATTTGGATAGCTGTTCGGGATGAGTCTTAAGAACAAAACACTTGCATCCAAATACATGAAAATACTTCAGATTTTGCTTCTTTTTCTTCACCATCTCATATGGTGTTTTTCCATGCTTGTTGATAAGTGTTGCATTTTGAGTAAAACAAGCAGTCTGCACAGCTTCAGCCCAAAAGTAGGTTGGCAGCTTTGCTTCATCAAGCATAGTTCGTGCAGCTTCAATAAGAGTTCTATTCTTTCTTTCAACAACTCCATTTTGCTGTGGAGTTCCAGGAACAGAAAATTCCTTCTTTATTCCATGGTCTTTGCAGAACTCTTCCATGATCAAATTCTTGAACTCAGTGCCATTATCACTTCTTATGATCTTCATAGAATCTTTGACCAATTTATCCAGTTGCTTGACATGATCAATCAAGACAGATGCAGTTTCACTTTTTGTGTGCAAGAAATACACCCATGTGTATCTGGTGAACTCATCCACTATGACCATAGTATATTTCTTCTTTGCAATAGACATGACATTAACTTGACCAAATAGGTCAACATGTAGTAGGTGATAAGGCTCAAGAATTGATGATTCAGTCTTGCTCTTGAATGAAGATTTTCTTTATTTTTCCTTCTGATATAAATCACAAAGGCCATCAAGAGCAAATATTGATTTTGGCAGTCCTCTCACAAGATCTTTCTTGACTAGTTCATTTATATTGTTAAAATTTAAATGAGAGAGTTTCTTGTGCCAATCCTAGCTTTCTTCAATTGATGCTCTACTTAACAGACAGATTGTAGAACCATCAGTACTTGTTGAAAGCTTGGCTTTATAAATGTTACCATGCCTGTATCCTTACAGAACAATTTTGCCCGAAGATTTGCTTACAACTTCAAAGTGTTCTTCAAAGAAATCCACATGATAACCTATGTCACAGATTTGACTCACACTCAGCAGATTGTGTTTAAGTAATGAGACCAGAGCTACTTTTTCAATGATGACATTCCCAAGATTGATATTGCCATATCCCAGAGTTTTTCCAATGTTGCCATCTCCATAAGAAACACCTGGGCCAGCCTTCCCCTCAAAGTCTGATAGCAGGGCTTTATTTCCAGTCATATGTCTTGAACATCCACTGTCCAGAACTAGGATATTATTCCTGTTGCCCTTTAAGTCAGCAGTATCAGAACTGCTATCAACATTTGCCATCAGGGCATAGTTTTCCTCATCCTCAGAATCTAAAGCATCTGACCAGCTTTTCTTCTTTGTGATAAGAGCCTTGCCTTTGTCACTTTTCCCTTTTCTGTAATCAGGAGATATGTGGCCTTTCTCACCACAGTTGTAGCACTTAACATTTGAGTAATCTCCTCTGTCAGACTTTCCTCCTTTGCCTTCAGATTTTCTGAAACCTTTCTTATCAAAACTTGCACCTTTCCTGGAAAACTTCTTTCCTCTTCTGAATTTCCTGTATGCAATCTTTGTGATTCCTTTCACCATAAGAGCACACAGCTTCATCATCTCCTCATCAGGGTCCATCTCAGGTATACTTTCAGTGTCTGAGTCATCATCACTATCAGAACTTGATGACTTAGTATCAGACTTTGTGATGAGAGCCTTTCCCTTGCCTTTCTTTGAGGCAGCAACTTTGGGACTTTCCTCCTCAGCCACAAAAGCAACTGTCCTTGACTTTCTTCCATTCCTCTTGCTTCTTTGTTCCATCTCAAGTTCATGAGTCTTGAGCATCCCATAAATTTCATCAAGAGTTGTTTCATCAAGATTATAGTTATCTCTATTATTGTGGCCTTCAAATCCCATCATTCAGGAAGAGCTAACAGGAATTTAAGATTTGAATCTTCAATATCATACTCTTTGTCAACTAGTGACAAATCATTTAAGAGTTTGACAAATCTGTCATATAAATCAGTTAATGACTCATCAGGCTTTGAGCCAAAGTGCTCATACTCTTGAGTGAGTATAGTCTTCCTGTTCTTCTTGATTGAATCAGTTCCCTGGCACCTTGTTTCCAAAGCATCCCATATCTCTTTTGCAGTCTTGCATTGAATTACCCTATTTGACATGACATTATCAATGGCACTATGCAACAAGTTTCTTACCTTTGCATCCTTCGCAATCGATGAGATATCTTCAGCAGTGTAATCACTTTTCTCCTTTGGTACAGACTTTGCTGGCTGACCTGCAACTTCCATAGAGAGTTTGGTTGGCATATGTGGTCCTTCATTAATCCTGTCGAGATATTCTGGATCTGTAGCTTCCAGAAACATAGCCATCTTCACTTTCCATATGGAATACTCAGAAGGTTTCAACATGGGAACTCTTATAGCCTCATATCGACTATGGGTTATGGTTTTTGGAGGTTCTTCAGTTTTGGTGGGCTTGGTCGGAGTTTCTTCTTCAGACATGATTGTTTTTGGATCTTAAATTGTTTGTGTGTTAACAGATTGCTCTGATACCACTTTTTTAGGTCACACACACTGTAGAAGGGGGTTGAATACAGTGTTTACTACAATCAAATCGAATATAAGAACTCAAGTAACAGAAAATAGATTTTATTCAACACAATAAACTCTGTTACAATATGGAATTGTCCTCTTTCAGTGATGAACAAATTATCACGAGAGATGATAGGGTTACAATGAATAATAACTTCGATAATGATAACACTTATAGTGTAAACCCTATGCCTGTGTTTATATACTACACTATTACAAGATAAATTCTAATTGATATGGAATATAATTCTGCTTCCTAAAATATATCAACTAGTTATCTTTTCTTCCAAGTATTTTATTCTTCATAGAATTGCTTCTTCATGCATATTTCTTTCTGTCTTAGTCTCGATCTTCTTTCCTTTCAATCAGCCACCTACCTTATTTGAAAGTCATCTTAAGTCCTGATATTATATCCTGATAAATATCTTCTGATAACTTAAGTTCTGATCACTTAAGTTCTGATATCTTAAGTTCTGTCTTCATTATAAGTGATAATTTCCAGTTAAGTACTGATTTGTCCTGTTAAGTAAGATCTGAAAACTAAACACAAATCATATTACACATGACATTATCAAATATATCTAACATGATTCGTTTTATCCAGTTTCAAAATCACTTTTACCTATCTCTTGTTAAAATCAATTCTGTCACAACACACTATTCAAAAGCTCTTTTCCATTTTTAATCACATTTTAGAGATAGGTACTTTCAGAAGTTACTTTTCCCCAAAACCCATATTGAACAACATTTTCAAATACAGGGGATACGTAACATAAAACATTTATGTTACTGTTCGAAAATAAAACAACATTTCATTCATATATACTGAACCATAAAAGAATGGTCAGGGGTACTTGCCTTGCAGAGCTTTACAACTATCACTGATCGACTATGAGCCGACTCGGATGCTCAGGCTTTATCGTCTAACTACTAGATCACCTTGGATTCGACTTAAATACTCAGGTTCTTCGGTTGAAACCCTACTGAACTCGTCGATTGTCCACTAGGTTATCTTTAGTCCAACGTCCACTTTCGGTTTCCCGACTATAACCTACAGGGTCGAAATACTCTACGTTAGACGACTAGGTATGCTTGACATATCCTCAATACCAATCCTACCCAAATGATAACAATCCCTACTCGTACTTATAATATTACTATAGTACATGTAACATACATGATTCCTATACTCAAATCTCGATTCAATATTCGTTTTCGGAAAAATGCATATACTCATCATTTTAGGAAATAAGTTATCCGTTATATTATAAAAAATATTTATTTATAACTATATAACTATTTACATTCGAGTGGTAGTTCCGATATTTCACAGGATACGCTCCGAAAATCAGGTAGTGTCTCCTTTGTTTATCGGACTACCCGTCGAATACAATCGACATCACAATAACCAATCAATCAGGCAATCAAACAACAACCACCAATCACAATCCAAATTACGTTCCCAACTTCGATTTACAATAACTAATTATCGTACCGAAAAGTAATTTTATGAACTAATTATTTGTTTTATAATTTAGGACTCAGAATTAATTCATCATGGTCCATCGTCAACTCACCGTTGTTCATCGCTGACGGCGGTAAAATCCGTCGGTGCCGAATAATTCAGTTCTCCAGACAGATTCCACCGATTATTTAATAATTTTTCGCACAAAACAATTATTTTATTTCAGGAAGCCATTCAATAATTTCTGAAGAATTGATAAAAGAATAATAACATCAGAAGTAATTGAATCAGAGTAATCAACACCCGCCCACGCGCAACCGGAAAAATAGAGGAAAGCAGAACATGGCCACGACATGGCAGGAGACACAGGGCAGCAACCCTTAACACACACACGCACTCGAACACTAATACACACACATACATAACTCACGCACACACACCGCTATATACACACAAATATACACCCAACGCACACACAACATCGCCCAAGCCACCTCGCCGGGAAAGTGGCTGGCGGCGACCGGCAAAGGAGGAAAAGAAAACATGCAGCACAACCATTACTGAGCACTAAGACAGCAACAACACAACATGAGTATGATAGGGAGCAATCAGAAACAGATTAGGGAGGAGGAAGAGAATAAAAACACGGGAGAGAGAGTGACTGTTGAGAGAGAGAAAGAGGGATTGAGATGAGGGGAAAGAGATTAATTTTTTAATAAAAATTGCATAACACAGTTCTGTGAAAATAGGCCACACATCAATTAAGCATATGAGAATTAGACACGTGTGTTGCCCTCTGCTAGAAGTATGGTTCCAATCCGCACTATTTCATTTAACGATATATATGCGTGGGTAAATAAAAACCAAAAGAATAAAAAACTAATTTTAAAATTCTTTGAATAATTAGATAGTAATAAAACATAAATTTCATAATTTTAAAATAATTTCTGAAACACAGTTTATACCCACGTTTATCAATTAAACGAATCGATGAGCGGGTGAAATTAATTCCAAAAATTTCCAAAATAATTTAAATTTTTTTGGAATATTCCAAACTTAAATAAATATGAATTTCTTAATTTTTGAAAAATTCTGTAATTAAATACGGGTTTTACGTATAAATGCAATCAGAAAATCGTACATGGCTAAATAATTGATGAATTTTGATTTCTAAATTTTATAAAATTCCAAAAATAATTAATATAATTATAAAACCATAGAAACAATTTTAGAGACATTCCAATATTGTTGCAAATAAATTTGCTTTAAATTCACTTTTAAAAGTAGAATCAATTAGGTACAACTCAATAATTTAATCATGCGAGCAACCCGGTACACCATAAATCACACATAGATAATAATAAAATAACACATAGTGATCAAAACCAATACACATATTTTATTCATTTAATTATTTAGTAATAATACGAGAAATATACGAGTGGTTATAGTTTGGCTCGCCAGGGAACGACCACCATCGCCGGATTCTGGTGGTGGCGGTGGTGTTCTTGGCGACCCGAGGTCGACCCTGTGTCGACCCAGAAATTGACCCGGGTTTGATCCAAAATTCCTTAAATTGTTTTCCAAAATATGTTTCTAATTTTCTATATTATTTTTATTTTACAAAAATAAAAAAATCAGTTTCATTATTTAAAAAATCAAATAAATAATTATATTAATAATGTGATTTATTTTGTATATAAATTCTAAATTATTTTCTTATTTTAGAAATTTGAAAATCTATTTATTTAATTATTTATTTACTAATTTATTCATTTATTTGATTAATTATTTCTAAATTGTTAATTATTTATATAAACTGATTAAGTAATTAATAATTAATCAGTTTAATTAAATAATTCGTAATAAATTGAAATTGTTTTCCAAATTTTATAAATTTATAAATGTAATTAGTTATTTCTTTATTTACTTACTTCCGAATTATTTAGTATGTATTTAAATTGATTAATTATTTATAATTAATCAATTTAATTGAATAGTTTGTAATAAATTCAAATTAAATTAAAAAATTAGAGAAAAAATGTTTTTAAATTTGATTTTTCCTAGATAATGATTTAAAAATATAATTAAGATTTAATTATATTTGAATAATTAATTATAATTGATTGATAATTGATTATTCTTATTTAATGCGTAACAATTGAACCGTTTAGCAGATTTAATTGAAACGAAAGTCTTTACACTCAGAAAAATGACCCGATTCCATTAAAAATAGTTTTAAATCTTAATTTCTCTCAGAGACGAGACGACTTTGGGTAGTTATTCATTACAAGCCTTATTATTTATAAATACGAGTCCGATAAAATCCCAGAAAATTAGAAAATGAATCAGACATGGCTTGCTAATGCGAATATAGGTTTGGTTTCAATTCTAAAATTATTTGTAAGTCTAAATTAAATATATGCTTTACGTGCTATGTGAGTTACGTGATTAGTTAACCTCTACTTGTTAGATAATTATACACGAGTCAGGTAGAATCGTGTGGGTAGACGATAAGAGCTACGTGGTCTCAATCAGAGATGCGATTGCGATGTAAGTCACATAAATGAATATATTTCTTTGATAGAAACAACACCAACAAGGCGAATCAAGCCAGAAATAGAGAGCTGTGGAATACCCGGAGCAGAGCGTATACCAGGCAATTTTTTTCCCTATTCTAAGTTCAGAATAGTGAACTTCCTACAGATTCTTATGAGAACTATACACTGATAACTCTAATTCACAAACACTGATATACAATTGTTATCCCTTATTCATATTTCATTTTGATTCCTGATTTCTCCTAATTTATTGAATCATTTATTCATATTTAATAGTTAATATATATATACATATACATATACTCTGATATATTCCGATGTTAGGATATATCAAAAGCATACCGATTGTTCCGGATGCTAAGTTATGGACTGGATGGTTACGATACGGGCCGGGTATGAACCGGACCCTTAATTATTAGGCCATAGTGCCTGGGTACCCTATATGTTGGTGGGTCTATGCAGTTGGGTATAGATCCACACTATATCCTGAATAATCAGTGGATTATAGAGCATATATTGGTCTTTGTGTCCAGTATAATTCATTTGATACTCGCCGATAGTGGCCTTCATTATTCCCTGCAGTGATATGTGGTTGCTTGAACAATCAGATTATTGGTTCACTTAACATTTTCTTTATACTATATATATAAATGTTGCAGGATTGTTAAGCAATTATGGCTCACCCCTATTATCATTATTCCCCTTTTTTCAGTTAAAGTTGAGAATGAAACTCATTCGTACCCGAGTAGTCAAGAGGCGAGTCAGGCAGCGGGACCCTCTGGCACCAAGGGTGCTAATTATAATTCCAGAAGAGAGTTTTAAATTGCCTGAGCAGGTGTAGTGGGAGTAAATATAGATATTGTTTGAATAAAAGAAACTTAGTTTAAAATTTGTGTAGTTAACTGGTTTATAATAAAGAAGGCTTGTAAGACTGTTTATTTGGACGGTTAGTAATAAAGTAGTAAGTTGTTCTTGTTTTCACTCCTTAACCTTAAAAGATGCTGAGTAGTAGTATCAAGGGGTAATTATATATTTGTATCATTATTATTGTACAGGTTGAGTAAGGTAGTTAGAGATGGTAATACCTAAATCTATACCCCGGATTTGGAGGTTGTTACATGCCCTACGTTGACTCTCTTGTTCTTGTTCATTTGACTTGTTTCTCCTTGAACAAAGTTCTTCAAAACTGATCCATATTTTTCATTTAGTTTAGCTAGTTTAACTTTGTTAATAGGATTTTTCTCACTCGATGAATGATCCTTTAGATCTTTCGACAGATGATATTCATCATTCGTTGAATCCACGTTTGTAGAAAGTCCTTCTACCAAATTAGAATCTCATTTCTCCTTGCTCTTTTTCCAAGCTTCATCACAGAAGGATTCTATACCTTGAACTTTAGTAATTTGAGCATGGACATCTGCAGATTATTTTCATGCCTTAAATACTTCATGTTCTCGTTCAAGCTGCTTTCTTAAAATCTCCTATATATTTAATGTTTCAGTTAGTTCATGTTTAGAAATCTTGCATTATATCTTTAATTTTTCAAACTCAACAAATTGAGTCTCTAGCACATTGTTTCTTTCACTTAAAAATAAATTGTTCTCTTTATGTTTGGTGTTTTCTTTAGTGAGAGACTTGATTCTGATACACAGATGGTATAATTGAGTAGACATGTCATTTATAGCATCATTACACTCAGATTTGGATAAATGTGCTAGGTTAATGATGATTACCTGATTACCGAATGAAGTGGCCTCTATTTTATCTGATTTGGCCATAAGTGCTAGATTGACATAGCTTGTATCTTCATCCTCTTCTAATCCATCTGCAGCCCAGTCATTTTTTTGTGTGATGAAAGCCCTTTCCTTTTGTTTGAGCAACTCAAAATATTTATGTTTATAATCAACAGGCTCAAACTTCTTTTTACCAGAATCAGACTTCCTGCATTCATTAGTAAAATGACTTGCCAAGCCACACTTGAAACATTTGAATTTGGACTTATCAATCATGTTTCTGTTTGACTTGGCTGCTCCAAAGTTTTTCTTGAATTTGAGCTTTTCAAATCTCCTGGATAGAAAAGCAAGATGCTCATCTATGTCATCCATGTCATCTTGACTAAGATTGTCTTCAAGTTCAGCTACTAGCCCTTTTCCTTTGCCTTCACAAACTCTATGGTTTGGTGCAGATTCAACAGCTTCAACCTTTGTCTCCTTCTCCTTTTCTTGCTCAGCAACTAATGTAATAGATCCTCCCTTCTTTCTTCCTTTCTTCAGCTTCCCATCTTGCTCTACTTCAAGCTCATAGGTTTTTAGAATCCCATACAGTCTATCTAAGGTGAATTCCTTGTAATCTTAAGAGTTTTTCAATAAGACTGTCATAGGCTTCTATTCCTTTGGCAGAGATTCAAGAAATTTGAGGTTTGAGTCTTTTGTTTGATAGACCCTTCCATGCAGTTTTAGAGCATTCAGTAGTTTTTGAAATCTACTGAAAATGTCAGTGAGTGACTCACTTTCTTCACTATGGAAATGTTCATATTGCTGAATCAAGAGTTGTATTTTGTTATCCCTTACATGCTCAGTTCCATCACATATAACTTGAATTGTGTCCCAGACATCCTTGGAAATTTTGTAGTTTTTGATGTTGTCAAACATGTCACCATCAACACCATTAAACAAAATGTTCATGGCCTTTTTATCCTTATGAACTTGTTCAATATCAGGATCAGACCATTCTGCTCCAGGCTTCGGGACAGATGGTTTATTTCCTGTAGCAGCTTTCATAGGGACATGTGGACCTTTCTCAATGCTGTCCATATATGCTTCATCTTGAGATAGGAGATGCAGGTGCATCTTCACCTTCCAATGGTGATAGTTGTCTTTCTCCAGAAATGGAATCTTTACTCTAACATCTTTTCTGCTCATGTTGTTAGTTGTTGTGATCTTTAAACTCTTTGTTCTTAAAGAGCTTGCTCTGATACCAATTGTTACTCCCTAACAATCTAAAAAATAATTACACAAAGGGGGGTTGAATGTAATTTTGGCTACTTTTTAATTTTAAGAATATTTCTTCTATAAATAAATAACTGTGTTTGATTTAGCAATGGTGTGGAATGAAAGTAGTGTAGAAATTAAAACAAAAAGTATTTAAATACAAGTACTTAAAAACTTTCTGGTGGATTGAACTTTTCCACCAGAGATATATATTAAGTAGAGAACTCTGTGTTACAAAATTGTACACAGCTGCTTACAAGTTAAACAACAAGAACAGAGAAATTCTTTTCAGATTTTGCCTTATCTATTTCTCTAGTAAATACTTACTTACGTGGATGCTATTCAACTTGCTACCCTTGGTTTATATATCACCAAGTTACATTATAAAAAGACAAGATAATAAGACAAATTATTTCTACTATAATTTGATGCTGCTACACTTCTCTTTCCAGCATCTTTGAATATCTTCAATTAAGCATGAAAGTTGAAATGCTTCTTTGTTCTCTAAAACCTGAATTAGGCTGCCATATTCCATTTGCATACAACCAACGCATGTGACTGTCAAGTCACTATCAACTGCTCTTTTGAATATGATCATCCATTGAAACTTAGATTGATCATCCGTTGAGACTCGGGTTGATCATCCGTCGAGGCTTGTGTTGATCATCCCTTGAAACCTTGTGAATCATCCGTTGAGACTATTTTCTTGACATTTGACTCCATTTTATTTATACAAGATTACAAGGCATCTAATAATTACAATTAACCATTCTATCTTGCATATCAATTTAGTAGTCAACATGACTTAAACAATCTACAATTTCTAGTTCACTAAGTTACTTTAAGTATGTATAAATGTGTTACTAACCTTATTGTTACATAAGCTACTCTTTCAACGGATGTTGAATAGATCATCCGTTGAAAGCTACAATTTCACTTAAATAAAATCTACTAAGTGTTTTGTTCAAGTTATCATCAAGTACACAACATATTCCTAACACAGTTGTCTCAGTGGGGATACTGCTTTGCTACGTTGGAGATGTTGGATTTTAATCGCAGCGGTAGTCTCACTACCCTTTTTCTTAGGATTGGAACCTTCACCAATTAGAAGAACAGAACTCTTCTTAGGGGGAAAATTCGATTCCGCAGTCTTCAACATGTTGTGGAGTTCAGGCAGGCTGACATCCAACTTATTCATGTGAAAGTTCACAACAAACTGCGAGAACGAACTCGAAAGCGATTGCAAGACCAAGTCTTGGCTTAGCTCCCCATCCATGGCAAAACCAAGTTATCCAAGACGTTCAATCAAATTGATCATCTTAAGTACATGGTCATTCACAGATGATCCCTCGGACATCCTACAACCGAACAGCTCCTTCGATATCTCATATCGAGCTATCCTCCCCGCCACATTATACAACTCTTGTAGATGCATTAGGATAGTGTGAGCATCCATATGCTCATGTTGCTTCTGTAGCTCAATGTTCATGGAAGCTAGCATGATGCATTGAGCAACATTTGCATCATCTATCCACTTACGATACACAACATGTTCATCATTATGCGCATTGCTAGCAGGTTCAGTAGGCTTAGGTGAGTCAATCACGTATTCCAGCTTCTCAATCCTGAGAACAATTCTCAAGTTTCGAAGCCAGTCAGCATAATTAGGACCAGTCAATTTGTGAGCATCTAGTATGCTCCTGAGTGATAGTGCAGAAGACATAACGTACAAAGTAAATGTGTAAATGATAAACACATAACAACACTTGGCAAATATTCGATTTCATTTTAAAACACTATATGAATCGGGTCTTTATTCATAAGTGGCTCCCACTATTTTTCCTAATTTATTCAACCCCCTACGTGAAAAATTAAGCATTCATAATGCTAGTGGGAATAGGGATCCTACATTCCATTACACAACCCCGGCTGTGGCATGAAACGCCATGTAATGTTCAATAGGCAGACAACTCTTGTCAATTACATCTAATGTTATTCCCTAAGCAAACTTTAGCCTCTTGAATAATTGAGTCACGGCTGTGGCATGACAAACTCAATATTCTAAGTCAAGTCTAACCCAACATTCCGTACAATTGAATCAGTCCCCAAAGGCCCACGGCTGTGGCACGTAACGACCTTTAGATTCTTATTCAATGTACATATCTCTATGTAATAGACAAGTATTTCTTATTTCGAAATCAAAGCCCTCGGCTGTGGCATGAAACGACAATGATTCAAAAATAAGAACTACTTTCTACCATGTTGGAAGGCTATGACCAACACAAGCCCGTTGTGTCATTGGCCAATTACTACTTGATATTATTTAATTTTAGAGGGATTATATTACGTTACAATTATAATCATATTATAAAGAGATTCTTCCTTTTAAATTAAATATTTCAAATCAATAATCAATAATCAGATGATTCCCAGATCGGGTGGAGCATTGTCAAGAGGCGTCACTTAATAACCCTTTCTTACAGATAGAAATCTGTTGTTGACAGAATCATCCTTTCTCTCATATCGAAAATTCATATTCAATTACGCGTTTCATAAACACAAGAATCTCATGATTGTATTCATAATATTATCATTAAGGTTATGAAACAATTTCACTATACCAGGTTGTCTAACAAACGCCTTATGTTTATTTAAGTTCACCTAAATCTATCATCGCATGATAAACTAAGCATATATCACATATATCAACATGAATAAACATCAAGGTAGGCATGTTACATCATCTAGCACATTATTCTAAGCATTATACATCTCTACGTATCACATGAAGCATTTAAAATCAACTAAAACGGTTAAAAATAGCTTTAAAACACTTCATGGAAATATAAACAGTTCAAAACTTTTATATAAACTAAAATTGATCACTCCATTAGATCCGTCTCGAAAAAACGAATCCAACGGTATATTGCACGCCTAAAACGGAGTTACGAAACTCCCAGAAAATCAATTTTAAAATCAACAGAAGGGCTGTAACGCATTACAGGAACGCGTTACAAGCCCTGTAACGCATTCTGGTGATGCGTTACACCCCTTTTAAGCCATTAAAGGGTGTAACGCATTCCGTGAATGCGCCACAGGTGTGTAACGCATTCCCGGAATGCGTTACACCCCTATTTTTTTTCAGCAGCCGACAGCTTCTCCTCGAACTGCGCGCATCCGTCCTTGACTTTTTCTTCCGTGCAACACAGCAGACAGCCACAAAGATGCAGACAACAGAGCACATACATAATACAAATATATATATACTATATATACATATAATTATACTTATTAAATTACGAATTTAATTGTAAGAACTTCAAAAATTCATAATAAAAAATCTATACATCATAAAATTATGAAACAAATACCCAGACGATCTACAACACTTGTAGAACCCAGATCAACATTCAAAATTATTCTGAGAAATGATTTCTCATCAGACAAAATTAATCCATGATATAACTTGTAAAAATCATAATTAATTCATACAAGCACATAAAATTCTAAAATTTTTACCACAGATCTATATGCATACAACCTATGCTCTGATACCATTGTTGGATTTTTAACGTAGCGGGGGCATGACAAAATACTTTTACACATATAAAATCCAAATAAAAGCATACAGATCATGAATAAAAATTCGAGGGATCGAATCTAACCTTTAAAAATAATTCGGAGACAACGATCAGAGATCCTTAGCAGTTGCTCCTCAAGTGTGAAGCACTCCACCGGTATCCACCAAGAAAACGATGTTAAGGAGGAGGAAGGAGGTGGAGAGAATTGGGTTATCCAAACTTTTTGGGTTTTTTTGGGTTCGATGTGGGTTAGAATAAAATAGGGTCTATAATAGTGTATTTATAGGCAAAATTTTCAGCTGAAATTTTCCCATAAATATTATTATCCCATTTATTATTTTCATTAATAATTAAAACACCTTTTAATCATTAATCCTTTTTCTAAACACTTTAGAAATAATTCTCTCTCTTGATTTAATTTCCAAAAATTAAATCCTTTAATTAATAATATTAAGAACTTTTCTTAATTAATTTATAATCAATTAAATCTCATTTAATCAATTATTAAATTTGCCAATTAATTATTTATTTCATAAATAAATAATTATTTAGCCATTATTAATTAATTCCTCCACCATTAAATTATTCTCTTTTTATGGTGTGACCCTGTAGGTTCAATATTAAGCCGGTAGTAGAAATAAATAATAATAAAACTATTTTATCATTATTTATATAAATTCTCTAATTTATTAAATATGATTAATTAATTAATCACATTTATTCTACATCGTGAGGGATACTTCTCAGCATATCGCGACTATCCGGATAATATGAATTCACTGCTTAGAATACCAAGAACCTATTCAGTGAATAGTTACCGTACAATAAACTCCTTCTACCCTACAATGTCCCGATTAAATACAAGGCATGGATCTCGTGTCAAGCCTATCTAATTCAATCACTTGCTTACCATTTACTATGCGTAGTTCTATGCAAATTAGAAACTCCTTTCTAATTTCATTTACTCTGGCCAGAGATTCCTGAACTAGCATAAGTGGATCAGCCTTGAACATTCGCTTCCTTCACTGGAAGGGGTAGATCCTTTACTGATCATACACTATCTTCGTGTACAAATTCCTATACCCAGTAGAGCCCTAATAATTGTCCCTGGAGACTAAGAACTAAACCAAAGCATAGTTCAGTGTACACAAGATGACTATGATGACCTCAAGTCTAAGGATACTTGTACAACTATCACTATGTGAACAACTGCTGACACGTGAGTGAACTCCATCAGTTGTTCAGCTGTGCGGGTCATGTTCAGTGAACTTATTCCATAATAAGCACCTACATACTACCTATAGTGTCACCACACAAATGTCTATGAGAACAGACATCCTTCATAATGAAGCAAGCATAGTATGTACCAATCTTGGTGGCTTATTAATTACCAGTTAGTAATCCTATGACCAGTAACTATTTAAGTTTAGAGTTATCATCTTTTTAGGTCTCACTATTATGATCTCATCATAATCCATAAAAAGCTTTACTCTAAACTATGGTATATCTTATTTAAACACTTAAATAGATAAAGCCCGTAATAAAAACAAAACAAGTCTATTATTAAAATCAATGAAATCAAAACAGATTATATAAAAAGTTATTCCTAAATCCTAATACATGATTAGACTTAGGACATATTCCTTTCAATCTCCCACTTGTACTAAAGCCAATCACTCTGGTATCTAATACCCATCTTGTCTTTATGACGATCAAAGTGACTTTCAGAAAGTAGCTTTGTGAGTGGGTGTAACACCCCCAAATCCGGGGTCGGGGATCCGGGTTGTCACGAGTTCCATTTCCCTTAATAACACCCAATCTTAATAATTAATCAACTACTCTGTACTGTGACCCCACAATAAACACACACACCACAAGTTATAGTCTCAGAGATGAATATCCAAAAATAACACGAGTCATTTTATTCCACAATTATTTTCCATTACACCTTAAAAGGATTTCTGAATAAATTTACATTTTCCTTGCCATTATTACAATTCATAAATATACATAAGTCTGGTACATCAAAAGTTGAAAGCCTAGCCTATTGGTAGTTCCTACCTCAGCTACAGCGACATCAACGCCTATAGGAAACTGCGGAACATTTCCTATCCGCTCGCGAATTGGGATCTTGGTCATGCTCATCTTGCCTATCTGATGTTGTGTGATGAAAGAAGAAAGCAAGGGTGAGCAGCAAGCCCACCAAAATAATATTTATAATAACTTACAATATATGAGCATTCTCATAGTACTCAAGAAAGTCTTGGTTAAGAAGAAATGAACCAAGTATATATATATACTTTTCAAAATATTGGAAGTCCTCTTCCATGCATAATACACACAGAGTTCCAGTGTATAACTGTATAAAAATACCGTTGCAAGGTGATCTCATATATCTAACCTTATCTCAACGTTTTTCTGAAAATCTTTGTCATGCATAAGATAATCATTTACTAGATATAAGTTTAAAAGATGAAGTTACAAGATACTCCAATATACTTATATCTTTTCCAAATACTACTTGAACTACCACCGTTCAAGTTATAATTAGTTCAAAAGTTCATCACATAGATGAGACTACAAGATAATACTTGAATAGATTCAACCTTTAAAATATCATCAAAATAAAATGAAGTTATGAGATACTTCATTTGATGCAAACATCATTTTGAAAACTTGACCCTGCCAACACTCAACAATCGCCCAACCGTAGCCTTTCTATCGAAGTGCTCTGGGTAGTGTTGCAGAAATATCCAATTGGATGATGAACTCATTACGGGAGTTTGCCGCGCCAGGAAGACCACTTACGATGATCAGTCGTAGTAGTGCAACCCTACCATTTTCTACATGTAGAGGAGAACCTGTCGGATTTACTTGTCAACCGAACACTGAACTCCTAAGGAATGGACCGCCTTAGCGGAACTTCCAGGCCATTTGGGCCAATATAATAAGGCTGGGCCGGCGCCACTCGACCACTTACGCCACTCCTAGTTCAGATGAAATCCATGACTCTGAAACGTAAACCTCGTTCCCCCTTTCCCCAAGTAGAAACTTGTTGATACGGCTCCACCAAGAAGTCGTATCTAGTTGGAAAGGAGAACTCACCGATATTTCCCAGGCGATGCCTGTTAATGGATTAACTTGTTCCAAGAATTTTACTTCCCGAGTGTTGGGTAAGTAATCAATTCATTTATCAAAACAGCAACCTTGTTGCGAATATAAACACACCACAGAGCCGGATCCCTCAGGTTTTGAGCGAATATTTAAATCCCCTTCGAAAGGAGGATCTTAAATATAAAAATGAGTTTTGGGATCCGCTCTAACTTTTAAAAAAAATCATTTTGAAGACTCGCAAAACATTTTTAAGAATGTTTGGAGTGATGCTGATTTAACAAAATAAATCGGTCCCAATATATTAGAAAATATCTGAATATTATTATTTAAATAATATTCCCATAAAGAATAATCTTTATAAAAATAATTGAAGTAGAAGTTTTAAAACTTATACTTGAAATGAATATTAAATAACCAAAGATATACCTATACGAAAGTACTATCTTTATTTGAATAATCAAAAGTAAGTTTGATTATCGACACATTATTCTTTAATAAAATTAAGAATAATAATTAGTAAATAATCGGAGTCATAAGTCCTCGAATGAATATTCAAATAGTAATATTCATTAATAAAATAAACGGAGTCATAAGCCCTCAAATGAATATTCAAAATAATATTCAATAATAAAATAAACGGGGTCATAAGCCCTCGAATGAATATTCAAAATAATATTCATTAATAAAATAAGGTTATCGAATAAACCTTATTCGATTAATAGTTTTGAAAACTATAACCATATATATATAAATATATATATATAAAATCTACTCGGGATCCTCGACTCCCGGTTTTAGAAAATGTTTTCACCTTCGGGTCCCTATACTAAGGGTATATGCAAATACCTCTTATCTCTAGCATAGGTATTATGCAACTTATAAGCAATTGAATCAACAGATATATATCAAGATTACGAAACAGACATGCATATATACCATATCAGCATGCTCCAATATATCGCAAGAATTTGCTAATAACAAATATGCATTTATCGCAAGATCATGCATATACACATATACATCACAATAACAGTTATACGGGTAGAAAACTTGCCTGAGTGCTCCCGGATAGACTTAAGCTTAGAGTGGGTCTGATAACCTATGAACAACAACATAAGTCGGAATTAAACCCCGGTCGCTTAAGAAACTAGACTTTAACCATTTAGAGTCCTAACGTTCGCTTTCGTGCTTAACGATTTACTTAAGTCGCTCGAGTATCCTCGGCTCCACCATTTTTAATAAATTAACCATTAAGGGTTTTAAGGCAATTCTTTCGCGAGTACCTTACCAACTGCCTAATCCACTTTACATAATTGTTTCATACTCCAATTAGCCCTTTTAGGTCATTAACATATGTTTCAAAGTAAGGCGAGGGGTAATGGTTCGTTCGCGAAATGTCATTACTTAAAACGGCCGTTTCTCCTAAACCGTACATCAGAATCAAATGAACCACATATCAAAACGAAGCTCATAAAATGAACTATCTAAACATGGCAATGGTCAAAACCTAGCAGGGAGTTCTCGGGTCCTAATGTTATGAACAAAAGAAGTCTAAAGTAAATCGGACATTACGACGGCTATGTTTACGCGATTTCCCAAATTTTTACCATTCCAAATCATATCAATCCAACTACCAATCAACAACAACTCAAGATACACATCAACGCTACTGATTTCAGTCATAATAAGCTCAAGGATCTCAATCCAATCATATATTATAACATCTCCAAATTCAACTAAACTACTTAACAATTAAGCTCGAATCATGCTTATCATTCAAATTACTACTCATCCATCCAAACCATCTCCAAACTTCAACATTCAAACTTATTACTAAAGGATGTGAAGATTTATACCTTCCTTGGGAGATTTTAAGTTGCTAGGAAGCCTTAGGGAGCCTCTTACAAGCTTGATCTTTCCAAAGAAATCAAGAACACAAAGTTAGGCTTTGAAGTTTCTAAAAGTCTGATTTAAAAAACTGTAAAAATGAGGGTCTTACCTTGCTTATTTGGAAGAAACTTGTGAACAAGAGTTGTAGGAAATCTCAATACCTTTCCAAGGAGCTATAGAACACAATATTTGAGTGAGTATTGAAGGAGATATGGCAGTTTGAAGTTGCTGGGTTTGTTTTAGCCGAGAGCTTTCTTCTTGAAATGGGAAAGTCAACTTCTAATTTTTGTGTTTTATGATATTTGCTTGGTTGCTTCTCCTTTTGCCTTGGAAAATGTTTTAGCTTTTTACCATGGTAAATTTTACATGGCCCAAAATCAACCAACAAAACAAAACCCCTTGTCATGCTTATGTCATCTTGCACATGTCATAATGCTTCCACTTGTCCACACCTTGTTGGTTTGATGACATCATCATCCCTAACCTCCTTGATTAACTCCTAATTGCTTGCCTAATGACCGCTGATCTGTTATACGGTTCGCTTAACTTTCGTTCTCGTTTCTCGTTTGAGGGATCATACCCGGGATCTTATTACTTGGGTTTCCTTAATCTTTCTCAATACATTCTAATCCTTTTATGATCCTCTCTTATAATCCTTTTATTTAAATCCTTTTTATCATGTTACCTTATACTCAATTCTTTCCGTATCTAGTGGATTTCCGGGAAAAATCAAAGTGTTCGGAATTGGATTATGACGATCTTTACATACACTTATATGTCATATAGAGTGCCAATAAAATCTCAGAATATCCATAAAAGAACCTCTACATAGAGTGGCATGAAAAGTTTTCTCATTCAGCATATTCTGCAAAATCACTATTCATAAGGGTTTCAAAAATTTCCAAAAATTGGGGTTATTACAGTCTCCCCTCCTTAAAAGGATTCCGTCCCGGAATCAAATAGAAAATGAATAGGGATACTCTCTTAGCATTGCACTTTCTAACTCTCGAGTAAATTTTCCCACATTGTGGTTCTACCATCAAACTCTGACTAGTTTGATAACCCTTTTCCTAAGCAATTGTTCCTTTTTCAATCTATAACCCTTCCTGGTTGCTCCATATAGGTTACGTCGGGTTGCATGTCTATGCGCTCATATGCCCTTATTTATCTGGCATCCGAATTACACTTTCTTAACATTGATACGTGGAACACGTTATGAACTTGCTACATGTTCGGGGGTAGGGCTAGCTCATATGCTAACTTCCCAAAATGTCTTAATATATCCAAGGGTCCAACAAATTGTAGACTTAGCTTTCCTTTCTTTCCGAACCTCATCAATCCTTTCCAAGGGATACCTATAACATTACTAGGTCCCCTATTTCATACTCTTTGTCCTTTTGAGTCAAATCAGCATACCTCTTATGTCCATCTTGGGTTACTACCAGCCGTCCTCTGATTAGACCTATTATATCCCTGGTCCTTTGGACTACTGCGGGTCCGAGCATCTTGCGCTCTACAACTTCATCCTAACATAAGGGAGATCGACATTGTCTTCCCTCAAGGATCTCATAAGGCGATATCTCAATACTGACATATGATCTATTGTCGTAAGAAAATTCGATCCGTGTTAAGTGATCATTCCAATTTCTTTCAAGTCTATGGCACAGACTCTCATTATAGCTTTTAGCATTAGAGTTTTTGCTTCTTAATACCCATTCTTTTCCAGTTCATAATCGCTACTACCTTCCGTTCCTACTATTATACTGGTTATACTTTTGCTCGTTAGTATTCTATAACCTTTTAATAAATGCGTCAACCTTAGTATCACGAACGTGTTTCCATTCCGAATACCACCATAACTTTACTACTCCTTTTTCAGCTGCTTCTATCTTTGGAAGCTTGATCAATCATATAGAAGTAAAGGAATTTGCTGAGAGATCACTATGATCATGAACACTTGTTATATCGCATAGTTAGTACAGAAGGTGGCCAGCCTTTAGTACTTGACAAGCAATTAAACAACATGTGGTATCCTACTAGGCTTCTATCACACAGATAGATAGTCATTCGGCAATACCTCCCCTTCTGGAAGGGTTGTTCTTCTCAACTTACATGAAATGAAAATGAGAGAAAGGAACGAATTGAAGAGAATTGTATATATAAAAAAAAATATACTGCCACAAAATATCTGGCTTGGAACCTACCTCTGAATTATAGAGGTTTGTCATAGGAGAACAAAACATATGTGTATATATATCAACATCAAATATTATCGCATCGCATTTCACATGCTTAAATATTTTTGTTATTCCGTCCATCATTCTATGGACCCATGCTCTTCCTCGAGCTTATACACAATCACCTTTGAAACTCCCTCGACATTGAAAATCGAATCTGGGATCTCATTCTAGACATCATCGTTACTAGAATTCCATGCTTGCATCGCAACCTTCCTCGTATAGTAATACGACTCTCTATTCATAGGAAGGAATAAATATTCAATAGGTAGATACTCTACTTAATTAGTCTATCAATGATAACTTATACACTACCATGACCCGATTAGTGGTACTTAATCTCAACATCCATTCCAATACAACTCTCATGGTTGTAATCAGCTCATTACTCGCAGAATCATTGCTGCCTTACTATGGTCCACCACTGACCTACTGTCATCATTCACTTTCCATGAAATCTTAATATCTAACCATACGGAGTCCATATATGTCATATAAAATTCTTCTAAGGAGGTAACATAATCACCATTCATGATTCATGAAGAACACTCCTGATCCTGACATACATACCTGACATGAAGCAGATAAAAATGCAGAAGAGTTTCAATCAAAGCAACGATAGCAGGTTAATACCATTCTTACTCGTATGCCTTAAATAGAAGACTTAACTCAAGGTTCATTTAGTCCTTTTTGAAACACGATCCTGGCTTATTCTCAAGATAGTACCTTCTAAGATAGATAGTCCGCTCATGGCGATTACACAAATTAAACCTTTACCACACTACTATTACGGTTGGGTATTGCACAGTCATCAGAAGGAATGTCAATCTTCCAAACCATAATACAACCTTCACAGCTTTAACCATCATCACTCTATTCCTCTGGCATGAGCGCCTATAATTGTCCTCTTACACTTAAAGTGTCGGCCACCTCTTTGGCCTTTCCTGATAGTAAAATTTCCTTATAGTCAATGTCATTTTAACCACCTCCAAATAAATTTTCTACCTCATTTCAATCACAGCTTATGTGAAGATGTTTTCCTTAAATCTGATGAGTAAAAAAAAAAATATCACCATTTTTTCATAAGTTATTGCCTCAGTCTTTAGAGGTTAATCATTGTCACGACTGACTCTCAATCATAATTAGAACATCTTTTATCTTAGGTCCTAATTTCCCTGAACAGTTTCGACCTTTACTGATTCGATCCATACTTTCTCGTGGTATAACACGTGCCCCAGTTGGCATCATTATAATTACGTCACATTTCCTTTATCAACATTTTTATTCTTGAGAATTTTGAATATTACCTTTTTCCTTGTAAAACCTCTAAGGTTATCCTTGAATCGTTCCTCCTGTATTCCCTAGATACAGGGCATATCAAGATACCATTTATTAATACCAGAATCATTGTCTATATACTTCTGAAAATTTCTCCACTGATTCTTAAAGGTTGTTATTACCTTAATCCTTTACGATTCATACTGTCAAAACTCATACTATCCCTATTAAGGGTGAAATGCCAACCTTTATGCATTCCCCTAGGATTCATTTTAAGTTACCGATGTTCTATCCTTAATTCCACCTTTAAAAAGGTACATGCATCCTTCCATGGATAAATCAAGTCATATATCCCTGATAAGGGTGTCTTATTCAATCATTCCCACCTCGATAGTATATGCCTAATTTCACAATAACATCTGTATTCCAAATGAGGTCAATCAATTATGGCCTCCAAAAGATAACAATGGTCATCCGCTTTTCTTGCCTAATTTGGTAACAATAACAAGGATGTTCTGGAAGATATTGGTCGTGTTCAACGGGAACTTCTTCTTAATAATTCCTTATTTACTTTTGTTGTTTATCTCAACAGTCAGGTCAATGTTGGGATATCTTTCATACCTAGCGTCTCCCTTTCTGGGTATCGAGCCACCGATCTTACACTTCACATTCTTGAAGGTCACTTCCTTCCTCCAATTCTCCTAATTTTCTTACTTCCTTGTCTCCTCAGTCTATCCGCGTCTCATTATTTATCCTTCGAACTATCTCAAGGTTTCCTCGAATCCTCCCAACTTACAGGGGATAAAATATATATATCTCTTATGCCTTCAACCATCAATTTTAACTCATGGTGAATCACCCTCATCCAGCCGATTACATACTTTTCTATTTCTATTGGTACGAGTCTTTAGGGTTTCCTCATACCCAACTCTCTTATCATTCCTCAAACTCTATTGCCTTTATATTCCTTTCCACTTCAGTTTCTTTTTATTTTCCTTTCTCTTATCATTATTTCATGAACCAACACAACATAAGCATTGATTTCAAACATTCCGTCATTCTGGATTCATGTCCTCAGAACGAATCTTGACAACTTTTACAACTTAGATTCATAATTCATCATACTCGTGTGCCTTTGTTCTGGCTCTAAAGATTTTACACTATCTCCATAACCTTGGAAAGTACTTTCCTGAAAACAATTGACTGAACTTAAATTAGTTTATTATAATCTCTTGCTCCGTGCCTTCCTTGGCCTTTCACCAGCGGGTGGTCTCTCTCTTAGGAGGGTTAGTGACAGAAACAGTCTTTTATGATTCGTCAATCATTTAGAATCTCAATTGATTCCTCTATTTCCTTTAGCCAGGCTTTTGCCTCGACTGGGTCAGCTTGTTCCTTGGAACTCTGAGAGCTTAGCGACTTAAAGGTCCTGAAAGAATTTCCCACTACATTGCTTCCTCAAGGTGGTGGTTGGGAATAAAGTATAAGTTTTGTTTAGATAGGTCCATGAATTTCCGTATAGGAGTACCGTCTCGGGTCTCCTTATCTCGCTCGACTTCTGTTTTCTTAGTCTAAACGTCCCCTCCTCCTCCCCATAATCGGGGTCATCCTTCATGTTTTAAATCCTCATTTTCCACTCCATTATGTTATGGGTTCCTTCTATCTTGATGGCGACCTCCCTGACTATCACGTTCAGGGCTTGCTCTAAATCTTATTCCTCAAACTAGCTTTCATCTAAGATTTCATCTTTAAGCTCTTGAACGTTTGGAACTCAAATTCTGTAGGAATACCTCATTATTCCCTTATCATTTTTCTCGATATTAATCTTTTATCTAATTGTTAGCTCTCTGCCTTCATTCATCACTTTTTCTGGCACAATATGTTCGTTTTCCGATAATTCGGACTGTATTGCAATCTCAAACAGCTTTTCGGTACCGGCTCCGGTTACCTTCACTTCTATTTCCATTTTTTTCAATATCTCTTATAAATTCTCCCAAAGACATTATCATCTTGAGTCTCTCCTTTTTACTAAGGGTATCAGCCACCACATTGGCTTTCCCCGAATGATAAAGAATCTCCCACTCATAATTCTTGATTAGCTCTAACCGCCTCCTCTGGCGTATGTTGAGCTCTTTCTACGGGAAAATGTACTAGAGTACTTATGGCTTAGGTAAATCTCGCACTTCTCTCCATACAAGTAGTGCCTCCAATATTTAGGGCAAAACTATTGCCACGAGCCCAAGCTCATGGGTGGGGATATCGAATTTTATATTCCCTTAATTGTTTTGACGCGTACGCGATTACCTTGTTGTGCTGTATAAGAAGCACCCTAATTCCTTATGCGAAGCATCACTACAAATCACAAAATCTCCTTTCCCATCCGGCAACGCCAACATGGGAGCCGTCACCAACCTTTGCTTCAGTTCTTGAAAGCTGTTCTCGCATTTCTTTGTCCATTCAAACTTCTCAGTCTTACGAGTAAGCCGCGTTAAAGGGCTACTATCTTTACAAACTTGAACGAACCTCCGGTAGTGACCGACCAATCCTACCTCTGGTAGTCGACCTAACCATGGTCATCAATTCATCAGTGGTCCTTTATTCATTCTTGTCAGGATCCTCCACGGGATTCTTCTCAGCAACAATCCCTTCTAGGACAACATCCTCAACCGCTACATCCTCAATATGAACATCATCCGGTCCCGTGTTAGGACGCTCTATCGGATCCATAATCTGATCTCCAATAAGTAATAAAACATCATCGCGTTGTTTCTCCTCAACCTCAGGGTTCGGAGTCCCGCTACCATATACGATAACGAACTACGCTTCTATCACGATATTTATAAGGGTTCCCATAAGGGTTTTAACTGTCAGTACTACGTTAGGTAGTCCGACTATGAACTTGGCAAGAGTTCTTATTATCTTAGTGAACTTATTATCTTAACGTCACTTCATCTCTGAGGTTTATAACGCTTAGCTCTGATACCACTTCTGTAACACCCCCAAATTCGGGGTCGGGAATCCGGGTTGTCACGAGTTCCATTTCCCTTTATAACACCCAATCTTAATAATTATTCAACTACTTTGTACTGTGACCCCATAATAAACACACACACCACAAGTTATAGACTCAGAGATGAATATCCAAAAATAACGCGAGTCATTTTATTCCACAATTATTTGCCATTACACCTTAAAAGGGTTTCTGAATAAATTTACATTTTCCTTGCCATTATTACAATTCATAAATATACATAAGTCTGGTACATCAAAAGTTGAAAGCCTAGCCTATTGGTAGTTCCTACCTCAGCTACAGCGACATCAACGCCTATAGGAAACTGCAGAACATTTCCTATCCGCTCGCGAATTGGGAGCTTGGTCCTGCTCATCTTGCCTATCTGATGTTGTGTGATGAAAGAAGAAAGCAAGGGTGAGCAGCAAGCCCACCAAAATAATATTTATAATAACTTACAATATATGAGCATTCTCATAGTACTCAAGAAAGTCTTGGTTAAGAAGAAATGAACCAAGTTGATATCTTAATGCGATGAAGTTGCAAAATATTCAGTATATATATATATATACTTTTCAAAATATTGGAAGTCCTCTTCCATGCATAATACACACAGAGTTCCAGTGTATAACTGTATAAAAATACCGTTGCAAGGTGATCTCATATATCTAATCTTGTCTCAACGTTTTTCTGAAAATCTTTGTCATGCATAAGATAATCATTTACTAGATATAAGTTTAAAAGATGAAGTTACAAGATACTCCAATATACTTATATCTTTTCCAAATACTACTTGAACTACCACCGTTCAAGTTATAATTAGTTCAAAAGTTCATCACATAGATGGGACTACAAGATAATACTTGAATAGATTCAACCTTTAAAATATCATCAAAATAAAATGAAGTTATGAGATACTTCATTTGATGCAAACATCATTTTGAAAACTTGACCCTGCCAACACTCAACAATCGCCCAACCGTAGCCTTTCTATCGAAGTGCTCTGGGTAGTGTTGCAGAAATATCCAATTGGATGATGAACTCATTACGGGAGTTTGTCGCGCCAGGAAGACCACTTACGATGATCAGTCGTAGTAGTGCAACCCTACCATTTTCTACATGTAGAGGAGAACCTGTCGGATTTACTTGTCAACCGAACACTGAACTCCTAAGGAATGAACCGCCTTAGCGGAACTTCCAGGCCATTTGGGCCAATATAATAAGGCTGGGCGGGCGCCACTCGACCTCTTACGCCACTCCTAGGTCAGATGAAATCCATGACTCTGAAACGTAAAGCTCGTTCCCCCTTTCCCCAAGTAGAAACTTGTTGATACGGCTCCACCAAGAAGTCGTATCTAGTTGGAAAGGAGAACTCACCGATATTTCCCAGGCGATGCCTGTTAATAGATTAACTTGTTCCAAGAATTTTACTTCCCGAGTGTTGGGTAAGTAATCAATTCATTTATCAAAACAGCAACCTTGTTGCGAATATAAAACACACCACAAAGCCGGATCCCTCAGGTTTTGAGCGAGTATTTAAATCCCCTTCGAAAGGAGGATCTTAAATATAAAAATGAGTTTTGGGATCCGCTCTAACTTTTAAAAAAAAAAATCATTTTGAAGACTCGCAAAACATTTTTAAGAATGTTTGGAGTGATGCTGATTTAACAAAATAAATCAATCCCAATATATTAGAAAATATCTGAATATTATTATTTAAATAATATTCTCATAAAGAATAATCTTTATAAAAATAATTAAAGTAGAAGTTTTAAAAATTATACTTGAAATGAATATTAAATAACCAAAGATATACCTATACGAAAGTACTATCTTTATTTGAATAATCAAAAGTAAGTTTGATTATCGACACATTATTCTTTAATAAAATTAAGAATAATAATTAGTAAATAATCGGAGTCATAAGTCCTCGAATGAATATTCAAATAGTAATATTCATTAATAAAATAATCGGAGTCATAAGCCCTCGAATGAATATTCAAAATAATATTCAATAATAAAATAAACGGGATCATAAGCCCTCGAATGAATATTCAAAATAATATTCATTAATAAAATAAGGTTATCGAATAAACCTTATTCGATTAATAGTTTTGAAAACTATAACCACATATATATAAATATATATATATATACATATAAAATCTACTCGGGATCCTCGACTCCCGGTTTTAGAAAATGTTTTCACCTTTGGGTCCCTATACTAAGGGTATATGCAAATACCTCTTATCTCTAGCATAGGTATTATGCAACTTATAAGCAATTGAATCAACAGATATATATCAAGATTACGAAAGAGACATGCATATATACCATATCAGCATGCTTCAATATATCGCAAGAATTGCTAATAACAAATATGCATTTATCGCAAGATCATGCATATACACATATACATCACAACAATAGTTATATGGGTAGAAAACTTGCCTGAGTGCTCCCGGATAGACTTAAGCTTAGAGTGGGTCTGATAACCTATGAACAACAACATAAGTCGGAATTAAACCCCGGTCGCTTAAGAAACTAGACTTTAACCATTTAGAGTCCTAACGTTCGCTTTCGCGCTTAACGATTTACTTAAGTCGCTCAAGTATCCTCGGCTCCACCATTTTTAATAAATTAACCATTAAGGGTTTTAAGGAGATTCTTTCACGAGTACCTTACCAACTGCCTAATCCACTTTACATAATTGTTTCATACTCCAATTAGCCCTTTTAGGTCATTAACATATGTTTCAAAGTAAGGCGAGGGGTAATGGTTCGTTCGCGAAACGTCGTTACTTAAAACGGCCGTTTCTCCTAAACCGTACATCGGAATCAAACGAACCACATATCAAAACGAAGCTCGTAACATGAAATATCTAAAAATGGCAATGGTCAAAACCTAGCAGGGAGTTCTCGGGTCCTAATGTTATGAACAAAAGCAGTCTAAAGTAAATCGGACATTACGACGGCTATGTTTACGCGATTTCCCAAATTTTTACCATTCCAAATCATATCAATCCAACTACCAATAAACAACAACTCAAGATACACATCAAAGCTACTGATTTAAGTCATAATAATCTCAAAGATCTCAATCCAATCATATATTATAACATCTCCAAATTCAACTAAACTACTTAACAATTAAGCTCGAATCATGCTTATCATTCAAATTACTACTCATCCATCCAAACCATCTCCAAACTTCAACATTCAAACTTATTACTAAAGGGTGTGAAGATTTATACCTTCCTTGGGAGATGTTAAGTTGCTAGGAAGCCTTAGGGAGCCTCCTACAAGCTTGATCTTTCCAAAGAAATCAAGAACACAAAGTTAGGCTTTGAAGTTTCTAAAAGTCCGATTTGAAGAACTGTAAAAATGAGGGTTTTACCATGCTTATTTGGAAGAGACTTGTGAACAAGAGTTGTAGGAAATCTCAATACCTTTCCAACGAGCTATAGAACACAATATTTGAGTGAGTATTGAAGGAGATATGGCAGTTTGAAGTTGCTGGGTTTGTTTTAGCCGAGAGCTTTCTTCTTGAAATGGGAAAGTCAACTTCTAATTTTTGTGTTTTATGATATTTGCTTGGTTGCTTCTCCTTTTTGCCTTGGAAAATGTTTTAGCTTTTTACCATGGTAAATTTTACATGGCCCAAAATCAACCAACAAAACAAAACCCCTTGTCATGCTTATGTCATCTTGCACATGTCATAATGCTTCCACTGTCCACACCTTGTTGGTTTGATGACATCATCATCCCTAACCTCCTTGATTAACTCCTAATTGCTTGCCTAATGACCGCTGATCTGTTATACGGTTCGCTTAACTTTCGTTCTCGTTTCTCGTTTGAGGGATCATACCCGGGATCTTATTACTTGGGTTTCCTTAACCTTTCTCAATACATTCTAATCCTTTTATGATCCTCTCTTATAATCCTTTTATTTAAATCCTTTTTATCCTGTTACCTTATACTCAATTCTTTCCGTATCTAGTGGATTTCCGGGAAAAATCAAAGTGTTCGGAATTGGATTCTGACGATCTTTATATATACTTATATGTCATATAGAGTGCCAATAAAATCTCAGAATATCCATAAAAGAACCTCTACATAGAGTGGCATGAAACGTTTTCTCATTCAGCATAATATGCAAAATCACTATTCATAAGGGTTTCAAAAATTTCCAAAAATTGGGGTTATTACAGTGGGTCTGCTATGTTGTTATGTGTGTCAACTCTATTTCACTACAATACAAGAAATATTACCGCGCTCTCACTAACCCTTTTGTAGACGCATGGTTCATCTTCGTTTTTGATAAAATCAAACTCTTTGATTGTCTCATCAAAATGAATGTTCCATCTTTCGAGAAGCTTGCTTTAAACCACATATGGTTCGCAGCAGCTTACACACTAGGTTTTCATTTCCCTTGGAAAGAGAACCATCTGGCTAATTGCCAGATCTCATAGTCGTAGTAAGCAGCAATCGCAAGCAAAATCCGAACTGATTTTAACAGGGCTACAGGTAAAAAGTTTCATCAAAGTCAATCCATTGCCTTTGTTTGAATCCTTTTGCCACAAGCCTGGCCTTATAGGTCTCCACCTGGCCATCTGCTATAATCTATCTTTTGTATACCGTATACATAGATTCCATTCTGGATTTCATGGCACTATGCCATTTCTCTGAATCAACACTACTCATAGCCTCATTATAGGTTACAGGGTCGTCATCATCAATGATCGACAACTCATTGTCATTCTCAATGACAAGGCCATATTACCTCTCAGGTTGGCGAGACACTCTCCCTGATCTATGAATGGGCTGTTCCACAAAAGGTTGTTCAGTCAGAACAGGTGTTTCCACTAGATCTGTAGTAGTTTGTGCTTCTTGAACTTCATCAAGTTCAATTTTGCTCCCACTATTTCCTTCAAGGATAAACTCCTTTTCCAAGAAGGTAGCATGTCTGGAGACAAACACCCGATGATCGGTGTAAAAGTAATACCCTAAAGTCTCTTTAGGATATCCCACAAAACTACATTTTATGGATCGATATTCCAGCTTATCTGGGTCAACTTACTTGACATAAGCTGGACATCCCCAAATCTTAACGTGTTTAAGACTCGGTTTCCTTTCTTTCCATATCTCATACGAAGTTTGAGGAACAGATTTTGGAAGGCACCTTATTCAGTAAATATGCTGAGGTTTCCAATGCATAACCCCATAGGAATACTAGAAGATTTGCATAGCTCATCATGGACCGAACTATATCTAACAAAGTTCGATTTCTCCTTTCAGATACTAATCTGGAGGAGTCCACTGGGAGACTATACCATTTACTTTGAGATAATCCAGAAACTCTCCGTTCAAGTATTCACCACCTCGATCTAATCGAAGAGTTATAATACTATGTTTGGTTGTTTCTCCACTTCATACTTATATTCTTTGAACTTTTCAAAGGCCTCAGACTTTTGTTTCATCAAACACATATCTGAATCCAGATCTATCATCTATGAAAGTAATGAAGTATGAAAATCCACCCATGGCTTGCGCAGACATTGGTCCACATACATCTGTGTGTACCATTCCTAGCAAATTTGCAGCCCTCTCTCCATGTCTACTAAATGGAGACTGCAATGCCACTATAAAGTGAGATTTTCATCATCCCTTTTCTTTTATTATTTTCTTCAATCTGAAGTAAATTATGTCATATTCATACAGACCATTATTTAAAGTACCACGTTCATAAAGAATATTATCTCTAAGAATAGAACATTCATTATTCTCAATAATAAATGAAAATCCAGCCAAGTCTAACATGGGAATAATATTCCTCACAATCGAGGGAACAAAATAACAATTATTTCAAACAATAGTCTTGCCCGTAGGCCTATGTAAATGAAATGATTCTACATCTTCAGCAGCAACTCTTGCTCCATTTCCCATCAGTAGAATCACCTCCTCTTCCTCAAGAGTCCTACTTCTCCTTGGTCCCTGCAACAAATTGCAGATATGAGAACCACAGGCGGTATCTAATACCCAAGTAGAAATTTGATTTAATGACATATTCACTTCTATCATGAACATACCTGAATCAGAAGCGGTAGTCTCACTACCCTTCTTCTTCTTCAATTCTGCAAGGTAAACCTTGTAGTTCCTCTTCCAGTGCCCCACCTTGTTACAGTGAAAGCAAACAACCTTGCTCTTGGGGTCTTCAGCTTTTGGTGGAACCGGCGTTTTCTCACCTACTTTCTTCTTCTTGGAAGGGTTCCTCTTCCTTTTCTTAGGATTGGAACCTTCACCAATTAGAAGAACAGAACTCTTCTTAGGGGGAAAATTCGATTCTGCAGTCTTCAACATGTTGTGGAGTTCAGGCAGGCTGACATCCAACTTATTCGTGTGAAAGTTCACAACAAACTGCGAGAACGAACTTGGAAGCGATTGCAAGACCAAGTCTTGGCTCAGCTCCCCATCCATGGCAAAACCAAGTTGTCCAAGACGTTCAATCAAATTGATCATCTTAAGTACATGGTCATTCACAGATGATCCATCAGACATCCTACAACCGAACAGCTCCTTCGATATCTCATATCGAGCTGTCCTCCCCGCCATATCATACAACTCTTGTAGATGCATTAGGATAGTGTGAGCATCCATATGCTCATGTTGCTTCTGTAGCTCAATGTTCATGGAAGCTAGCATGATGCATTGAGCAACATTTGCATCATCTATCCACTTACAATACACAACATGTTCATCATTATGTGCATCGATAGCAGGTTCAGTAGGCTTAGGTGAGTCAATCACGTATTCCAGCTTCTCAATCCTGAGAACAATTCTCAAGTTTCGAAGCCAGTCAGCATAATTAGGACTAGTCAATTTGTGAGCATCTAGTATGCTCCTGAGTGATAGTGCAGAAGACATAACGTACAAAGTAAATCTGTAAATGATAAACACATAACAACACTTGGCAAATATTCGATTTCATTTTAAAACACTATATGAATCGGGTCTTTATTCATAAGTGGCTCCCACTAGTTTTCCTAATTTATTTAACCTCCTACGTGAAAAATTAAGCATTCATAATGCTAGTGGGAATAGGGATCCTACATTCCATTACACAACCCCGGCTGTGGTACGAAATGCCATGTAATGTTCAATAGGCAGATAACTCTTGTCAATTACATCTAATGTTATTCCCTAATCAAACTTTAGCCTCTTGAATAATTGAGTCACGGCTGTGGCACGACAAACTCAATATTCTAAGTCAAGTCTAACCCAACATTCCATACAATTGAATCAGTCCCCAAAGGCCCACGGCTGTGGCACGTAACGACCTTTAGATTCTTATTCAATGTACACATCTCTATGTAATAGACAAGTATTTCTTATTTCGAAATCAAAGCCCTCGGCTGTGGCACGAAATGACAATGATTCAAAAATAAGAACTACTTTCTACCATGTTGGAAGGCTATGACCAACACAAGCCCGTTGTGTCATTGGCCAATTACTACTTGATATTCCCAGATCGGGTGGACCATTGTCAAGAGGCGTCACTTAATAACCCTTTCTTACAGATAGAAATCTGTTGTTGACAGAATCATCCTTTCTCTCATATCAAAAATTCATATTCAATTACGTGTTTCATAAACACAAGAATCTCATGATTGTATTCATAATATTATCATTAAGGTTATGAAACAATTTCACTATACTAGGTTGTCTAACAAACGCCTTATGTTTATTTAAGTTCACCTAAATCTATCATCGCATGATAAACTAAGCATATATCACATATATCAACATGAATAAACATCAAGGTAGGCATGTTACATCATCTAGCACATTATTCTAAGCATTATACATCTCTATGTATCACATGAAGCATTTAAAATCAACTAAAACAGTTAAAAATAGCTTTAAAACACTTCATGGCAATATAAACAGTTCAAAAATTTTTATATAAACTAAAATTGATCACTCCATTAGATCCGTCTCGAAAAAACGAATCCAACGGTATATTGCACGCCTAAAACGGAGTTACGAAACTCCCAGAAAATCAATTTTAAAATCAACAGAAGGGCTGTAACGCATTACAGGAACGCGTTACAAGCCCTGTAACGCATTCTGGTGATGCGTTACACCCCTTTTAAGCTATTAAAGGGTGTAACGAATTCCGTGAATGCGCCACAGGTGTGTAACGCATTCCCGGAATGCGTTACACCCCTATTTTTTTTTTGTTTTTCAGCAGCCGACAGCTTCTCCTCGAACTGCGCGCAGCCGTCCCTGACTTTTTCTTCTGTGCAACACAGCAGACAGCCACAGAGATGCAGACAACAGAGTAGATGTGCAGATGTATAGATAATACAAATATATATATATATATATACTATATATACATATAATTATACTTATTAAATTACGAATTTAATTGTAAGAACTTCAAAAATTCATAATAAAAAATCTATACATCATAAAATTATGAAAAAAAATACCCAGACGATCTACAACACTTGTAGAACCCAGATCAACATTCAAAATTATTCTGAGAAATGATTTCTCATCAGACAAAATTAATCCATGATATAACTTGTAAAAATCATAATTAATTCATACAAGCACATAAAATTCTGAAATTTTTACCACAGATCTATATGCATACAACCTATGCTCTGATACCATTGTTGGATTTTTAACGCAGCGGGGGCATGGCAAAACACTTTTACACATATAAAATCCAAATAAAAGCATATAGATCATGAATAAAAATTCGAGAGATCGAATCTAACCTTTAAAAATAATTCGGAGACAACGATTTGAGATCCTTAGCAGTTGCTCCTCAAGTGTGAAGTACTCCACCGATATCCACCAAGAAAACGATGTTAAGGAGGAGGAAGGAGGTGGAGAGAATTGGGTTTTTCAAACTTTTTGGGTTTTTTTGGGTTTGATGTTGGTTAGAATAAAATAGGGTCTATAATAGTGTATTTATAGGCAAAATTTTCAGCTGAAATTTTCCCATAAATATTATTATCCCATTTATTATTCTCATTAATAATTAAAACACCTTTTAATCATTAATCCTTTTTCTAAACACTTTAGAAATAATTCTCTCTCTTGATTTAATTTCCAAAAATTAAATCCTTTAATTAATAATATTAAGAACTTTTTCTTAATTAATTTATAATCAATTAAATCTTATTTAATCAATTATTAAATTTGGCAATTAATTATTTATTTCATAAATAAATAATTATCAGCCATTATTAATTAATTCCTCCACCATTAAATCATTCTCTTTTATGGTGTGACCCTGTAGGTTCAATATTAAGCCGGTAGTAGAAATAAATAATAATAAAACTATTTCATCATTATTTATATAAATTCTCTAATTCATTAAATATGATTAATTAATTAATCATATTTATTCTACATCGTAAGGGATACTTCTCAGCATATCGCGACTATCCGCATAATACGAATTCACTACTTAGAATACCAATAACCTATTCAGTGAGTAGTTATCGTACAAACAATTCCTTCTACCCTGCAATGTCATGATTAAATACAAGGCATGGAACTTGTGTCAAGCCTATCTTATTTAATCAGTTGCTTTCCCATTCACTATGCTTAGTTCTATTTAATGTAAATTAGAAACTCCTTTCTAATTTCATTCACTCTGGCCAGAGATTCCTGAACTAACATAAGTGGATCAGCATTGAACATTCTCTTCCTACACTGGAAGGGGTAGATCCTTTATTGATCATACACTATATTCGTGTACAAATTCCTATACCCAGTAGAGCCCTTATAATTATCCCTTGAGACTAAGAACTAAACCAAAGCATAGTTCAGTGAACACAAGATGACTATGATGACCTCAAGTCTAAGAATACTTGTACAACTATCACTATGTGAACAACTGCTGACACGTGAGTGAACTCCATCAGTTATTCAGCTGTATAAGTCATGTTCAGTGAACTTATTCTATAATAAGCACCTACATACTAGCTATAGTGTCACCACACAAATGTCTATGAGAACAGACATCCTTCATAATGAAGCAAGCATAGTATGTACCGATCTCTGCGGATTATTAATTAACAGTTAGTAATCTTACGACCAGGAACTATTTAAGTTTAGAGTTATCATCTTTTAGGTCTCACTATTATGATCTCATCATAATCCATAAAAAGCTTTACTCTAAACTATGGTATATCTTATTTAAATACTTAAATAGATAGAGCCCGTAATAAAAACAAAACAAGTCTTTTATTAATATCAATGAAATCAAAACAGATTACACTATATCTCACTATATAGATCCTGTCGGGCACCCAGGCACTATGGCCCATCTCAAGGATCCGGTTATGTCTCGGACCTTAGGATTAAGTAGACTTAATCCTAAAAGTAGTATTATCCAGTCCCTGGATTAGCAACCGGAATAATCGGTATGCTTTGATATATTCTAATCACCAGAATATATCAATAATTATGAGTAACAATTAGAATATGAATAATGAATTCAAATGAAGAGAATAATTCAAGAATCGAACTGAAATATGAACAAAAAAATTAAAGGAGTACAAGCGTAATAAGAATTTGAAATGAATATTACTATTCTGAAAGTAGAATAGGGGAGAAACTTGCCTTCTGCGCGACTCACTGCAATTAAATCACTTTCGTCTATCACTTACTCGACCTGCCTTGCTGGCTTAGCTTCTGTTAGCAAAATAGACTGGTTAAGTCATTTTGTACTTCAATTGCATCTTGAATCTACTTCATTTCGTTCCTATTATCTACCCATACGCTTATGACTGACTTGTATATTACATATAAATAAGTAAGACTCGATTAACCACATAATACACATAAGAACATAAGCTCATAATCATTTTTATAGTTAAAATAATTTTTAGAATCAAAATCGACTCGGTGATTGCTCCGCTGATCACCTTCTGCCTCATTTCCCATTTTCCCAGAATTTTTCGGACTCGTCTCAGCACACATTTTGACTGATAATCAAGCAATTAATAAGTTCAACTAATTTCTAGAAGAAATTAGGTCTTCTTATTATTTTTAATAAAAAGAATTCATTTTTCTGAGTAAAATGGCTTTCGTTTCACTCGAATTGGACTAACGTTTGAATTATTATCAATTAAACACTATTAATTCAATTTATTATTCAATATAAATAATTATTACAAATTTTTTAAATCCTAAAGTAATTATTTAAGAAAAATCAAAGTCAAAAATAATTTTTCTATAATTTTTGGAGTTAAAATGAATAAGTTATGATTTATTGAAAGTTATTTGATTAATTATCGGAATAATTAATCACTTTTAATGATTTAATAAATAAATAACTAATAAATAATAAATAATTAATAAGTAATTATTTAATATATTAAAATAATTAATCCCTAATTATTAGGATTAATCATAATTTATTGCAAATATTTATAATTTATTATAATTTATTAGATTAGATCGATTATTTACAAATAAATAATCGATAAAATCAACTGATACGATAACTATCGAATAAATAAACTATTATCAGGATCAGAATTCAACTCAACGATCCACTACTCGTATTTCTACGAGTTATCCGCATTTCTCGCATAATCATCGAAACATTACCGTTATTATTACAATTTATGCGACTTAAATTAACTATCTGTATTTAATTACCCGCTACGAGTAATTATTACGATATTTTACGAACAATTAACTATCGTCTGAATAATAATAATAATAATAATAATAATAATAATAATAATAATAATAATAATAATAATCGAACTTATCGGTCTATCATCCGTATAATTATGAGTTATTCGTTTTATTCCCCTAATTATTGAATCTTTAATCATAATATTCGATTAATTTCTTTAATCCTTATTTATTAAGTAATTACTTAATTACTAAATAATAAATAGATAAATGATTAAATAAATAATTAAATACTTAATTCAATAACTAAATTCGAATTTATAAATTAAGAAAATAATTTAGGAATTATTAATAATATTTTACAGAATTTAAAGCTAATTTTTAATTGATTTTCAGAATTAATAAAACTAATTTTATTTTATAAAAATATAATTAAATAATTAAAAATCCAGAAACATTTGTCAGAAACCAACCATCTGACAAAACAGATCAAAACCGGGTTAACCAAACGGGTCAACCGGGTTGGAATCCGGGTCAGTGAAGAACACCACTGAAATCTGGGTTTAAACCCAGAATCCGGCGACTTCACCGGACTCCGGCGAGTCTGATTCAGGGTCAAAAACACATCGTCTGAAATCGTTTTTAATCCAAAATCACTTACCCAACCTAATTCAGGCCAAAGTCAATCAGAAACATCCCTGGATATCATTCTCCGATCAAAATCGACTTCAACTCCGGCCAAAAACCTATCTTTTGATTCTGTAAACCAAACTCAACGTTCTATAGTGCAAATCAAAGCTAAGAACATATACAATCAAAACCCTAACCTTTCAAGAACCAAAGATTCACAGAAAACATCGAGTTGTAATTTGAAAATTCAGTATAAACCCTAGAAATCGTGAATCACTATACAGACATCGTTTAATCAATTAAACACCATGAATCGACTGTAAATCATCTAACAAGGCTATATCAATCATCAAAACATCAAAATAACCCTGAAATCAAAAAGGCCTAATTCGAACATAAACCCTAGAAATCGAAAATTAAAAACTACGAATTAAAACGTGAAATTGATGCTAGAAATGGAAAGAATAGTTCAAAACCTTTGATTTGGTTACTGGAATCACACGATTTGATGAAGAAATCAGCTGGAAATCACGGTTTGATTCTCGACCCGATTCAAGTTCTTCCCGACCCGAATTTCAGAGAAAATTCTGATTTTTAATGATTTATTAATTATAATTAATTAATAATTTGGCTATTTATATTAGTAAAATTAATACTCCTAAATAAAATTAAGGGGCTAATTATACATCTAATAAAAATATTGGGCCCTAATTTTTATAATTTTTGAGTATTAAAATTTCATTTATAAATATTTTATATATGCAATATATATGCCAAAATTTCCCAAAATTGTGAATAATGCAAAAATACAAAGAAATGGTATAAATAAAAGTCCTATAATTTTATAAAAATAAAAATATGATTTTTGTGGGGTTTTTAATACCTAATGGAGCCCGAAAAAGTCATTTTTCGCAAAACGAGAAAATTTATAAAATATCTAGATGTTGAGAATAAGGCGATGGTAAAAGCCGTTTGATGAAAAATAAGGCCCATTATTTTATTTGAAATACTGGCTTTAAAATCGTGGTTTGGGTCATAAAACGTTTGAAATGAAACCTATGAATGTGAAATAAAATATCTGGAAAATACCTTAAAAATACAGAAATGACACGGAATGCACGTAACACGTAACAGTTAGGGTTTAACAGATAATCACACATAATTGACATATTAATACACATAATTTTATTATAAATATGATATAATACAACATAAATTTCCCAGTCGTTACATCCTTCCCCCCTTAATAGGATTCTGTCCCCAGAATCTTCTATGAAAACAAATGAGGGTATTTCTGTTAGGTCACACTTTCACTGTAGAGGGGGTGAATACAGTGTTTATTACAATCAAATCAAACTTCAAGAACTTATGTAACAGAAAACAAACTTTATTTAATCAATAAACTCTGTTACAATCTGGAACTGTTATCTCTCAGTGATGAACAAAATATCACGAGAGCTGCTAGGGTTATATTAAATAATATTCTCGATAATGATAACACTTATAGTGTAAACCCTATGTCTGTGTTTATATACTACACAGTTACAAGATAATCGCTAATTGATATGGAATATAATTCTGCTTCCTAAAATATATCAATCAGATATCTTCTATTCCAAGTATTCCATTCTTCACAGAATTCCTTCTTCATGCATATCTCTTCTTATGTTTATCTTGATCTTCTTAACTTTAATCAGCTACTGTCCTTATCTGATCGTCCTTCAGCACTTAAGTTCTGATATCTATCTCCTGATAACATAAGTACTGATATCCCTTAAGTTCTGACTTCCAGTATAAGTACTGATCAGTTAAGTACTGATTTGTTCTGTTCAAATAAGATCTGAAATCTAAACATAAAACATATTAGCCATGACATTATCAAATATATCTAACAATCTCCCCCAACTTGTAAATTAACAAAATATACAAGTTTAACAGATATTTGATGATGTCAAAAACATTAAGTACAAATGCATGAGAAATAGACAAGATAACTACAACTTACAGTCCTTAAAGTTTTTACCAATTCAACTTCTGATAACAACTTCAATCTGTATAAATATCAGAATTTAAGCAGTTGTAGATCTTCGACTTGGCTTCATCATTTTCTGATCTCTCTGATGTCAGGAGTTGTTCTGAGATAATTCTTCAACAAACATTTCTCAACATATCTGAGTTCATCAATCATTCTCCGTTTGACATCTTTAAGCTCTGCAGTATCTTCACCAGTTTGAAATATTGCAGCTCTGAGATCATTAATCTTTGCTTTTCTCAACTCCCGATCTAGTCTTATGACATAAGCTTTGTTAGACTCTAGATTGAATTCAAGCCCCTTAATACCAAGATATGTTCTGATCTGTGCAGTATTAGGCTTCATATCAACAATATCACCATTGTGATCTCTGTACTTTGGAACATATCTGCTGTCAGATGTAATAACCCCAATTTTTGGGAAATTTTTGAAACCCTTATGAATAGTGTTTTTGCTGAATGAGAAAACTTTTCATGCCACACTATGTAGGGGTTCTGATATGGATATTCTGAGATTTTATTAGTACTTTATATGGGATATAAGTGTATGTAAAGATCGTCAGAATCCAAATCCGAACACTTTGATTTTTCCCGGAAATACACTAGATACGGAAAGATTTGAGAAAAAGGTAACAGGATAAAAAGGATTTAAATTAAAGGATTATAGGAGAGGATCATAAAAGGAATATAATATATTGAGAAAGGTTAAGGGAACCTAAGTAATAAGATCCCGGGTATGATCCTTCAAACGATAAATGAAAACGAAAGTTAAGCGAACCGTATAACAGATCAGCGGTCATTAGGCAAACAATTAGGAAGTTAATCAAAGGGATTAGAGAGGATGATGTCACCCAACCAATGAGAAGAGGACAAGGAGGGGAGGATGACATCATGAGGATGACACAAGCATGACATGGGAAGGAAGGAGATGTGGTGGCTTTTTAACCACACAAAATCAAGGGCAACTAGGTAATTTACTAAAACAAACACAAAAATCAAACCAACCAAGCCAAGCAAATCATTATTCATCAAAGTCAAAAAGAAACCAAGGCATTGTTCTTCATGCTCTCGGCCAAAACAGAACCAGAACACTAAAACTGCTGTATCTCCTTCATTTCTCACTCAAATATTGTGTTCTATAGCTCATTGGAAAGGTATTGAGATGGCCTACAACTCTTGTTCACAAGCCTCGTCCAAATAATCATGGTAAGACCCTCATTTTTACAGTTCTTTAAATCGGACTTTTAGAAACTTCAAAGCCTAACTTTGTGTTCTTGATTTCTTTGGAAAGATCAAGCTTGTAGGAGGCTCCCTAAGGCTTCCTAGCAACTTAACACCTCCCAAGGAAGGTATAAACTTCAAACCCTAGCCTTTACTTTATTTGTTAGTAAGTTTAATGGTTGATGTTGTGAAATGAGAAGCATGGATTGTGATTATTAGTAGTTTGGTTTGATTTGGAAGTGTTTTTGGTAATTGAAGCTTGATTATAGTTCATAGGTCTTGATTGTGGTTGTTTGAGTTGAAAACCTTGGAGATTATGGACTGATGTGGTATGGTTTAGGTGAAGTTTTGTTGTATTGATGGTTATGAGTTGGTTGGTGGTTAATTGGAGTAGTTTAAACATTGGTAATCGCGTAAATATAGCCGTCGTAACGTCCGATTTTCTTTGGACTGTTTTTGTGCATAACATTAGGACCCGAGAACCCCCTGCTAGATTATGACCACTGCGATGTTTAGATAGCTCATGTTACGAGCTTCGTTTTGATATGTAGTTCGTTCGATTCCGATGCACGGTTTAGGAGAAACGACCGTTTCAAGTAACGGCGTTTCGCGAACGAAACTTTTCCCCTCGCCTTACTTTGAAACATAGGTTAAAGACCAAAAAGGGTTAATTAATGTATGAAACATTTATGGTAAGTGTGTTAGGCAGTTGGTAAGACACTCGCGAAGGAATCGCTTTAAAACTCGTAAAGGTTAAATTATTAAAAATGGTGGAGCCGAGGGTACCCGAGCGACTTAAGCAAATCAGTGAGCGCAAAACAAGCGTTAGAGTCTAAGTTAGTTAAAGTATAGAATTACAAGTGATTTTGGTTTAATTCCAACTTACTTGTTGTTTATAGGTTACCAGACTCGTCCCGAGCCATTCGTAACCCCCAGTCGCTCAGACAAGTATTCTATCCGTTATACTGTTGTTGTGATGTATACATTTGTATATGCATGATCTTGCGATAAATGCATATTGGTTATTTAGCAAATTCTTGCGATATATTGTAGCATGTGATATGGTATATATGCATGCCTGTTTCATATTCTTGGAATATATATCTGTTGGTTCAGTTGATAATACCTATGCTAGAGGATAGCGGTAACTTGCATATACCCTTAGTATAGGGACCCAAAGGTGAAAATATTTTCTAAAACCGGGAGTCGAGGATCCCGAGTACATTTTGTATATATGGATATGGATATATATATATATATATATATATATATATATATTTATATATATATATATGGTTATAGTTTTTCCAAACTATTAATCGAATAAGGTTTATTCGATAACTTTAAACTTTATTTTATTATTGAGTATTATTTCGAATATTATTCGAAGGCGTATGACTCCTTTATATTAAATGAATATTATTTTGAATATTCATTCGAGGACTTATGACTCCTTTTATCTATTTATCTGAATATTATTTTGAATATTCATTCGAGGGCTTATGACTCAGTTTATATTATTTAATGAATATTATTTGAATATTCATTTGAGGATCTATGACTCCAATTATTTGCTGAGATATATTCTTTATTTTATTAAAGAATAAGGTGTAAATAATCAAACTTATTTTCGATTATTCAAATAAAGATAATACTTTCATATAAGTATATCTTTGGTTATTTAATACTCGTTTCAAGTATAAATTTTAATACTTCTACTTCAATTATTTTTATAAAGACTATTCTTTATGGGAATATTATTTAAATAATAATATTCGGTCATTTTCTAAATATTCTGGGGACTGATTTACTTCATTAAATCAGCTTTACTCCAAACACTCTTTAAAGTGTTTTCGAGTCTTCAAAATGATTTTTAAAAGTCAGAGTGGATCCCAAAACTTTTTTTATATTTAAGATCTTCCTTTTAAGGGGATTTAAATACTCGCTCAAAACCTGGGGAATCCGGCTCTGTGGTGTATTTTATATTCGCAACGAGGTTGCTGTTTTGAGAAAACAATTTGATTACTTGCCCAATGTTCGGGAAGTAAGTCCATTTGATTGAGTCGGCATAAGCGACAGGCCGGGGTATGGTCTATTATTGTGTAAGTGGCTGGGTGGCAGTCCATCAACGCGTGAGGGGCCGGGTAATGGTCTAGCGCGAGGTCCTAATGCGGCCAGGGTGATGACCGGTGAGGAATTCATCCATCTACAGTAGAAAAGGTTACTTATTGGTATCTTTGCCTGATCAGCAAGATATCTGGTTTATGCCAAAATTCTTTTCCTTTCCAAAATTCATTGGATGTTTCAAACTCTGTTCATACATTACATAACAGAGGTTCCAGGAAATGTTTAAGAGATATATATATGTGGATATATATATATCGGGACTAAATAAAGTATCTCGTAACTTTATTTCATTCAATAATATTTCAAAGATTGAATCTATTCAAATCTTGTCTTGTAGTCTCATCTATGTGATGAACTTTTGAAACTGATTATAACTTGAACGGTGGTAGTTCAAGTAGTATTGGGAAAGATATAAGTATATTGGGGTATTTGGTAACCTCATCTTTTAAACTTATATCTAATTAATAATTGTCTTATGTATGACAAAGATTTTCAGAAAAACGTTGAGACAAGGTTAGATATATGAGATCACCTTGCAACGATATTTTTTTCATACAGTTACACACTAGGACTTTGTGTATATTATGCATGGAAGAGGACTTCCAATATTTTGAAAAGTATATATGTATATATACTGAATATTTTGTGACTTCATCGCATTAAGTTATCAACTTGGTTCATTTCTTTTGACCAAGACTTTCATGAGTATTATGAGTAGGCTCATATATTGTAAATCATTATACATATTATTTTGGTGGGCTTGCTGCTCACCCTTGCTTTCTTCTTTCATCACACAACAACAGTTAGGAAAGATGGCCAGACTCCAGCAGACCCAGCGCAAGCGCGTGGGAAGCGTCCCGCGTCTTCCCGTTGATGTTGTAGCTGCTATAGCTGCAGAGGTAGATCTATTGTAGATCAGACCATCTACTTTTGAGAATCAATTATGTATAATTATAACTTGTGGCAGATAATGGCAATTAACTGTAAATTTATCAAGTAATCATTTTGGGTTGTAATAACTTTTAAATTGTGGATTCAAAGACTTGTACTTATTTAAATTTCATCTCTGAGACTATAACGGGTTGTGGTGTGTGTTAGTGTGGGGTCACAGCATAAGGTTATTTATTATTAATTAAGTGAAGTGATATTGCGGAAAGAAAGACCGTGACGACCCGGATCCCCGACCCCGGATCTGGGGGTGTTACAGAAATGGTATCAGAGCTAAGCGTTATAAACCTCAGAGATGATGGGACGTTAAGATAATAAATTCACTAAGATAATAAGAACTCTTGCCAAGTTCATAGTCGGACTACCTAACGTAGTACTGACAGTTAAAACCCTTATGGGAACCCTTATAAATGTAGCGATAGAAGCGTAGTTCGTTATCGTATATGGTAGCGGGACTCTGAACCCTGAAGTTGAGGAACATCAACGCGATGATGTTTTATTACTAATTGGAGATCAGATTGTGGATCCAATAGAGCGTCCTAACGCAGGACCGGATGATGTTGATATTGAGGATGTAGCAGTTGAGGATGTTGTCCTAGAAGGGATAGTTGCTGAGGAGGATCCCATGGAGGATCCTGACGAGATTGGATAAAGGACCACTGATGAATTGATGACCCTGGTTGGGTCGACTACCAGAGGTTCGTTCAAGTTTGTAAAGATAGTAGCCCCTTTAACGCGGCTTACTCGTAAGACTGAGAAGTTCGAATGGACAGAGAAATGCGAGAATAACTTTTAAGAACCGAAACAAAGGTTGGTGACGTTCCCTATGTTGGCGTTGCCGGATGGAAAATGAGATTTTGTGATTTGTAAGTGACGCTTCGCATAAGGAATTAGGGTGATTCTTATACAGCACAGCAAGGTAATCGCATACGCGTGAAGACAATTAAGGGAATATAAAATTCGATATCCCCACCCATGAGCTTGGGCTCGTGGCAATAGGTTTGCCCTAAATATTGGAGGCACTACTTGTATGGATAGAAGTGCGAGATTTACACAAACCATAGGAGCTCTAGTACATTTTGCGTAGAAAGAGCTCAACATACGCCAGAGGAGGCGGTTAGAGCTAATCAAGAATTATGATTGGGAGATTCTTTATCATTCGGGGAAAGCCAATATGGTGGTTGATGCCCTTAGTAAAAAGGAGAGACTCAAGATGATAATGTCTTTTGGAGAGTTTATAAGAGATTTTGAGAAAATGGAAATAGTAGTGAAGGTAACCGGAGCCGGTACCGAAAAGCTGTTTGAGATAGCAATACAGCCCGAATTATTGGAAAAGAACATATTGTGCCAGTAAAGGTGATGAATGAAGGCAGAGAGCCAACAAATAAATATGAGATTAATACCGAGAAAGATGATAAGGGAATAATGAGGTATTCCTACAGAATTTGGGTTCCAAATGTTCAAGAGCTTAAGGATGAGATCTTAGATGACAGCTAGTTTGAGGAATAAGATTTAGAGCAAACCCTGAACGTGATAGTCAGGGAGGTCGCCATCAAGATAGAAAGAACCCATAACATAATGAAGTGGAAAATGAGGATTTTAACGTATAAGATAACCCCAAGTATGGGGAGTAGGAAGAAATATTTAGACTGAGAAAACAAAAGTCGAGCGAGATAAGGAGACCCGAGACGGTACTCCTATACGGAAATTCATGGACCTGTCTAAAAAGAACTTAGACTATTATCCCCAACCACCACCTTGAGGAAACAATGCGGTAGGAAATTCTTTCATGACCTTTAAGTCGCTAAGCTCTCAGAGTTCCAAGGAACAGGTTGACCCAGTCGAGGCAAGAGCCTGGCTAAAGGAAATAGAGGAATCATTTGAGATTCTAAATGATTGACGAATCACAAAAGACTATTTTTATCACTTACCCTCCTAAGAGAGAGGCCACCCGCTGGTGAAAGGCCAAGGAAGGCACGGAGCAAGAGATTATAATAAACTGATTAAAGTTCAGTCAATTGTTTTCAGGAAGGTACTGCCCAAAGTTATGGAGATAGTGTAAAAGCTTTAGAGCCAGAACAAAGGCGGACGAGTATGATGAATTGTGAATCTAAGTTGTAAAAAGTTGTCAAGATTCGTTCTAAGGACACGAATCCAGAATGACGGGACGTTTGAAATCTATGCTTATGTTGTGTTGGTTCATGAATTAATGATAAGAGAAAGGAAAATAAAAAAGGAATTGAAGTGGAAAGGAATATAAAGGCATTAGAGTTTGAGGAATGATAAGGGAGTTGGGTATGAGGAAACCCTAAAGACTCGTAGCAATAGAAATAGAAAAGTAGGTAATCGTCCGGATGAGAGTGATTCACCATGAGTTAAATTGATGGTTGAAGGTATAAGAGATACATATATTTTATCCCCTGTAAGTTGGGAAGATTCGAGGAAACCTTGAGATAATTCGAAGGATAAATATGAGACGCGGATAGACTGAGGAGACAAGGAAGTAAGAAATTAGGAAAATTGGATGAAGGAAGTAACCTTCAAGAATGTGAAGTGTAAGATCGGTGGCTTGATACCCAGAAAGGGAGACGCCAGATATGAGAGATATCCCAACATTGAGGTGACTGTTGAGAAACAACAAAAGTAAATAAGGAATTATTAAGAAGAAGTTCACGTTGAACACGACCAATATCTTCCAGAACATCCTTGTTATCGTTACCAAATTAGGCAAGATAAGCGGATGACCATTGTTATCTTTTGGAGGCCATATGGATTGACCTCAATTTGAATAAGGATGCTATTATGAAATTAGGTATCGACTATCGAGGTGGGAATGATGAATAAGATAATCTGTCAAGGATATATGACTTGATTTATCCATGGATGGATGCAGGTACCTTTTAAAGGTGGAATTAAGGCTAGAACATCGGTAACTTAAAATGAATCCTAGGGGAATGCATAAAGGTTTGCATTTCACCCTTAATAGGGACGGTATGAGTTTTGACAGTCTGATTTGGAAAGGGTTAAGGTAACAATAACCTTTAAGAATTAGTGGAGAAATTTTCAGAAGTATATAGACAATGGTTCTAGTAATAGTAAATGGTATTTTGATATGCCCTGTATTTAGGGAACACAGGAGGAACGATTGAAGGATAACCTTAGAGGTTTCCAAGGAGAAAGGTAATATTCAAAATTCTCAGGAATAAAAATGTTGATAAAAGAAATATGACGTAATTATAATGATGCCAAGTGGGGCACGTGTTAAACCACGAGGAAGGATGGATCGAACCAGTAATGGTCGAAATTGTTCAGGGCAATTAGGACTTAAGATAAAAGATGTTCTAAGTATGATTGAGAGTCAGTCATGACAGTGATTAACCTCTAAAGACTGAGGCAATAACTTATGGAAAAATGGTGATATTTTTTTTACTCATCAGATTTTAAGGGAAACATCTTCACTCAAGCAGTGATCGGAAATAAGGTAGAAAATTTATTTGGAGGTGGTTAAAATGACATTGACTGTAAGGAAATTTTACTATCAGGAAAGGCCAAAGAGGTGGCCGACACTCTAAAGGTAAGTGGATAATTATAGGCGCGTGTGCCAAAAGAAAACAGTGATGATGGTTAAAAATGTGAAGGTTGAATTATGGTTTGGATGATTGACATTCCTTCTGATGACTGTGCAATACCCAACCGTAATAGTAGTTGGTAAAGGTATAATTCGTGTAATCGCCATGAACGGGCTATCTATCTTAGAAGATACTATCTTGAGATAAGCCAGGACCATGTTTCAAAAAGGACCAAACAAACCTTTGAGTTAAGTCTTCTATTGAAGGCATATGATTAAGAATGGTATTAACCTGCTATCGTTGCTTTGATTGAAACTCTTCTGCAATTTTATCTGCTTCATGTCATGTATGTATGTCAGGATCAGGAGTGTTCTTCATGAATCAGAAATGGTGATTATGTTACCTCCCTAGAAGGATTTGATATGACATGTATGGACTCCGTATGGTTAGCTATTAAGATTTCATGGAAAGTGAATGATGACAGTGGGTCAGTGGTGGACCATAGTAAGGCAGCAATGATTCTGCGAGTAATGAGCTGATTACAACCGTGAGAGTTGTATTGGAATGGATGTTGAGATTGAGTACCACTAAACGGGTCGTGGTAGTGTATAAGTTATCATTGATAGACTAATTAAGTAGAGTATCTACCTATTGAATATTTATTCCCTCTTATCAATAGAGAGTCGTATTATTATACGAGGAAGGTTGCGGTGCAAGCATAGAATTCAAGTAACGATGATGTCTAGAATGAGATCCCAGATTCGATTTTCGATGTCGAGGGAGTTTCAAAGGTAATTGTGTATAAGCTCGAGGAAGAGCATGGGTCCATAGAATGATGGACGGGATAGCGAAAATATTTAGGCACGTGAAATGCGATGCTATAATACTTGATGTTGATATAAATACATATATGTTTTGTTCTTCTATGACAAACCTCTATAGTTCAGAGGTAGGTTCCAAGCCAGATATTTTGTGGCAGTATATATATTTTTTTTTATATACAATTCTCTTCAGTTCGTTCTTTTCTCTTCTTTTCATTTCATGTAATTTGAGAAGAACAACCCTTCCAGAAGGGGAGGTATTGCCGAATGACTGTCTATCTGTGTGATAGAAGCCTAGTAGGATACCAACTATTGTTTAATTGCTTGTCAAGTACTAAAGGCTGGCCACCTTCTGTACTAACTATGCGAGATAACAAGTGTTCATGATCATAGTGATCTCTCAATAAATTATTTTACTTCTATATGAAGGATTAAGCTTTTGAAAATAGAAACAGCTGAAAAAGGAGTAGTAAAGTTATGGTGGTATTCAGAATGGGAACACATTCGTAATACTAAGGTTGACGTGGTTATTAAAAGGTTATAGAACGCTAACGAGCAAAAGTATAACCAGTATAATATTAGGAACGGAAGGTAGTAGCGATTACGAACTCGAAAAGAATGGGTATTGAGAAGCAAAAGCTCTAATGCTAAACGCTATAATGAGAGTCTGTGCAATAGACTTGAAAAAATTTGGAATGATCACTTAACGCGGATTTAGTTATATCACGACAATAGATCATATGTCATTATCGAGGTGTCACCTTATGAGATCCTTGAGGGAAGATAATGTCGATCTCCCTTATGTTAGGATGAAGTTGTAGAGCGCAAGATGCTCGGACCCGCAGTAGTCCAAAGGACCAGGGATATAATAGATCTAATCAGAGGACGACTGGTAGTAACCCAAGATGGACATAAGAGGTATGCTGATTTGACTCAAAAAAGGACAAAGAGTATGAAATAGGGGGCCTAGTAATGTTATAGGTATCCCCTTGGAAACCCTTGAAAAGGATTGATGAGGTTCGGAAAGAAAGGAAAGCTAAGTCTACAATTTGTTGGACCCTTGGATATATTAAGACGTTTGGGAAGTTAGCATAGGAGCTAGCCCTACCCCCGAACCTGTAGCAAGTTCATAACGTGTTCCACGTATCAATGTTATGGAAGTGTAATTCGGATGCCAGACAAATAGGGGCATATGAGCGCATAGACATGCAACCAGACGTAACCTATATGGAGCAACCAGGAAGGGTATAGAGTAAAAAAGGAACGAGTGCTTAGGAGAAGGGTTATCAAACTAGTAAGAGTTTGATGGTAGAACCACAATGTGGGAAAATTTACTCGAGAGTTAGAAAGTGCAATGCTAAGAGAGTATCCCTATTCACTTTCAATCTGATTCCGGGACGGAATCCTTTTAAGGAGGGGAGACTGTAATAACCCCAATTTTTGGGAAATTTTTGAAACCCTTATGAATAGTGTTTTTGCTGAATGAGAAAACTTTTCATGCCACACTATGTAGGGGTTCTGATATGGATATTCTGAGATTTTATTAGTACTTTATATGGGATATAAGTGTATGTAAAGATCGTCAGAATCCAAATCCGAACACTTTGATTTTTCCCGGAAATACACTAGATACGGAAAGATTTGAGAAAAAGGTAACAGGATAAAAAGGATTTAAATTAAAGGATTATAGGAGAGGATCATAAAAGGAATATAATATATTGAGAAAGGTTAAGGGAACCTAAGTAATAAGATCCCGGGTATGATCCTTCAAACGATAAATGAAAACGAAAGTTAAGCGAACCGTATAACAGATCAGCGGTCATTAGGCAAACAATTAGGAAGTTAATCAAAGGGATTAGAGAGGATGATGTCACCCAACCAATGAGAAGAGGACAAGGAGGGGAGGATGACATCATGAGGATGACACAAGCATGACATGGGAAGGAAGGAGATGTGGTGGCTTTTTAACCACACAAAATCAAGGGCAACTAGGTAATTTACTAAAACAAACACAAAAATCAAACCAACCAAGCCAAGCAAATCATTATTCATCAAAATCAAAAAGAAACCAAGGCATTGTTCTTCATGCTCTCGGCCAAAACAGAACCAGAACACTAAAACTGCTGTATCTCCTTCATTTCTCACTCAAATATTGTGTTCTATAGCTCATTGGAAAGGTATTGAGATGGCCTACAACTCTTGTTCACAAGCCTCGTCCAAATAATCATGGTAAGACCCTCATTTTTACAGTTCTTTAAATAGGACTTTTAGAAACTTCAAAGCCTAACTTTGTGTTCTTGATTTCTTTGGAAAGATCAAGCTTGTAGGAGGCTCCCTAAGGCTTCCTAGCAACTTAACACCTCCCAAGGAAGGTATAAACTTCAAACCCTAGCCTTTACTTTATTTGTTAGTAAGTTTAATGGTTGATGTTGTGAAATGAGAAGCATGGATTGTGATTATTAGTAGTTTGGTTTGATTTGGAAGTGTTTTTGGTAATTGAAGCTTGATTATAGTTCATAGGTCTTGATTGTGGTTGTTTGAGTTGAAAACCTTGGAGATTATGGACTGATGTGGTATGGTTTAGGTGAAGTTTTGTTGTATTGATGGTTATGAGTTGGTTGGTGGTTAATTGGAGTAGTTTAAACATTGGTAATCGCGTAAACATAGCCGTCGTAACGTCCGATTTTCTTTGGACTGTTTTTGTGCATAACATTAGGACCCGAGAACCCCCTGCTATATTATGACCACTGCGATGTTTAGATAGCTCATGTTACGAGCTTCGTTTTGATATGTAGTTCGTTCGATTCCGATGCACGGTTTAGGAGAAACGACCGTTTCAAGTAACGGCGTTTCGCGAACGAACCTTTTCCCCTCGCCTTACTTTGAAATATAGGTTAAAGACCAAAAAGGGTTAATTAATGTATGAAACATTTATGGTAAGTGTGTTAGGCAGTTGGTAAGACACTCGCGAAGGAATCGCTTTAAAACTCGTAAAGGTTAAATTATTAAAAATGGTGGAGCCGAGGGTACCCGAGCGACTTAAGCAAATCAGTGAGCGCAAAACAAGCGTTAGAGTCTAAGTTAGTTAAAGTATAGAATTACAAGTGATTTTGGTTTAATTCCAACTTACTTGTTGTTTATAGGTTACCAGACTCGTCCCGAGCCATTCGTAACCCCCAGTCGCTCAGACAAGTATTCTATCCGTTATACTGTTGTTGTGATGTATACATTTGTATATGCATGATCTTGCGATAAATGCATATTGGTTATTTAGCAAATTCTTGCGATATATTGTAGCATGTGATATGGTATATATGCATGCCTGTTTCATATTCTTGGAATATATATCTGTTGGTTCAGTTGATAATACCTATGCTAGAGGATAGCGGTAACTTGCATATACCCTTAGTATAGGGACCCAAAGGTGAAAATATTTTCTAAAACCGGGAGTCGAGGATCCCGAGTACATTTTGTATATATGGATATGGATATATATATATATATATTTATATATATATATGGTTATAGTTTTTCCAAACTATTAATCGAATAAGGTTTATTCGATAACTTTAAACTTTATTTTATTATTGAGTATTATTTCGAATATTATTCGAAGGCGTATGACTCCTTTATATTAAATGAATATTATTTTGAATATTCATTCGAGGACTTATGACTCCTTTTATCTATTTATCTGAATATTATTTTGAATATTCATTCGAGGGCTTATGACTCAGTTTATATTATTTAATGAATATTATTTGAATATTCATTTGAGGATCTATGACTCCAATTATTTGCTGAGATATATTCTTTATTTTATTAAAGAATAAGGTGTAAATAATCAAACTTATTTTCGATTATTCAAATAAAGATAATACTTTCATATAAGTATATCTTTGGTTATTTAATACTCGTTTCAAGTATAAATTTTAATACTTCTACTTCAATTATTTTTATAAAGACTATTCTTTATGGGAATATTATTTAAATAATAATATTCGGTCATTTTCTAAATATTCTGGGGACTGATTTACTTCATTAAATCAGCTTTACTCCAAACACTCTTTAAAGTGTTTTCGAGTCTTCAAAATGATTTTTAAAAGTCAGAGTGGATCCCAAAACTTTTTTTATATTTAAGATCTTCCTTTTAAGGGGATTTAAATACTCGCTCAAAACCTGGGGAATCCGGCTCTGTGGTGTATTTTATATTCGCAATGAGGTTGCTGTTTTGAGAAAACAATTTGATTACTTGCCCAATGTTCGGGAAGTAAGTCCATTTGATTGAGTCGGCATAAGCGACAGGCCGGGGTACGGTCTATTATTGTGTAAGTGGCTGGGTGGCAGTCCATCAACGCGTGAGGGGCCGGGTAACGGTCTAGCGCGAGGTCCTAATGCGGCCAGGGTGATGACCGGTGAGGAATTCATCCATCTACAGTAGAAAAGGTTACTTATTGGTATCTTTGCCTGATCAGCAAGATATCTGGTTTATGCCAAAATTCTTTTCCTTTCCAAAATTCATTGGATGTTTCAAACTCTGTTCATACTTTACATAACAGAGGTTCCAGGAAATGTTTAAGAGATATATATATGTGGATATATATATATCGGGACTAAATAAAGTATCTCGTAACTTTATTTCATTCAATAATATTTCAAAGATTGAATCTATTCAAATCTTGTCTTGTAGTCTCATCTATGTGATGAACTTTTGAAACTGATTATAACTTGAACGGTGGTAGTTCAAGTAGTATTGGGAAAGATATAAGTATATTGGGGTATTTGGTAACCTCATCTTTTAAACTTATATCTAATTAATAATTGTCTTATGTATGACAAAGATTTTCAGAAAAACGTTGAGACAAGGTTAGATATATGAGATCACCTTGCAACGATATTTTTTTCATACAGTTACACACTAGGACTTTGTGTATATTATGCATGGAAGAGGACTTCCAATATTTTGAAAAGTATATATGTATATATACTGAATATTTTGTGACTTCATCACATTAAGTTATCAACTTGGTTCATTTCTTTTGACCAAGACTTTCATGAGTATTATGAGTAGGCTCATATATTGTAAATCATTATACATATTATTTTGGTGGGCTTGCTGCTCACCCTTGCTTTCTTCTTTCATCACACAACAACAGTTAGGAAAGATGGCCAGACTCCAGCAGACCCAGCGCAAGCGCGTGGGAAGCGTCCCGCGTCTTCCCGTTGATGTTGTAGCTGCTATAGCTGCAGAGGTAGATCTATTGTAGATCAGACCATCTACTTTTGAGAATCAATTATGTATAATTATAACTTGTGGCAGATAATGGCAATTAACTGTAAATTTATCAATTAATCATTTTGGGTTGTAATAACTTTTAAATTGTGGATTCAAAGACTTGTACTTATTTAAATTTCATCTCTGAGACTATAACGGGTTGTGGTGTGTGTTAGTGTGGGGTCACAGCATAAGGTTATTTATTATTAATTAAGTGAAGTGATATTGTGGAAAGAAAGACCGTGACGACCCGGATCCCCGACCCCAGATCTGGGGGTGTTACATCAGACTTAACAGAATAAAGTCTTTTCTGTCTCTGAATCTGTTCTTTTAAGTAGTTTACAGCAGTCTCTGTTATTCTGTTATCCACTTGAAGTAAGAAAAGTACATGCTCCAATTCTTCAAAATACTTCAAAGGAATAGCATTTTGTCTTATATGATAAACCCTACCATCTGTCATGAAATACAACATAATGTATTCTTTCAAGTAGGTATGGTAAACCATCTGTACAGATTCTAGTTGATTCAATCTCTCAGGAGTTGCTCCAATACCTGGTTCACTCAAGGAAGTTGGATCATCGGTAGTGTTGTGTACTCTTCTTTCATCAGCACTTCCCAATCTAGTTTTATCTCTAGCTTCCTTTCCAGTAACTACTCTTGCTTCAAAACCACTTGAAGTAGTCTTCAAAGATTGAGTCTGTTTTGCTTTAGTGAATCCTGGTAGGAGTGTTTTAGATTTATTTTCTGATATCAAGTTAACTTGAGCACTGTCAGAGGTTACTTGCTTCTTTTGAATATCAGAACTTACAATTTCTTGACTCTGAACAACTTGAGCCATGTCAGAGGTTGTTTTAAGAACTTTTCTTGAAATCAGAGCAAGATTATCTTTTCCATCAGTAATTTCTTCTTCCTCAGGAGGTACATAAGGCTTGATAGGTTCACCAACCTTTTCTTTACCCTTGGATCTTGGATCTATCTGTGGTTGTGATCTAGCCAAAGTTTCTTCAGTATGTATCCTTTCTTTGATCACAATGCCTTTAGGTTTTGGAAGTAACTTTTTACCAGAAGCTTCAGATTTATATGTGACTTTCTCTGATTTAAGTCTGGCTTCTTCTTCCTTTAAACTTTCCAAGTCCATCCCTGAATTTTCTTGAAGAAATAACTGTCTTGACATTTCCTCATCAAGATCTAGAAGTTCATCAGAACTTATCCTTTTACCAGCAGCAGAACTTATTCTTTTCCCAGTATCAGAACTTGTTCTGTGACTAGCTTGTCTTGATGTAAACCTTCTACCTTGACTATGACCACTACCCATTCCAGAGTTTCCTTGGTCATCTTTTCCATCATCCTTTCCTTGCAGTGACTTGTTGGTTTTGCATTTGGACTTAATTACCTTCTCCCCCTTTTTGGCATCAGCAGGTAATAAAAGAGAGATAAGTAGTTCCACTGAGGTCTGGATTTCAGTAAGTTGCGATTGCTGAGAAGCTTGATTTGTCAGAATTTGATCAATCTGAGCTTGTTGCTTCTCTTGAGTTTTCTCAATATAAGCAACCCTGTCAATGGTAGGTTGGAAGAACTTTTTCTTATCAAGTTTCCAAACTTGTTCCTGTTTAATAAAGTTCTCCTGAATCTTGTGTAGCTCTGCATGAGTGTTGGAATGAAGACCTTGTAGATGTTTAGTACTCAATGCAGTGACTCTAAGCTGGATTTTAAAATCATCAGAATGTAACATTTCATCAGCTTTAGTCAAGTGCTCAGCAAGATGTAAAGCATTTGGAACACATGAAACTGAGTTCCATTCCTTAGTCCACTCCTGACCTGCAGGAGTTTCACTCCAAGGCACTGGTGCATCCCTGATAACAAACTCCTTTAGCAGTTCAGACTTAGGAAGAGTCAGTGGAGGAGTATGTCCTGAAGGACCTGCTTCATCAGCATCTACAGTTATAGCAGCTTCACCAGTATCTCCAACATTTGCAGCATCAGAACTTAAAGAATCAGTATCTTCTGATAAGACAACTGTGTGAGTAGCAATGGAGGCTTCAACATCCTCTAATTGCTGATCTGATAATAAGTTCTGATCAACAGCCATATCCTGATGCTCACCTAAAATCTGATCATCAGCATCTTGATGCAGAGAAGGTGTTCGTGATAACTCAGGAGTTTGAACAGCATTAGTAACAGGTGTTGTGGAAGGATTATATGCTGTTGGAGCTTATAAGAAAAGTATTTCAGGCACAACCAAGTTCTGAATATCAATTTCAGCACTTGTGCCTGGATCAACAAGAGACATAGAAGGTGAATTAGCCTTGTCAGATACAGATTCCTGAGATGGAGTTGATGGAGAAGAAGTGACTGGAGCAAATTCCTTGTCTTATGAGATCAGAGATTCCTGATCCCCTTCCTTAGCTGCTTCCTCCTCATCATCTGAAACTGGCCTCTGTGCCCTCTGTTTCTTGTACTTCCTTGTTGATTTGGATTCCTTGGAAGTTTCAGGAACCGTCATACGTCTAAGCCTCTTAAGAAGCCTAGAACCCCCAATTGCAGAATCCTTCTGAGAAGTTGCCTTCTCAGCTTCATCTACCACAGGTTCTGAAGAGGGAATCTGATCCTCAGAATCTGATTCATCTCTCAAAGTAATCCTCCTCTTCTTCTGAGATGTTTGAGAAACAGTCTTTGTTCTCTTTGGCTTAGAGGATGTAGGCTTCACAGTAGGTGCTGAAGAAGAAAGTTGAGCAGTCTGTGAAGTGGAGAGATAGGATTTGAGATAAGTTCTGAGGGTAGGTTGTGTAGAATGAGAGGTAGGGACTGAGGTTGATGGATTTTGGTTATGGTGAGTTGGTTGAACATTTGAGTAAACAGATTTGTAAGTAGCAGGATCAGCATTTACCAGAATCTGTTTCACAGACTGAGGAATTTGTAATTGTCTCACCATTGTTTTCTTTGTGTCAGCATTTATCAGGTCGTTAAAGTACCTTTTTGCAACCTTAAAAGGTGGGGTTTGAGTGCTGACTAACTGGGGTTCAGCAGTACAATACGTATAAATAAGTTGACAGAATCTAGCAAAATAAACAACATCTCGATCCTCTGTCATCCTATCCCCAATAAAACCAATTATTCCAGTTGCAAAATCAAAATGAGTTTGATAGATAATAGCATACCCGATGTGCTGACTCAGAATTGGGATGGCATCAAAATTTGAACACTTGTTGCCAAAAGCCTTGGTGATGCAATCGAAGAAGAAACTCCATTCTCTTCTGATATTAGCCCGTTTCAACTGTCCAAGTTTCGTCAGACTCTTTTCATATCCCAAATCAGTCATTAACCCCCGAAGTTCTGATTCCTCTGGTATAGAGAAGGTACAATCTTCTGGAAGATGTAATGCTCTTCGTACTGTACCAGGAGTGACTACATAGGAAGAATCACCCACTTGGAAGATAATACTGGGAGTTCCTCGTTTACCACCATCATCATAAACTCCAGTCCTCCAGAACCGCAGAACTTGTTGACTTGAAAATAATTCAGGCTGAGTTAAGGCGTACCCAACCTCACTATGTGCAAGAAGATCTTGCACAAAATGCAATTCAGATGGAGCTTCAGCATGATCGAGAATTGCAGCATAGTTGTTTGGAACAAACTTTGCTCCATCAATGATTAAATCCTTTGGTGCCATGTGAAAAAATATTGAAATTCAAGTATGCCTGTTAGGTGTTTGAGATAATGTCTGTATGAAAAACCAACGTGAGAAAGAATGAGAAAGAGAGTAAAAGTAAGAAGAGAGATAAAGTATAAAGAAAGTAAAAGATTAAAGAAATCTTCTCTCTGTTGTTCTTATACTCTAAAAAAAATGTTACCGTTGGACACCTGTCAGACATGCAGTAATAACGGATAGTTGCTGGGCTCGAGAAAACAGGAATGATTACTTACCCAGTTGCCTTGTTTCAAGGAAAAACCATTTCAGTTATCAAGAGACACAGGTTTAATTCAAAATTGAAACCGTTAGCACTGATTGAATTGTTTTTCACTGCAACATTAATATTCTGAAAATGAATCATGTTAAAAATGACCGAGATAATTTCGATGAATAAGTGCTGATAAAGAATCAGAACTTAAAAAAACAAAATTTAAAAGGTCATCAGAATATCAAGCAGGATTTAACAACACAAGATAAAATATCTCAGAGACAAAATCTTGAAGTAAAAACAGTTTTCATTAATATATCAAGTCAATACATATATGAAATAGAAATTACATCAATACAAGATTTGCCCTAAGCTTCTAATCCTAACGTCAACAGCTTTAGTCCTAGCTAAGAAGCCTGACGAAGCTGAGGATGAAGAAGAACAGGAAGAAGACGAGATTAAGTCATCTTCCTCTTCCTATCTTCGACAAACAAGATGGCGAGTCGTATGATTCGCTCTTGCTGACGGATAGCTTCTCGCCTTTCCTCCTCTAGGCGCTCCAGATGGTGATGGTAATCCATCTCGAAGAATAGAAGGTGAGCCAGCACCTCCTGTGGGACAGAGTCCCAGATCTCCTCAGGAATGGTTGTTATATGCCACTCCTGCTGCCACTCGGCACAACTGAGCTCCATTGTGAAGGTTTGTGTGTTCAAAAACATGTTGTATCGAACCATTGTGTTTTTGACAGAAGAAGGAGGATAAGTGTGTGTGATGGAAAGACTAATGTGAAGTGGCTGTGTATATAGGCAAGAGAATGCCAAGAGACGCAAGGATATTTAATGCTGACAGGTAGAATTAATTCTACCTCGTCTCCCTAGACTTTGAAAAAGAATAACAGTCATTGGAAAAGGAATGTGCACATGTAACAAGAGTGAACTGTTCAAGGACGAGTGCCATTATGTTTTAACCATAGACTATTAATCTTCCACTTCAACATTTCGAAATTGAACTGAGACTGTTACCAAATTTTACTCACAGATTAGTCAAGTAAAGGGTTAGACTGAAAAATCAGAACTTAGACCTATACCAGAACTTAACAGTCATCAGAACATAATGTCTTAACTCGAACAAGGAATATCTATCTTAGTAAATACTCATCCAAGTTCTTAGTTATGAACGTCAGAACTTAATCATCAGAACGTGTAACTAGAACTTGTCCTCAGAATTTGTGCAAAAGTGACACAATGACTGTTTATCTAAAATAACATAGACCACCACAGAAATTTCATCATTCATATGGAGTGATGTGTGTGTGCATTAAGCTAAATAACAGACAAAGAGTAAAGTCTGATCTACTTCAGTACATCTTAGAAATAAGTCATAATTAAAATTTTGCTAAAGAGCTGTCATTATCCTGAAACCTACTGATAAATGAGTTCATGCATGAGTCCACCTCAACTGTTTTTGTGCTAATTTTATGCATCTTTTGAAATTCTATTTTACAGAGGCTTCTCAGTGTAAGTGAGTCACAACTGCTTATCAGAATTTATGCTATTATCAGAGTATTTCTCCAGTAATCATAGAGTGTGAAAAGTCACCAAGAAAAAATATTTTGCTTTTCTAATGCATATTTACTTAATACCAGCAATGCACTTGGGTCGTCCCATTCACATTTTTACTCTAGATCTCAAAGGAGTACCTGATATTATTCTTTGATTCTTTTTCTTTTTCTTTTGATAAGTGAGGTTTATCAGCACTTAGTACATTCAGCAGTTTTACTAGAATCAGAACTTAAACAGATGAGTAGCATTATTCTAATTTGGGACTTAGTAGTAAGATGAATAAAGTAAACTAAACTAAGCTCAAGTATCAGAATTTGCTTGTGTCATAAGATTTCCACAGAAATAATTACTTCTTTCATGGGATCATTTGTTTATTGAAGACTAGTAGGTCAGTATCTAGCACAATTATCCTCATAGGGTTGAATAGTTACTGAAACAGACATATCACTTATCAGAGTTTAGAAACATATATCAGACAACAGTCAGTACTTAAAGACATTTATCAATTAATGCACAGAATATACAAAGAGATTAATTCTGTAAATACTGATCATAAAGTCTGATAACATAGAACAAGTTTAAGCAGATTTAGAGAAAGAACCTGAAATCATTCCAAGTTCATTTACCAATTTTGTAAAGGTAGCTTCACACAGTGGTTTTGTGAAGATATCTGCTACTTGTTGATCTGTGGGAACAAAATGCAATTCCACTGTACCTTCATCCACATGTTCCCTGATGAAATGGTACCTGATGCTGATGTGCTTTGTCATAGAGTGTTGAACTGGATTACCTGTCATAGCAATAGCACTTTGATTATCACAGTAAATAGGGATTTTGAAATACGTTAACCCATAATCCAGTAACTGATTCTTCATCCAGAGAATCTGTGCACAGCAGCTTCCTGCAGCAATATACTCTGCTTCTGCAGTTGATGTGGAAATTGACTTTTGTTTCTTGCTATACCAAGAAACCAACCTGCCTCCAAGAAATTGGCAGCTACCACTTGTGCTTTTCCTGTCAATTTTGCAACCTGCAAAATCTGCATCTGAGTAACCTATTAATTTAAAATCTGATTCTCTAGGATACCATAATCCTAGATCAGCTGTTCCTTTAAGATACTTAAAGATTCTTTTTACAGCTGTTAAGTGAGGTTCTCTTGGATCCGCTTGAAATCTTGCACAAAGACAGGTAGCAAACATGATATCTGGTCTACTAGCAGTTAGATAGAGAAGTGAGCCAATCATACCTCTGTAATCAGTAATATCTACTGAATTACCAGTATCCTTATCCAGTTTTGTTGCAGTGGCCATGGGAGTGGATGCACTTGAACAGTCTTGCATTCCAAATTTCTTCAGCAAGTTTCTGGTGTACTTAGATTGACAAATAAAAGTTCCTTCTTCACTCTGCTTGACTTGAAGGCCCAGAAAATAACTAAGTTCTCCCATCATACTCATCTGATATCTTGACTGCATTAGGTTGGCAAACTTTTTGCAAAGTTTGTCATTTGGAGACCCAAATATAATATCATCAACATAAATCTGGATCAAAAGTAAGTCCTTGCCATGGTTGAGATAGAACAGTATTTTGTCAATAGTTCCTCTGTTGAATCCACTTTCCAGAAGAAACTGAGCTAAAGTCTCATACCATGCTCTAGGAGCTTGCTTAAGTCCATAAAGTGCTTTATCAAGCCTGTAGACATAATCTGGATGTTTGGAATCTACAAAGCCTGGAGGTTGTTCAACATATACTTCCTCTTCCAATTCTCCATTGAGAAAAGCACTTTTCACATCCATTTGAAAGACAGTAAACTTTTTGTGAGCATCATAAGCCATGAATATCCTTATGGCTTCTAACCTAGCAACTGGAGCAAATGTTTCATCATAGTCAATTCCCTCCTGTTGAGAATATCCTTTTGCAACCAGCCTTGCTTTGTTCCTTACAATTATGCCATCACTGTCAGTTTTGTTTCTGAATACCCACTTTGTACCAACAACCGATCTATTCTTGGGTCTTGGCACTAAGGTCCAGACTTTGTTTCTTTCAAATTCATTCAACTCTTCCTGCATTGCTTGCACCCAATCAGCATCTTGAAGAGCTTCTTCCACTTTCTTTGGCTCAGACTGAGAGAGAAAAGAATTGTAAAGACATTCATTCGAAGTACCTGTTCTAGTTCTGACACCTGCCTCAGGATTTCCAATTATTAAATCAGGTGTATGTGATTTTGTCCACTTCCTTGCAGATGGAAGATTTTCTCTAGAACTGGATGCTCCCCCATGATTCATGCTGTCTTCGGTTTCATTTTCTGATGCTCCCCCTGAAACTATGCTCTCTGAGTTGGATCCTTCAGTATTTAGATTTTCAGTACTGTCAGTACTTGGCTTATCAGAACTTGACGAATCTGAATTTGAAGAGCCAGATGTATGTTCTGATGCTTCTTGAGATGTGATAATATCTTGAGTATGCTCCCCCTGCATTGGTGCATCTTCCTTTGACGTAGTCACCACAGTTTCAATAACATCAGAGTTTAATCCATCAGAATTTACAGTATCAGGACTTAGACTGTCAGGACTTGAGGTATCAGAATATGAATCTTCATTTTCAAATCTCAGCTGATCATGATCAATGTAATCTTCAAGTCCAGTGATCTTCTTGTCATCAAAAGAGACATTGATAGATTCCATGACCACTTTTGTTCTCAAATTATAGACTCTGAAGGCTTTTGTAGAAAGTGGATATCCCACAAAGATTCCCTCATCAGCTTTTAGATCAAACTTGGATAGCTGTTCAGGATGAGTCTTGAGAACAAAACACTTACATCCAAATACATGAAAGTATTTGAGATTTGGCTTCTTGTTCTTCACCATCTCATATGGTGTTTTTCCATGCTTGTTAATGAGTGTTGCATTTTGAGTAAAACAAGCAGTCTGCACAGCTTCAGCCCAGAAATAGGTTGGAAGCTTTGCTTCTTCAAGCATTGTTCGTGCAGCTTCAATTAGAGTTCTATTCTTCCTTTCAACAACTCCATTTTGCTGTGGAGTTCCAGGAGCAGAAAATTCCTGCTTTATTCCATGATTTTTGCAGAACTCTTCCATTATCAAATTCTTGAATTCAGTGCCATTATCACTCCTCAAAATTTTCACAGAATCTTTGATCAATTTATCCAGATGTTTGACATGATCAATCAGGATAGATGCAGTTTCACTTTTTGTGTGCAAGAAATACACCCATGTGTATCTGGTGAACTCATCTACTATGACCAACGCATATTTCTTCTTTGCAATAGACATGACATTCACTGGACCAAATAGATCAACATGAAGCAGATAATAAGGCTCAAGAATTGATGATTCAGTCTTGCTCTTGAACGAAGATTTTCTTTGTTTAGCCTTCTGACATGAGTCACAAAGACCATCAGGAACAAACACTGATTTTGGCAGTCCTCTCACAAGATCTTTCTTGATCAGTTCATTTATCTTGTTGAAATTTAAATGAGAGAGTTTCTTGTGCCAATTCCAGCTTTCTTCAGTTGAGGCTCTACTCACTAAACAGATTGCAGAACCATCAGAACTTGTTGAAAGCTTAGCTTCATAAATGTTACCACGCCTGAATCCCTTCAGAACAATTTTTCCTTTAGATTTACTAACTATTTCACAATGTTCTGCAAAGAAATCAACATGATAACCTCTGTCACAGATTTGACTTATACTCAGTAAGTTGTGTTTAAGTCCTGAGACTAGAGCTACATTTTTAATAATGACATTCCCAAGATTGATATTGCCATATCCCAAAGTTTTTCCAATGTTGCCATCTCCATAAGAAACACTTGGGCCAGCTTTCTCCACAAAGTCTGATAGCAGGGCCTTATTTCCAGTCATATGTCCTGAACATCCACTGTCCAGAACTAAAATATTTTTCCTGTTGCCCTGCAATCAAAAAGACCACTAATTATTAGTTTTAAGGACCCAGACTTGCTTGGATCCTTTGGCCTTTTTAGGTTTGTTAACATTTGCAGCGGATTTAGCATCAGATTTTATGTTAACAGTTTTCTTATCAGAACTTATACTACCAGACTTTGAATCAGAACTTACACTAGAAGGAACAACAGAAACTTTCTTTAAAGAAGGTTTTATTTGATAATAATCATAGTACAAACTATGATATTCCTTACAAGTATAAATGGAATGCCATATACTACCACAATGAAAACAAGGATTTTGTGGTTTGTATCTAACAGACTGACTCTTAACTCCTGACTTTGTAGATAAGGAGTTAATATTCTTATTCTTCCTGCAAAAAGAAGCCAGATGGTTAGAACTTCCACAGTTATGACATGCTTTCCTAGGAGCATCAGGAACAGATTTATAGTTATTGCTTTTATTCACACCTTCCTTTCCATTCCTGTTTTTCCTAGGTGATTTTACCTTGTTTGCATTTTTAACATCTTTCAGCTTATGCTTAAGCTGCTTCTTTGTCATTAAGCCTATGTTAACTTCAGCTGTCTTTTCCTGTTTTAGTTTGTCAGAAGCTAATTCCTTTTTAACTTCTGATTTCTCATTTTCAGATTTTTCAGTTACAAACTTAACAGGTTTTAACTTCGGCTTTTGCTTATCAACGGGCTTAATTTCTACAGTTCCTTTTTCATTTTTATTTTCTCCATAGCCTAAGCCCTCTTTCCAGTTTCCACTGCTTAGCAAATTTTGAGTTGTTTTGCCAGAGTTAGTCCAAGTTCTTATAATCTCTCTCTCCTTTTCTAACTCAGTTTTTAGAGATTCATTCATTTTTAGCACTTCATCCCTAACATAAAAAGCATCATCTCTATCCTGCTGAGTTTGATGGAACATGACTAACTCTTTTTCTAAGAAATCATTTCTTTTCCTAAAAGCAAGATTTTCAGAAGTTAATCTTTCACATGTTAAAGTTTGATCTCTATAACTAACAAACATGGTTTTAAGATATCTTCTCAACTCATTAATATCATCAGTATGAAAAGCATAAGTAGTCTGAGGTACCTTTGTTTCAGCAGCTTCAGAACTGCTCTCAGAACTTGATTTATCAGCATTTGCCATCAATGCATAGTTCTCCTCACTTTCAGAGTCTGAGATGTCTGTCCAGCTTTTCTGCTTTGTGACAAGAGCTTTGCCTTTGTCACTCTTGGTCTTCTTGCAATCAGGAGATATGTGGCCTTTCTCACCACAATTATAACATTTAACATTAGCGTAATCTCCTCTGTCAGACTTTCCTACTCTTCCTTCAGATCTTCTGAAATTTTTCTTATCAGAACTTATGCCTTTTCTGGAAAACTTCTTTCCCATCCTGAACTTCCTGTATGCAATCTTTGTGATTCCTTTCACCATAAGAGCACACAGCTTCATCATCTCCTCATCAGCATCAGTTTCAGGCAAGCTTTCAGAATCTGAGTCGTCATCACTCTCAGAACTTGATGACTCAGTATCAGACTTTATGATAAGAGCTTTACCCTTGTCTTTCTTTGAGGAAGGTGGTTTGGGGGATTCCTCTTCAGCCTTGAGAGCAACTGTCCTTGACTTTCCTCCTTTCCTCTTGCTTCTTTGTTCCATCTCAAGTTCATGAGTCTTGAGCATTCCATAGATTTCATCAAGAGTTGTTTCATCAAGATTGTAGTTGTCTCTTATTGTTGTTGCCTTCAAATCCCAACATTCAGGAAGAGCTAACAGGAATTTAAGGTTTGTATCTTCAAGATCATACTCCTTATTTACTAATGACAAGTCATTCAAGAGTTTGACAAATCTATCATATACATCAGTCAATGACTCATTAGTCCTAGAGTCAAAGTGTTCATACTCTTGAGTGAGTATTGTCTTCCTGTTCTTCTTAACTGTTTCAGTTCCTTGACACCTTATCTCCAGTGCATCCCATATCTCCTTAGCAGTCTTGCAGTTGATTACCCTGTTTGACATTACATTATCAATGGCACTATGCAATAAGTGTCGTACCTTGGCATCCTTAGCAATAGATGCTATATCTTCAGCAGTGTAATCACTCTTTTCCTTTGGTACGGTCATTGCTGCTTCACCTGCAACTACAACAGCGAGCTTGGTAGGTTTGTGAGGGCCTTCCTTGATTCTATCAAGGTATTCTGGATCTGTTGCTTCCAGAAACATGGTCATCCTTACCTTCCATATGGGATATTCAGATGGTCTCAATATGGGAACTCTGATAGTCTCATATCGACTCTGAGTTGATGTCTTTGATGATTCCTCAGTTTTGGTAGGCTTAGTTGGAGTTTCTGTGTCAGACATGATTGTTTTTGGATCTTTAACTGTATGTGTGTTAACAGAAGGCTCTGATACCACTTGTTAGGTCACACTTTCACTGTAGAGGGGGTGAATACAGTGTTTATTACAATCAAATCAAACTTCAAGAACTTATGTAACAGAAAACAAACTTTATTTAATCAATAAACTCTGTTACAATCTGGAACTGTTATCTCTCAGTGATGAACAAAATATCACGAGAGCTGCTAGGGTTATATTAAATAATATTCTCGATAATGATAACACTTATAGTGTAAACCCTATGTCTGTGTTTATATACTACACAGTTACAAGATAATCGCTAATTGATATGGAATATAATTCTGCTTCCTAAAATATATCAATCAGATATCTTCTATTCCAAGTATTCCATTCTTCACAGAATTCCTTCTTCATGCATATCTCTTCTTATGTTTATCTTGATCTTCTTAACTTTAATCAGCTACTGTCCTTATCTGATCGTCCTTCAGCACTTAAGTTCTGATATCTATCTCCTGATAACATAAGTACTGATATCCCTTAAGTTCTGACTTCCAGTATAAGTACTGATCAGTTAAGTACTGATTTGTTCTGTTCAAATAAGATCTGAAATCTAAACATAAAACATATTAGCCATGACATTATCAAATATATCTAACAATTTCTCTAACATTTCACTTTCAAGTTCCCAGGTTGATTCTTCAACCATAGGATTTCTCCCCAACACTCACACTAAATATACAGACTTATATCTCAATACTTTCTCTCGCCGATCTAAAATCCTTACCGGTTGTTCTACAAAAGATAAATCAGGTTGGATATCTATCGGTTCATACTTTATTATATGCCTAGAATCAGGATTATATCGCTTAAGCATCGACACGTGAAACACATTGTGAATATGTTGCATATGAGGCGGTAAAGCTAATTCGTACGCAACTTTTCCCACTTTCTTCAAAATTTCAAACGGTCTGACGTATCGTGGTTTCAATTTACCCTTATTGCCAAATCTGGTCAATCCTTTCCATGGCGATATTTTAAGTAATACGTTTTCTCCTTCATGATAGTCCATATTCTTCCTTGCTTGATCTGCATATTTGCGTTGCCTGTTTTGTGCTACATCGAGTCATTTCCGAATAAGTTCAATCTTTTGTTTAGTCTGTTGGATTAATCCTGGACCCAAAGTCTTCCGTTCTCCAACTTCATCCCAATGTACTGGTGATCTGCACTTTCTTTCATATAATGCTTCGTACAGTGGCATTCCAATGCTTGCGTGATAGCTGTTATTATAAGAAAATTCCACAAAGGTAAATGCTCATCCCAACTGCCTTCGAAATCGATCGCACAAACTCGTAGCATGTCTTCAATCGTTTGGATGGTTCTTTCACTTTGCCCATCGGTTTGTGGATGATAAGCGGTACTCATGTTTAATTTTGTTCCAAGGCATTCTTGAAATTGTCTCCAAAATCTTGAGTTCAAACGAGGATCTCGATCAGACACGATAGATATTGGAACTCCATGTCGCATCACAATTTCCTTGAGATACAAATGCACTAGCTTGTCAAGCGAAAATCTTTCGTTAATTGGTAAAAAATGTGCCGACTTCGTGAGTCTGTCAATGATTACCCATATCGCATCATGATTTGCTCTAGTCCTCGGTAGTCCTACTATAAAATCCATCGCTAGATGTTCCCATTTCCATTCTGGAATGTCTAACGGTTGTAATAATCTGCTCGGACGTTGATGTTCCGCTTTAACTCGCTGACATGTGTAGCATTTACTTACCCATTCTGCTATTTCCTTCTTCATATTCGGCCACCAAAAGTTTTCCTTCATATCGCGATACATTTTTGTGCTCCCTGGATGAATGGAATACTTCGAATTGTGCGCATCTCGCAATATTCTTCTTTTAATTCTGCCACATTAGGGATCCAGATTCTCGATGAAAAGCGTAAAATTCCTTCATTATCCTTTTGAGTTGTGATCTCTTCTCCCGTTAGGTCGTCATCTTGACTCATCACTTCTTCTTGACATCGACGAATCTTCTCTAGCAACTCTGGTTGGAAAGTCATAGCGTAGATAGCTTCTACAGATGCATTGGGAATACGAATCTCGATTTCCAATTTTTCGAATTCCCTAGCTAATTCTTCGCATAAAGTTAACCGATTCAATCTTTCTTTCCTGCTCAGCGCATCTGCTAAAACATTTGCTTTCCCTGGATGATAACTGATTGTGACATCATAATCCTTTATCAATTCCAGCCATCGACGTTGATACATGTTCAATTCTTTTTGCGTAAAGATATACTTCAGACTTTTATGATCCATGTAAATTTCGCATTTTTCACCGTATAGATAATGTCTCCAAAGTTTCAATGCAAATACGATCGCTGTCAATTCCAGGTGATGAGTGGGATATTTCTGTTCATGAGGTTTAAGTTGTCTCGAAGCATATGCGATGACGTTACCGTGCTGCATCAATACACATCCTAGTCCGCTATACGAAGCGTCACTGTAAATGACGAAATTCCCTTGCTCGTCTGGTAATACTAGTACCGGTGCGGTTACTAACCGATTCTTCAGTTCTTGGAAACTTTCTTCGCATTTATCATTCCATATGAACTTTTCACTTTTTCGAGTTAACTTGGTCAACGGCGTTGCTATTTTCGCAAAATCTTTAACAAATCTTCGATAATATCCTGCCAATCCCAAGAAACTTCGAACCTCTATCGGTGTCTTTCGTCTTTCCCAATTTAACACAGCTTCAATCTTTGCTGGATTGACTTGGATGCCTTCTCTACTGATGATATGCCCTAGAAATTGTACTTCCTTTAACTAGAATTCACATTTTGAGAATTTCGCGTACAGTTGCTCTTTCCTCAGAATTTCCAAAGCTATTCTCAAGTGCTCTGCATGCTCTTCTTCCGTCTTGGAATAAATCAAGATGTCATCAATGAATACAATCACGAATTTGTCCAAGTATCTCTTGAATAACCTGTTCATCAAATCCATGAATGCAGCTGGCGCGTTTGTCAAACTGAATGCCATTACTAAAAACTCGTAATGCCCATATCTCGTATGAAACGCAGTCTTTGGAATATCTTCGGCTTTAATCTTCAATTAATGATAGCCTGATCGCAAATCTATCTTCGAAAACCATGCAGCTCCTTTTAGCTGATCGAACAAATCGTCGATTCTCGGTAGCGGATACTTGTTCTTGATGGTGAGCTTATTCAATTCCCGATAGTCGATGTATAATCGCATGCTGCCGTCCTTCTTCTTCACGAATAACACCGGTGCACCCCATGGGGATACACTAGGTCATATAATGCCTCGATCTAGAAGATCTTGCAGTTGCGTTGACAATTCCTTCATCTCGACTGGAGCCATTCGATATGGATCTTTCGATACTGGTTCTGTACCTAGTGCTAGATCAATCGTGAACTCGATTTCTCGATCTGGTGGTAGCCCTGGAAGCTCGTCTGGAAAAATGTCCGGAAATTCACTTACAACTGGAATGTTTTCTATTTTAGGACTTCCTTTTTCAGTATCTAACACGTACGCTATGTACATCTCACATCCTCGTCGAAGCAATCGTCTAGTTTGCATCGCTGTTAGAAATTTCTTCCGCTATTTTTTACCCTTGAATATTACCGTTGTATTCTCCGCATTTCACAATTTGAGTTTCTTATCCGCACAATCTATCTGAGCATTATGACATACTAACCAATCCATTCTCAAAATAATATCGAATTCTCCTAGCTTAAAAGGAATCAAGTCTAGAGAAAAATGATGTCCAGCTATTTTTATATCACACGCAGGACATATCCGATTCACTGGAACTTGGTCGTCATTCGCTAATTTTATAATTAACGTCTCGCCCAACCATTCGATTTTGAAATGTAATTTATTAAGAAATTCTTCAGAAATAAATGAACGGGTAGCTCCAGAATCAATTAATACTTTTGAACTTACTGAATTCACCAAAAGCTTACCTGCAATAACACTCGGACTCTGCACTGCTTCTTTCATTGTCATGTTAAAAGTCCTTGCTTTGGGTTGATTCGGCGGCGGTGGTGGAGGTAATGCCAATACTTTTGGAATACTGGCTACCATGGCTGGTCGTTTACAATTTTTAGCGATATGCCCTTTCTTTCCGCATTGATAGCAAGTGATTTCTGCTATTTTTCATGTTGGACATTCGTTAGAATAATGCCCTTTCTGCTTGTATTTGAAACATGTTACATCTGCTTTAATGTATACGCCGGTATGCTTGCGTCCACAAGTTTTGCAATACGGCACTGGAACCTTGACAATTCCCTGCTGTTTGGAGGCTTGGAAATGATTACCTGCTTTTTATGTACCTTGTCCTATCCTTTTGAAATTCAAATTTTCCGAGGCTTGAAATCCCGGCTTCCTGTTGGAACGGTCTTGGAAACTTCCCTGTCCTCTATCTCGTTGAGATCTTTCACTTTCTCCTTCGATGATCAAGGCTTTCTGGACTATGGCGGTATATGTTGTCAATTCAAAAACTGCAACCTGTCCACGGATCCATGGTCTTAATCCCTCTTGAAACCACTGAACTCGTTTCTCTTCAGTGTCAACCTGTTCTGGGACGAACCTAGCCAACTCATTAAATTTGGCTTCATACTCTGTCACGGACATACTTCCCTGCTTTAGTTCCAAAAACTTTATCTGCATCTGATTTTTCATGTAGCGAGGAAAATGCTTCTCTAAAAATAACTCTTTGAACCTATCCCCAGTAATAACATCTTTACCCTCTAAAGCCTTTTTAGATTCCCACCAATAATTTGCCTCTCCCTTCAACAAGTAACTAGCAAAATCAGTCTTCTGGTCCTCACCTATCTTCACTAGTGCAAACGCTTTCTCTATTTCTTTTAACCAGGTGGTAGCTTTAATAGGATCAGTAGACCCGTCAAATTCTGGAGGTTTAACTGCCTGAAACTACTTAAAAGTAACAACATGTAATACTGGTGGTAATTGAGGCTCAGGACGAGGGGGCTGCTGTTACATTTGTTGTTGTATCTGCTGTTGCTGATGCTGCATCTGCTGCTGCATCATTATCATCTGTTGTTGCATCAGATGGAACATTTGGTTCATGGTCTCGTTAGTCTGATCCTCAGAATTGCTGTTAGAGGTCTCGGCCCTAGTCTTTCTTTTTGGTGCCATCTTCTTCTGATAATAAAACAGGTGATATTTTTTTAACAGTTTAATAAACAATTGACAGTAGGTAAGAAAACAATTTATTCTGTATTAACAACATGCTTTAAATAAAGAAAACAGTTGTTAAATATAAAAACTGGAAATGTAAGCAGTTAATTAAAATGTTTGTTCTTTTCTTTCCTTTTTCTTTTCTTTTCTCTTTTCTTTTCTCTTTTTTTTTAACAGGAATTATAATATGGAAAAATATAAAACAATAAAGTGAAAGTAAATGCTGTAAAACTGTAAAGACTGAAATTTAAATAAAAGAAATTTGAAAAAGTTCAGTTATATATGACACCAGCCTCAGGTGTAAATGCTTGCTACAAAAAGTCTCGCTCTGCTGGTAATCACCGCGGCTACAAGTTATACTACCACTACATGTCAAACTACTACTACAGGTTAAACTACTAGTACACACGTACACACTACTCACTAGGTTATACTATGCTGCCTCTATATACATCTATACTCTGAAGTCACTGTCTCATAATTGTCACTGTCTCAAAACCTAGGCGAAATACGCCTAAGCTCATCCCTAAGTGCCTGGGCCAAGGTCTGTGCCAAGCGGAATATCCTGTAGAACTCTGTAAAAGAAGGAAGTCCATCATGGGTCAAATCATCAAGCTCCCAAGTGGCACTCATCAAAACCGACTGCAATCTCTGTCTCATATAATAATCCGGTTGTAGGGCCGCTAACGGTCCTCTATCCCTCTGATCAAACAGATGCATGATCTCTCGACACTGTGCCCGCCAATACTCCACATCATCCCTCATAAGTCTATACTCATGGTATGGTACCATATGCGGCTGTGCAACCTGACCTACTGACTCCTGTAAAGGAACCCTCGGTATGCCTGCACCCTGCTGTGGTAAACCTAACTGTAGATCCACATCATGCTCTCCCATCCCCTCGACTGGAATCATCTGAAACACATCCGGCTCTAGGGCATGCACTGGTATAGGAGGTAACAATGGTGGTGGTGGTAACTCCTGCTCAATACCCGGTATAAACTGATGCTCAACTGGTAAAGGAACCATCGGCTCAAAGAATTCATAGGGATCAAACATCTCTATGAGGTCATGGACTATTCCCTGTACTGGTGGTACCAGCTCCTGTGGCAATGGTGGTGAAGGTGGTAGAGGAGGAAACATATACTCAGATACTGGAGGTATAACTGGTGCTGCTGGCCCGGTGACTGTCCTCTCGGAAGATGCAGAATAACCAGAAGATGCCATCTGATAATATACCAAAGAAAAGAAAAGGGTCACTAAACAATCCTAAGATTTATACTTCCCTATTCTAATCTGACCTAAATCCTAACACTATTCTTCCTATTTGACTATCCCTATCCTATGTGATCTCCCTATTTTATCTTAACCCTAATGTTCTTGTTTTCAGGGACGAAACCTACAACTCTGATGCCAAACCTGTAACGCCCTCCAGACCCGGGGTATAAGTCTGGGGGTTACTCGCTAATCACCAAACCTGTACAATCTGATTAACAATTAATAAATAAATGAAACTAAACCCTTTTAACACTAACCAGGATCTTTTTAGGTTGAAGTATGAAAACAAGAACTGCTAACTACTTTTATTACAAACCAACATTCAAAATCTCACAAACTCTTTTTATTACAAACCATTGTCTAATTCATTTTAAAACTAAGTTCATATTTTATTCAACCACACACACTATTTATCAACACTCCACCTGCTCGGGCAACTCAAAGCTTTCTTCCTGAATTGGGATCAACACCATGGGTATGAGAGGATCCCGAGGCTTGACCCGCTTCTTTACCACTCGAGTCCTGATGGATTTCATATTCCTTCTTAACTGAAAACAATAAGGTGAATAACAACAAAAGGGTGAGCCAAAAATTGCTCAACAAGTCCATAATATATAAATAATATTAAAGCAATGTAATTGAATCCGTAACCCGTATATATCTGCAAAGATATAACCCCACGAGAATAGAAAGAAGGCCATTACTGGAAAATACAAACGACTAAACTGGACTCAAGTTCGCAGCTATACCCTGCTGATCAGCCAGGATACAGTGCAGATCTATATCTCAGTATATAGATCTTGTCGGGCACCAAGGCACTACGGCCCATCTCAAAGATCCGGTTATGTCCCGGTCCTTAGGATTAAGTAGACTTAATCCCAAAAGTAGTATTATCCAGTCCCTGGATTAGCAACCGAAACAATCGGTATGCTTTGATATATTCTAATCACCAGAATATATCAATAATTGTGAGTAACAATTGGAATATGAATAATGAATTCAAATGAAGAGAATAATTCAAGAATGGAACTGAAATATGAACAAAAGAATTAAAGGAGTACAAGCGTAATAAGAATTTGAAATGAATATTACTATTCTGAAAGTAGAATAGGGGAGAAACTTGCCTTCTGCGTGACTCACTGCAATTAAATCACTTTCGTCTATCACCTACTCGACCTGCCTTGCTGGCTTAGCTTCTGTTAGCAAAATAGACTGGTTAAGTCATTTTATACTTCAATTGCATCTTGAATCTACTTCATTTCATTCCTATTATCTACCCATACGCTTATGATTGACTTGTATATTACATATAAACAAGTAAGACTCGATTATCCACATAACACACATAAGTACATAAGCACATAATCATTTTTATAGTTAAAATAATTTTTAGAATCAAAATCGACTCGCTGATTGCTCCGCTGATCACCTTCTGCCTCATTTCCCATTTTCCTAGAATTTTTCGGACTCGTCTCGGCACGCATTTCGACTGATAATCAAGCAATTAATAAGGTCAACTAATTTCTAGAAGAAATTAGGTCTTCTTATTATTTTCAATGAAAAGAATTCATTTTTCTGAGTAAAATGGCTTTAGTTTCACTCGAATCGGACTAACGGTTGAATTATTATCAATTAAACACTGTTAATTCAATTTATTATTCAATATAAATAATTATTACAAATTTTTTAAACTCCTAAAGTAATTATTTAAGAAAAATCAAAGTCAAAAATAATTTTTCTTTAATTTTTGGAGTTAAAATGAATAAGTTATGATTTATTGAAAGTTATTTGATTAATTATCGGAATAATTAATCACTTTTAATGATTTAATAAATAAATAACTAATAAATAATTAATAAGTAATTATTTAATAATATAAAATAATTAATCCCTAATTATTAGGATTAATCACAATTTATTGCAAATATTTATAATTTATTATAATTTATTTGATTAGATCGATTATTTACAAATAAATAATGGATACAATTAACTGATACGATAACTATCGAATAAATAAACTATTATCAGCATCAGAATTCAACTCAACGATCCACTACAAGTATTTCTACGAGTTATCCGCATTTCTCGCATAATCATCGAAATATTACATTTATTATTACAATTTATGCGACTTAAATTAACTATCTGTATTTAATTACCCACTACGAGTAATTATTACGATATTTTACGAACAATTAAATATCGTCTGAATAATAATAATAATAATAATAATAATAATCGAACTTATCGTTCAATCATCCGTATAATTACGAGATATTCGTTTTATTCCCCTAATTATCGAATCTTTAATCATAATATTCGATTAATTTCTTTAATCCTTATTTATTAAGTAATTACTTAATTACTAAATAATAAATAGATAAATGATTAAATAAATAATTAAGTACTTAATTAAATCACTAAATTCGAATTTATAAATTAAGAAAATAATTTAGGAATTATTAATAATATTTTACAGAATTTAAAACTAATTTTTAATTGATTTTCAGAATTAATAAAACTAATTTTATTTTATAAAAATATAATTAAATAATTAAAAATCCAGAAACATTTGTCAGAAACCAACCATCTGACAAAACAGATCAAAACCGGGTTAACCAAACGGGTCAACCGGGTTGGAATCCGGGTCAGTGAAGAACACCACCGGAATCTGGGTTTAAACCCAGAATCCGGCGACTTCACCGGACTCCGGTGAGTCTGATTCGGGGTCAAAAATACATCATCTGAAATCGTTTTTAATCCCAAATCACTGCAAATCACTTCCCCAACCTAATTCAGGCCAAAGTCAATCAAAAACATCCCTGGATATCATTTTCCGATCAAAACCGACTTCAACTCCGGCGAAAAACCTATCTTTTGATTCTGTAAACCAAATCTAACGTTCTATAGTACAAATCAAAGCTAAGAACATATACAATCAAAGCCCTAACCTTTCAAGAACCAAAGATTCACAGAAAACATCGAGTTGTAATTTGAAAATTCAGTATAAACCCTAGAAATCGTGAATCACTATACAGACATCGTTTAATCAATTAAACACCATGAATCGACTGTAAATCAACTAACAAAGCTATATCAATCATCAAAACATTAAAATAACCCTGCAATCAAAAAGGCCTAATCCGAACATAAACCCTAGAAATCGAAAATCAAAAACTACGAATTAAAACGTGAAATTGATGCTAGAAATGGAAAGAACAGATCAAAACCTTTGATTTGGTTACTGGAATCACACGATTTGATGAAGAAATCAGCTGGAAATCACGGTTTGATTCTCGACCCGATTCAAGTTCTTCCCGACCCGAATTTCAGAGAAAAATCTGTTTTTTAATGATTTATTAATTATAATTAATTAATAATTTGGCTATTTATAGTAGTAAAATTAATACTCCTAAATAAAATTAAGGGGTTAATTATACATCTAATAAAAATATTGGGCCCTAATTTTTATAATTTTTGAGTGTTAAAATTTAATTTATAAATATTTTATATATGCAATATATATGCCAAAATTTCCCAAAAATTGTGAATAATGCAAAAATACAAAGAAATGGTATAAATAAAAGTCCTGTAATTTTATAAAAATAAAAATGTAATTTTTGTGGGGTTTTTAACACCCAATGGGGCCCGAAAAAGTCATTTTTCACAAAACGAAAAAATTTATAAAATATCTAGATGTTCAGAATAAGGCGGTGGTAAAAGCCGTTTGATGAAAAATAAGGATCATTATTTTATTTGAAATACTGGCTTTAAAATCGTGGTTTGTGTCATAAAACGTTTGAAATGAAACCTATGAATGCGAAATAAAACATCTGGAAAATACCTTAAAAATACAGAAATGACACGGAATGCACGTAACACGTAACAGTTAGGGTTTAACAGATAATCACACATAATTGACATATTAATACACATAATTTTATTATAAATATGATATAATACAACGTAAATTTCCCAGTCGTTACAGTTATCATCTTTTAGGTCTCATTATTATGATCTCATCACAATCCATAAAAAGCTTTACTCTAAACTGTGGTATATCTTATTTAAACATTTAAATAGATAAAGCCCGCAATAAAAACAAAACAAGTCTTTTATTAATATCAATGAAATCAAAACGGATTACATAAAAGTTATTCCTAAATCCTAATACATGATTGGACTTAGGACATATCTCTTTCAATCTCCCACTTATACTAAAGCCAATCACTCTGGTATCTGTTAGGTCACACACACTGTAGAGGGGGGTGAATACAGTGTATAGCACAATCAAATCGATCTCTAATAACACAAGTAACAGAAAAAAAACTTTATTCAAAACAATAAACTCTGTTACAGTATGGAACTGTCATCTCTCAGTGATGAACAAATATCACGAGAGCTGCTAGGGTTACAATTAATAATATTCTCGATGACGATAACACTTATAGTGTAAACCCTATGTCTGTGTTTATATACTACATAGTTACAAGATAATTGCTAATTGATATGGAATATAATTCTGCTTCCTAAAATATATCAATCAGATATCTTTTCTTCCAAGTATTCTATTCTTCGTAGAATTCCTTCTTCATACATATCTCTTCTTACGTTTGACTTGATCTTCTTTTCCTTTCAATCAGCCGCCTTCCTTATCTAAAAGTTTTCTTTAGGTCCTGATAATATCTTCTGATAAATATCTCCTGAACCTTAAGTACTAATAACTTAAGTTCTGACTTCAGTATAAGTGTTGATTTCAGTTAAGTACTGATTTGTCCTGTTTAAGTAAGATTTGAAAACTAAACATAAATCATATTAGTCATGACATTATCAAATATATCTAACAATCTCCCCCAACTTGTAAATTAGCATAATATACAAGTTTAACAGATATTTGATGATGTCAAAAACATTAAGTACAAATGCATGAGAATTTGACTAGATAACTACAACTTACAGTCCTTAAAGCTTTACCAACTTTAACTACTGATAACAACTTCAGTCTGTATTCATATCAGAATTTGAGCAGTTGTAGATCTTGACTTGGCTTCACTTTCTGATCTCTCTGATGTCAGGAGTTGTTCTGAGATAGTTCTTTAACAAACATCTCTCAGCATATCTGAGTTCATCAATCATCCTCCTTTTAGCATCTTTAAGTTCTGCAGAATCTTCACCAGTTTGAAAGATAGCAGCCCTGAGATCATTAATTCTAGCTTTCCTTATATCCTGATCCAGTCTAATCAAATACGCCTTGTCAGACTCAAGATTGAATTCTATAGCCTTATAACCCAGAAAGGTAGTTATAATCTTAGCAGAGTTAGGCTTCATCTCAATAATATCACCCTTGTGATCTCTGTACTTTGGAAGATATGTGCTATCAGACTTTACAGAATAAAGCCTTTTCTGTCTCTGAATTTGATTCTTCAAATAGTTTGCAGCACTTTCTTTTATTCTGTCATTCACTTGAAGTAGAAATTATACATGTTCCAATTCTTCAAAATACTTCAGTGGAATAGAATTTTCTCTTATATGATAAACCCTACCATATGTCATGAAGTACAACAAGATGTGTTCTTTCAAGTAGGTATGGTAAACCATCTGTACAGATTCTAATTGATTCAATCTTTCAGGAGTTGCTCCAATACCTGGTTCACTTAAGGAAGTTGGATCATTGGTTGTGTTCTGTACTCTTCTTTCACCAGCACTACCCAATCCAGATTTATCTCTTGCTTCCTTTCCAGTAACCACTCTTGCTTCAAAACCACTTGATGCAGTCTTCAAAGTTTGAGTCTGTTTGGCTTTGGTGAATCCTGGTAGGAGTAACTTTGAGGGTTTAACATGAGCAATGTCAGAGGTTTCTTTTTCCTAATCTTTTGATATCAAGTCAACTTGAGCTATGTCAGAGGTTACTTGCTTCTTTGTAATATCAGAACTAACTATATCTTGACTCTGAACAACTTGATCCATGTCAGAGGTTGTCTTAGAAATCTTCCTTAAAGTCAGAGTAAGATCAACATCCTCAACAATAATTTCTTCATCCACAAGAGGCACATAAACCTTTATAGGTTCACCAACTTTTTCTTTGCCCTTGGACCTTGGGTCTATCTGCAATTGTGATTTGACCTTGGTTGCTTCAGAATTTGTCCTTTCTTTTATCACAATGCCTTTGGCCTTAGGAAGTTTCTTTTTACCAACAGAAGCTTCAGATTTAGAATTGACTTTTTCTGACTTAAGTCTAGCTTCTTCTTCCATCAGACTCTCAAAGTCCATTCCTAGATTTTCCTTAAGAAATAACTGACTTGATAATTCTTCATCAAGATCCAAAAGTTCATCAGAACTTATCCTTTTACTAGTAACAGAAACAATTCTTTTTCCAGTATTAGAACTTGTTCTATGACCTGTAGCTTCAGCTCTTCTTAATGAGAAACCACTACCTTGACCATGACCTCCACCCATTCCAGAGTTTCCCTGGTCATCTTTTTCATCATCTTGTTAGTGTATACTGAAAATATTTATTTGAAGTATGTACATTTATTTCTGGCCAGTTTATTTGAGAATCATTTGAATGTTTACATGTTGTCTAATATTATATATTGTGAACAATCTAGTATCAAATGGGATATAGAATATTAGATTGTTAAATACAATTATATAATATAATAAGGTTCACAGCACAGGTGATGTTGGACAATCCACTGGTATGGGTGTAGTATTATTTAGATTAGTTTATATTGACTAATAAATAATACTAGTATACTTTGTGTATATTGAACAAGATCAAATTTAGAATTGTTCCCTTAATACTGATTAAGAAGGAGAACTACGATTCTATGTTATTATTAATGCTTAGGTTCTTAATTCGGAAATAGTAATTGACACGTGTATATTATTTACATGCTTTGATTTATATATGAAATAATTCTTTTGAATTATATCATTATATTTTGGGTGATGGAATTATATACATGGTGGATATTATTTATTGAAGGAATCCATGTCCTGATAATATTCGGGTTAATGATGTCCCTTGAAAGCTCCAAAAGATTTAATTATGTGAAACCCTGCAGGTGGAATTTATTCTGGCATAATTAAATAAAGGTTGAGTGGATGATCAAGGATAAAAGATATTAATTAAAAAAATTATCAATAATTTATTTAATTAATGGACATATGATATTTTAAACATGGGGAATTTAATAAGCAAATAATATTGGAACCGAATTAATTAAATTACGGTATTAGGAAAGGTAGTGCAAATATTAATTCTTTAGTGGATTGAATTAATATTTAATTACATTGGGCTAGGCTCAAGATGTAATTAGAAGGCTCAACCTAATTATCCATGGTCCCTATTGTAGCCTATATATATTCTTATTCTCTTCTTGCTTGGCAATTGTGTGAAAACATATTGTAGCCACCAAGGAGCAAGAAGAGAGGATAACTTGAGAAGACGGAGGCCACACTTCGCTCAAGGAAATTTGGGAATACAATAGAAGAGCGTGGAATCAACCATTAACAAGGTAATCCTCTTTTCGTAATCTTTATCGTAAAACGGAGTAACACCCTAAGTCCGTGGTTCCCAACACATCCTTCCCCTTTAGTGTCTTAACAGTTTTGCATTTGGACTTAATTACCTTCTCCCCCTTTTTGGCATCAGCAGGTAAGAGAAGAGAGACAAGCAATTCCACTGAGGATTGGATTTCATCGAGTTGAGATTGCTGAGAAGCTTGATTTTTCAAAATATCATCAATCTGAGACTGTTACTTCCCTTGGGTTTTCTCAATGTAAGTAACTCTGTCAAAGGTAGGTTGGAAGAAAGTTTTCTTGTCAATTTTCTTAATCGTTTCTTGCTTGAGCAATTCCTCCTGAATTTTATGTAACTCTACATGAGTTGTTGAATGTAGACCTTGCAGATGTCTAGTACCCAATGCAGTGACTCGAAGCTGTATCTTGAAATCATCATTAATTAACATCTCATCAGCTTTTGCCAAGTGCTCAGTAAGAATCTTTTCAGTTGGAACAAAGGTAACGGTGTTCCATTCCTTAGTCCACTCCTGTCCTCTAGGACTTTCACTCCAAGGTACTGGTGCTTCTCCTCGAACAAACTTCTTGACTAGTTCAGATTTAAAAACAGTCTGTTGAGGTGCATGTCCTGAAGGACCAGCTTCATCAGCATCTGCATTTATAGCAGCATCACCAGTATCATCAGCATTTGCAGCATTAGAACTGACAGAATCAGCATCTTCTGTTAAAAGAACAGTATGAGAAGCAATTGAGACTTCAACATCCTCCTCTAAGTGCTGATCTTCTTCCAAGTTCTGATCAACATCCATAGTCTGATGCTCACCTATATTATGATCATCAACATTGAGATGCAGAGAAGGTGTTGCAGACAATTCTGGAGTTTCATTAGCATCAGTAAGTGGTGTTGTTGATGGATTTATTGCTGTTGGAGCTTATAAATAGAGAACCTCAGGCACAACTAGATTGTGAATATCAATTTCAACACTTATGCCTGGGTCTTCAGTAGATACTGGTTCATGTACAGGAGACACGGGTGGTGTAGATTCTTTATCTGTAGCAGGAGCTTCATGAGTTGGTGACAATGAAGATGGAGATGTAGTAGCTCCAGCAAATTCTGGCTGTTTTGAGATCAGAGATTCCTGATCTCCTTCCTTAGCTGCTGCTTCCTCATCATCTGAAGCTAGCCTGTGAGCTCTTTGTTTCTTTCTTTTCTTTGAAGGTGTAGATTCCTTGGGAGTTTCAGCATAAGACATTCTTCTAAGCCTTTTGAGAAGCTTAGATCCCCCAATGCCAGTATCCTTTTAAGAAGAGACCTTCTCAGCTTCTTGTATAACAGGTTCTGATACAGGAATCTGTTCCTCACTATCTGACTCATCTCTCAGAACAAACTTCCTTCTCTTCTGTGTTGTCTGAGGTACAGTCTTTGTCCTCTTGGGCTTGGAAGATGAAGGCTTCACAGTATGTGCTGATGATGAAGGTTGAGGTAGCTGTGAAGTTTTGAGATATGTTCTGACATTAGGTTGAGTAGATTGAGGTGTATGTGTGGTATGTTCTGATGGTTGTTGAGTTGTCTGGGTGGTGGTGGTGGGTTGTATATCAGGGTAAACAGATCTGTAGGTTAGAGGATCAGTATTTACCAAGATCTGTTTTATAGACTGAGGTATCTGTAAGGGTCTAACCACCGTTTTCTTAAGGTCAGCATTTACGAAGTCATTAAAAGCACGTTTTGCAAGTTTAAAAGGTGGAAATAAAGAACTGGCTGGTTGGGGTTCATTAGCACAACAAAAGGTATATATAAGCTGACAGAATCTAGCAAAGTAAACTACATTTCTGTGACGGCCTCAACCCCGGGGTCAGGAGTTGACGTCATCAACAACAATAATAACAATTATAAATCAATCTAAAACATAACTACGACCCCTTTACCAAGACCTTTTCCAGGTTTAAGTATGACTTAGGTTAATCAACTAACACAACTCAAACTTACAACAATCATCTCGACGCAGCTAACTTAATACAGCAACTCAACAGACCACCCTTGGTCTAGCACAACCATCTCAGAGAAGTCCGACACGAAAGGAACTGGAACTCTGCCCGACTATCACCGAAGAATCTCCTAGGCATCTGCAATATATATATAAAACATTCTGCAAGGGTAAGCAATTTCTTGCTCAGCAGCACCACTATATGAATAACAAGTAAAACAATTTAAAGTAAAACGGTTAGAGGAAACTTGCCAGAAACATGTAAACTCCAGGAACCTCAAAATCGCTTTGCTTTATTAAACAATTTCAAAACTGAATTAATCAAATCTATTGGACGTTTAACGGGTGAAGATAGCTGATCAGTCTACCCTCACCGGACAGCGACTAGTGGCCGTCTAGAAATAGAATGTATTCTGGAACTTGGGAAAAGACTAGCTAGGTCTTTCCCCCACGCTGGACTAATCGGTTAAACAGAATGCACAACCCAATTAGCCAATTACGCAACCTCATGCTGGGCCGTTACCGAATAACGGGCCTCTTACGCAACTCCAATAGATCAACTGAATTCCCTTTTTGCCTTTTTCCAAAATTCCACGACATAGGTGGATCAAAATATTCTCTTTATCCAGTTTCCAAAATCATTATCACCTATCTCTTTTATATTTTCAAAACCAATTCTGTCACAGCACATGTTAGATATATTTGATAATGTCATGACTAATATGATTTATGTTTAGATCTTACTTAAACAGGATAAATCAGTACTTACTGGAAGTCAGGACTTAAGGATATCAGTACTTATATTATCAGGAGATAATCATCAGAAGATGGATATCAGAACTTAAGTACTGAAGGACGTTCAGATAAGGACAGCAGCTGATTAAAGGAAAGAAGATTGAGATAAACATAAGAAGAGATATGCATGAAGAAGGAATTCTATGAAGAATAGAATACTTGGAAGAAAAGATATCTGATTGATATATTTTAGGAAGCAGAATTATATTTCATATCAATTAGCAATTATCTTGTAACTGTGTAGTATATAAACACAGACATAGGGTTTACACTATAAGGGTTATCATATTCGAGAAGATTATTCATTGTAACCCTAGCAGCTCTCGTGATATTTGTTCATCACTGAGAGGTAACAGTTCCATACTGTAACGTAATTTATTGTTTCAATAAAGTTTGTTTTCTGTTACTTGAGTTATAAAAGTTCAATTTGATTGTACTATACACTGTATTCACCCCCTCTACAGTGTGTGTGTGACCTAACAATTGATATCAGAGCCTATCTGTTAACATAAAAACAGTTTAAGATCCAAACACAATCATGTCTGACACAGAAACTCCAACTAAGCCCACCAAAACTGAAGAACCTCCAAAGACACAAATTCAAAGTCGGTATGAGACCATCAGAGTTCCCATACTGAGATCATCTGAATATGCTATATGGAACGTGAGGATGACCATGTTTCTGGAAGCTACAGATCTAGAATATCTTGATAGAATCAAAGAAGGACCTCACAAACCAACCAAGCTCGCTGTTGCAGTTGCAGGTGAAGCAGCAAAGACTGTACCAAAGGAGAAGAATGATTACACTGCTGAAGATATCGCATCAATTGCTAAGGATGCTAAGGTACGACACTTACTGCATAGTGCCATTGAAAATGTAATGTCAAACAGGGTAATTAACTGCAAGACTGTAAAGGAGATATGGGATGCTCTAGAAACAAGGTGTCAGGGAACTGATACAATTAAGAAGAACAGGAAGATAATACTCACTCAAGAGTATGAACACTTTGACTCAAAGGCTAATGAGTCATTGACTGATTTATATGATAGATTTGTCAAACTCTTGAATGATTTGTCACTGGTTAATAAGGAGTATAATCTTGAAGATTCAAACCTTAAATTCCTGTTAGCTCTTCCTGAATGCTGGGATTTGAAGGCAACAACAATAAGAGACAACTACAATCTTGATGAAACAACTCTTGATGAAATTTATGGAATGTTCAAGACTCATGAACTTGTGATGGAATAAAGAAGCAAGAGGAAAGGTGGAAAGTCAAGGACAGTTGCTCTTAAGGCTGAAGAAGAATCCCCCAAAGCACCTACCTCAAGGAAAGATAAGGGTAAAGCTCTTTTCATAAAGTCTGATACTGAGTCATCAAGTTCTGAAAGTGATGATGACTCAGAATCTGAAAGCTTGGCTGAGACGGATGCTGATGAAGAGATGATGAAGTTGTGTGCTCTTATGGTGAAAGGGATCATAAAGATTGCATACAGGAAGTTCAGGAAGGGAAAGAAGTTTTCCAGGAAAGGCACAAGTTCTGATAAGAAGAATTTCAGAAGATCTGAGAGCAGAGGAGGAAAGTCTGACAGAGGAGATTATACAAATGTCAAATGCTACAACTGTGGTGAAAAAGGCCACATATCTCCTGATTGCAAGAAAGTGAAGAGTGACAAAGGCAAGGCTCTTATCACAAAGAAGAAAAGCTGGACAGACACCTCAGATTCTGAAAGTGAGGAGAATTATGCCTTGATGGCAAATGCTGATAAGGCAAGTACTGAAAGCAGTTCTGAAGCTGCTGAATCAAAGGTACCTCAAACTACTTATGCTTTTCATACTGATGATATTAATGAGTTGAGAAGATATCTTAAAACCATGTTTGTTAGTTATAGAGATCAAACCTTAATATATGAAAGATTAACTTCTGAAAATCTTGCTTTTAAGAAAAGAAATGATTTCTTAGAAAAAGAGTTAGTTATGTTCCATCAAACTCAGAAAGATAGAGATGATGCCTTTTATGTAAGGGATGAAGTACTAAAAATGAATGAATCTCTAAAAACTGAGTTAGAAAAGGAAAGAGAAGTTATCAGGACTTGGACTAACTCTGGCAGAACAACTCAGAATTTGTTAAGTAGTGAAAACTGGAAAGAGGGCTTAGGTTATGGAGATGATAAGAATGATAAAGGAACTGTTAAAATTAAGCCTGTTGTTGTTAAGCAAAAGCCAAAGTTAAAACCTGTTAAGTTTGTAGCTGTAAAGTCTGATAATGAGAAATCAGAAGTTAAAAAGGAATTAACTTCTGACAAACTAAAATAGGAAAAGACAGCTGAAGTAAACATAGGCTTAATGGCAAAGAAGCAGCTTAAGCATAAGTTGAAAGATGTTAAGAATGCAAACAAGGTAAAATCACCTAGGAAAAATAGGAATGGAAAGGAATGAGTGAATAAAAACAATGATTATAAGCCTGTTCCTGATGCTCCTAGGAAAACATGTCATAACTGTGGAAGTTCTAACCATCTGGCTTCTTTTTGCAGGAAGAATAAGAACATAAACTCCTTACCTTCAAAGTCAGGAGTTAAGAGTCAGTCTGTTAGATATAAGCCACAAAATCCTTGTTTTCATTGTGGTAGTTTATGGCATTCCATTTATACTTGTAAGGAATATCATAGTTTGTACTATGATTATTATCAAATAAAACCTTCTTTAAAGAAAGTTTCCATTGTTCCTTCTAGTGTAAGTTTTGATTCAAAGTCTGATAGTGTAAATTCTGATAAGAAAAATGTTAACATAAACTCTGATACTAAATCCGCTGCAAATGTTAACAAACTTAATAAGGCCAAAGGATCCAAGCAAGTCTGGGTCCTTAAAACTAATCATTAGTGGTCTTTGTGATTGCAGGGCAACAGGAAAAACATCCTAGTTCTGAACAGTGGATGTTCAGGACATATGACTGGAAATAAAGCCCTGCTATCAGACTTTGTGGAGAAAGCTGGCCCAAGTGTTTCTTATGGAGATGGCAACATTGGAAAAACATTGGGATATGGCAATATCAAACTTGGGAATGTCTTCATTAAAGAAGTAGCTCTGGTCTCAGGACTTAAACAAAATCTGCTGAGTATAAGTCAAATCTGTGACAGAGGTTATCATGTGGATTTCTTTGAGGAACACTGTGAAGTTGTAAGTAAATCTACAGGCAAAGTTGTTCTGAAAGGATACAGGCGTGGTAACATTTATGAAGCCAAGCTTTCAACAAGTGTTGATGGTTCTGCAATCTGTCTGATGAGTAGAGCATCAATTGAAGAAAGCTGGAATTAGCACAAGAAACTCTCTCATTTAAATTTCAACAATATAAATGAGTTGGTCAAGAAAGATCTTGTGAGAGGACTGCCAAAGTCAGTATTTGCTCCTGATGGTCTTTGTGATTCTTGTCAGAAGGCTAAACAGAGTAAATCCTCATTCAAGAGCAAGACTGAATCATCAATTCTTGAGCCTTATCACCTACTACATGTTGATCTATTTGGTCCAGTAAATGTCATGTCTATTGCAAAGAAGAAATATGCTTTGGTCATAGTGGATGAGTTCACCAGATACACATGGGTGTATTTCTTGCACACAAAAAGTGAGACTGCATCAATCTTGATTGATCATGTCAGGCAACTGGATAAATTGGTCAAAGACTCAGTAAAGATAATAAGGAGTGATAATGGCACTGAGTTCAAGAATTTGATAATGGAAGAGTTCTGCAAAAACCATGGAATAAAGCAGGAATTTTCTGCTCCTGAACTCCACAGCAAAATGGAGTTGTTGAAAGGAAGAATAGAACTATCATTGAAGCTACACGTACAATGCTTGAAGAAGCAAAGCTTCCAACCTATTTCTGGGCTGAAGCTGTGCAGACTGCTTGTTTTACTCAAAATGCAACACTCATTAACAAGCAAGGAAAGACACCATATGAGATGGTGAAGAAAAAGAAGCCAAATATGAAGTATTTTCATGTATTTGGATGCAAGTGTTTTGTTCTTAAGACTCATCCTGAACAGCTATCTAAATTTGATCTAAAAGCTGATGAAAGAATCTTTGTTGGATATCCACTTTCCACAAAAGCTTTCAGAGTCTTTAACTTGAGAACAAGAGTGGTCATGGAATCTATCAATGTCTCTTTTGATGATAAGAAGATTACCGGACTTGAAGATTTTATTGATCATGATCAGCTGAAATTTGAAAATGAAGACTCAAATTCTGATACTGAAAATCCTGACAATATAAGTCCTGATACTGCAAACTCTGATGGATTAAACTCTGATGTTATTGAAAATGTGGTGACTACGCCAAAGGAAGATGCACCTATGCAGGGGGAGCATACTCAAAATATTACCACATCTCAAGAAGCATCATAACATACATCTGGCTCTTCAAGTTCTGATTCGTCAAGATCTGATAAGCCAAGTTCTGATAGTACTGAAAATCTAAATTCTGAAGAATCCAACTGAGAGAGCATAATTTCAGGGGGAGCATCAGAAAATGAAAATGAAGACAACATGGATCATGGGGGAGCATCCAGTTCTAGAGAGAACCTTCCATCTTCAAGGAAGTGGACTAATTCACATACACCTGATTTGATAATTGGAAATCCTGATGCAGGTGTCAGAACTAGAACAGGTACTTCAAATGAATGTCTTTACAATTCTTTTCTTTCTCAGACTGAGCCAAAGAAAGTGGAAGAAGCTCTTCAAGATGCTGATTGGGTGCAAGCAATGCAGGAAGAGTTAAATGAATTTGAAAGAAACAAAGTCTGGACCCTAGTGCCAAGACCAAAGAACAGATCTGTTGTTGGTACAAAATGGGTATTCAGAAACAAAACTGATAGTGATGGCATAATTACAAGGAATAAGGCAAGGCTGGTTGCAAAAGGATATTCTCAACAGGAGGGAATTGATTATGATGAAACATTTGCACCAGTTGCTAGATTGGAAGCCATAAGGATATTTTTGGCTTATGCTGCTCATAAAAAGTTTACTGTCTTTCAAATGGATGTGAAAAGTGCTTTTCTCAATGGAGAATTGGAGGAAGAAGTATATGTTGAACAACCTCCAGGCTTTGTAGATTCCAAATATCCAGATTATGTCTACAGGCTTGATAAATCACTTTATGGACTTAAGCAAGCTACTAGAGCATGGTATGAGACTTTAGCTCAGTTTCTTCTGGAAAGTGGATTTAATAGAGGAACTATAGACAAAACACTGTTCTACCTCAACCATGGAAAGGACTTATTTCTGGTCCAGATTTATGTTGATGATATCATTTTTAGGTCTACAAATGACAGACTTTGCAAGAAGTTTGCCAAACTGATGCAGTTAAGGTATCAGATGAGTATGATGGGGGAACTTAGCTATTTTCTGGGCCTTCAAGTCAAGCAGAATGAAGAAGGCACTTTTATTTGTCAAACTAAGTACACCAGAAACTTGCTGAAGAAATTTGGAATACAAAATTGTTCAAGTGCATCCACTCCCATGGCCACTGCAATAAAACTGGACAAGGATACTGGTAAATCAGTAGATATTACTGATTACAGAGTTATGATTGGCTCTCTACTCTATCTAACTTCTAGTAGACCTGATATAATGTATGCTACATGTCTTTGTGGAAGATTTCAAGCAGATCCCAGAGAACCTCACTTAACAGCTGTAAAAAGAATATTCAAGTATCTTAAGGGAACAGCTGATCTGGGATTGTGGTATCCCAGAGAATCAGATTTTAAACTAATAGGTTACTCAGATGCAGATTTTGCAGGCTGCAAAATTGACAGGAAAAGCACAAGTGGAAGCTGCCAATTTCTTGGAGGCAGATTGGTTTCTTGGTTTAGTAAGAAACAAAAGTCAATTTCCACACCAACTGCAGAAGCAGAGTACATTGCTGTAGGAAGCTGTTGTGCACAGATTCTTTGGATGAAGAATCAGTTACTGGATTATGGGTTAACATATTTCAAAATCCCTATTTACTGTGATAATCAAAGTGCTATTGCTATGACAGGTAATCCAGTTCAACACTCAATGACAAAGCACATCATCATCGGGTACCACTTCATCAGGGAACATGTGGATGAAGGTTCAGTGGAATTGCACTTTGTTCCAACAGATCAACAACTAGCAGATATCTTCACCAAACCATTGTGTGAAGCTACTTTTACAAGATTGGTAAATGAACTTGGAATGGTTTCAGGTTCTTTTTCTAAATCTACTTAGTTTTGTTCTGATACATCAGACTTTATGATCAGTATTTACATAAATTACTCTCTTTGTGTATTCTGTGCTTAATTGAAAACATGCTTAAGTACTGACTGTTGTCTGATGTAACTTTCTAAACTCTGATAGTGATATGTCTGTTTATATAACTATTCAATCCTATGAGGAAACCTGTGCTAGATGCTGACCTAGTAGTCTTTAATAAACTAGGGATCCCATGTTAGAAGTAATTATTTCTGTGGAAATCTATTGACACAAGCAAATTCTGATATTGAGCCTAATTGAGTTTACTTTGTCTATCTTATTACTAAGTTACAAACTAGAATAATGCTTCTCATCTGTTAAGTTCTGATGCTAGTAAATCTGTTGAATGTACTAAGTGCTGATAAACCTCTCTTATCAAAAGAAAAAGAAAAGAATCAAGGATTAAAATCAGGTACTCCTTTGAGATCTAGAATAAAAATGTGGAAGGAACGACCCAAGTGCATTGCTGGTATTAAGTAAATATGCATCAGAAAAGCAAAATATTTTCTTGGTGACTTTTCACACTCTATGGTTACTGGAGAAATACTCTGATAATAGCATAAATTATGATAAGCAGTCGTGACTCACTTACACTGAGAAGCCACTGTAAAATAGAATTTAAAAAATGCACAAAATTAGCACAAAATAGTTGAGGTGGACTCAAGCATGAACTCATTCAATAGTAGGTTTCAGAATAATGACAGATTTTTAGTAAAGTTTTAGTTATGCCTTATTTCTAAGATGTACTGAAGTGAATCAGACTTTACTCTTTGTCTGATATTTAGCTTAATGCACACACTAAACACTCCATATGAATGATGAAAATTACTGTGGTGATCAATGTTATTTTAGATGAACAGTTTCTGTGTCACATTGCACAAATTCTGAGGACAAATTCTGATTGCACGTTCTGATGATTAAGTTCTGAAGAATCTATATCAGAATTTGTGTGAGGAGTTACTAAGATAGGCATTCATTTTCTGAGTTAAGAAATCATGTTCTGATATCTGTTAAGTTCTGATATAAGTCTAAGTTCTGATATTAAAATCTGATCCTTTACTTGACTTATTTGTGGATAAAATCTAAAAATAGTCTCATTTTAAATCAGAATATGTTTGGGTAGAATATTAACAGTCAATATCATTAGGGATAGTGGTTCATGTACATGTACAGTAATGTTTACTTGTTACTTGTGCACATTAAACCCTGACTTACACTTCTAATGACTGTTTTTCGTCTTCCCAGTCTAGGGAGACGAGGTAGAATTAACTCTACCTGTTAGCATTAAATTTCCTTGCGTCTCCTGGCATTCTTTTGCCTATATAAACAACCACTTCACATCAGCCTTCACATCAACTCTTTTATCACAAACTCACCTTCATTCTCTTTATATCAAAAACACCATGGTCAATTATAACATGTTTTTGAACTATGAAACATTCAACATGGAGCTGAGCTGTGAAGCCTGGCAGCAGGAATGGCACGTTACTTCCATTCCTGATGAGATATGGGACTCAGTTCCCCAGGAGGTACTCACCCACCTCCTGTTCTTCTACATGGATTACCATCGCCATCTGGAGCGATTGGAGGAGGAAAGGCTGGAAGCTCTCCACCAGCAAGAGTGAATCATCAGACTCGCTATTCAGTTTGTCGAGAGTAGGAAGAAGATATGATTTACTTTCTTCTTCCTGTTTTTCTTCATCGTCAGCCTTGCCATGCTTCTTGAGCTAGGACAAAGGCTGTTGATGTTAGGTTTAGCAGCTTAGGACAATCTTGTAAAAGTTCTAATGTAATTTAAATTTCATGAATGTATTCTCTTAATATATTAATGAAATTTCTTTTTTTTTGCAAGTTCTTATCTCTGAGATGTTTTGTAATGCATTGATAAATCCTGATAAATATTCATATTCTGATGACCATTTCAATTTTAATTTAAATTAAGTTCTGATCTTACAATATCAGTACTTGTTTACTTGATTTATTTTGGTCATTCTCACTCGAATTTTTTTCAGAATATTGATGTTGGAGTGAAAAATAATTGAATAAGTGGGAACAGTTTCAATTTTGAATTAAAACTGATTTACCTTGATTAATGAAATTACTGGGTAAGTGGAACGGTTTTTCCTTGAAAAACTGCAAGTGGGTAAGTAATGATTACTGTTTTCCCGCGCCCATTAACTATTCATTATTACTGCATGTCTGACAGGTGTCCAACGATTACATTTTTTTTCTTTTTAAAGTATAAGTAAGACAGAGAGAGGATTTTCTAATCTTTTATTCACTTTTATACTTTATCTCTCTATTTGCTTTTACTCTCTTTCATCTCCTGACGTTGGTTTTTCATATAGACATTTTATCAAACACCTAACAGGCACTCTTAAATCTCGATTATTTTCATGGCACCTAAGGATTTGATCATTGATGGAGCTAAATTTGTTCCCAATAACTATGCTGCAATTCTTGATAAAGCTGAAGCTCCGTCTGAGTTGCATTTTGTGCAATATGCATTGACCCAACCTTCAACCTTTTCGAGCCAACAAGTTCTGACATTTTAGAGGACTGGAAACTTTGATAATGGTGGTCCAAATGGTACTCCTAGTATTGTTTTCGAAGTGGATGATTCTACATATGGGGTAACTCCTGGTACAATTCGCAAGGCCCTACATCTATCAGAAGGATGTACTTTTTCAACCCCGTAGGAATCAGCTCTTAAAGAGTTCATGGCTAGTTTGGGGTATGAGCAGAGTTTGGCAAAGCTTGGGCAGTTGAAACGGGCTCATATCAGAAAGGAATGGAGCTTCTTCTTTGACTGCATCACTAAAGCTTTTGGGAATAAGTGTTCAAACTTTGATGCTATTCCTATAATGAGTCAGCACATCGGGTATGCTATCATTAACCAAACTCATTTTGATTTTGCAAATGATGTGATAAGTTTTATTGGGGATAGGATGACAGAAGATAGGAATGTTGTCTACTTTGCTAGATTTTGTCAGCTTACTTATAACTATTGTTTTGCTGATGAATCCCAACCTATCACTGACTTAACTCCATCTTTCAAAATTGCAAAACGAGCCTTTAATGACTTGGTAAATGTTGATCTTAAGAAAAGGGTGGTTAGACCTTTACAGATTCCTCAGTCTGTAAAACAGATCTTGGTAAATGCCGATCCTGACACCTATAGATCTGTTTATCCTGATATCCAACCTACCACCACATCTCAAACACCACAGCAACCATCAGATCATACCACTCATACTACTCAACCATCCCTCAGAACATATCTCAAATCATATCTCTCCACTTCACAGACAGCTCAACCCTCATCCTCAGCACCTACTGTGAAGCCTTCATCTTCCAAGCTTAAGAGGACAAAGACTGTTCCTCAAACACCTCAGAAGAGAAGGAGGATTATTTTGAGAGATGAATCTGACAGTGAGGAACAGGTTTCTACATCAGAACCTGTTGTCAAAGAAGCTAAGAAAGTTGATTCTCAGAAGGATTCTGGAATTGGGGGATCTAAGCTTCTCAAAAGACTTAGAAGAATGACTGAAGCTCCCAAGGAATCCCCACCTTTAAAGAGATACAAGAAACAGAGAGCTAAAAGGCCAGTTTCAGATGATGAGGAAGCAGCAGCTAAGGAAGGAGATCAGGAATCTCTGATCTCACAAGAAAAGGAATCTGCTCAAGCCACTGCTTCTCCATTAACTCAAACTCAGGAAGCTACTACTGAAAAGGCCAACACACCATCTGTGTCTCCTAAGACTGTATCTCCTGTTGATCCAGGCACAAGTGCTGATATTGATATCCAGAACTTGGTTGTGCCTGAAGTACTTTACTTAGAAGCTCCAACAACAACTAATCCATCAACAACACATGTTACTGATGCTACTCAAACTCCAGAATTATCCACTCCACCTTCTCTGCATGAAGATGCTGATGATCTGAATATAAGGGAGCATCAGGATATGGCTGTTGATCAGAACTTGGAACCAGATCAGTAATTAAAAGATGATGCTGAAGCCTCCATTGCTACTCATACTGTTGTTTTATCAGAAGATACTGATTCTGTAAGTTCTGATGCTGCAAATGCTGGAGATACTGGTGATGCTGCTCCAAATGCAGATGCTGATGAAGCAGGTCCTTCAGGACATGCACCTCAACAAACTGTTCTTAAATCTGAACTTGTTAAGAAGTTTGTTACAAGAGAAGCACCAGTGCCTTGGAGTGAAACTCCTGCAGGACAGGAGTGGACTAAGGAATGGAACTCAGTTACCTGTGCTCCAACTGCACAACATCTGGCTGAGCACTTGACAAAAGATGATGAGTTGTTAAATACTGATGATTTTAAAACACAGCTTAGAGTCACTGCATTGAGTACTAAACATTTACAAGGTCTCCATTCAACTACTCATGCAGAGTTACATCACTTACGGGAAGAATTAATGAAGCAAGAACAAGTTCAGAAGATTGACAAGAAAAAATTCTTCCAACCTACCTTTGACAGAGTTGCTTATATTGAGAAGACTCAAGAGTCACAACAAGCTCAGATTGATGATATTCTGAAAAATCAAGCTTCTCAGCAATCTCAACTTAATGAAATCCAAGCCTCAGTGGAATTGCTTGTCTCTCTTCTCTTACCTGCTGATGCCAAAAAGGGGGAGAAAGTAATTAAGTCCAAATACAAAACTGATAGGACACTGAAGGGGAAGGATGATGAAAAGGATGATCAAGGAAACCCTGGAATGGGAAGAGGTCATAGTCGAGGTAGAGGTTTTTCATCAAGAAAAGCTGAAATCACAAGTCACATGACAAGTTTTGATACTGGAAAAAGAATTAGTTCTGCTACTGGTAAAAGGATAAGTTCTGATGAACTTTTAGATCTCGATGAAGAAATGTCAAGACAGTTATTTCTTCAGGAAAATCCAGGAATGGACATGGAGAGTTTAATGGAAGAAGAAGCTAGAATGAAATCAGAAAAAGTCACATCTAAATCTGAAGCTTCTGGTAAAAAGACTCTTCCAAAACTCAAGGGCATTGTGATAAAAGAAAGGACAAATTATGAAGCAACCATGGCTGAATCACAACCGCAGATAGATCCAAGATCCAAGGGTAAAGAAAAAGTTGGTGAACGTATCAAGGTTTATGTGCCTCCTGTGGATGAAGAAATTACTGATGAAAATGATGATCTTGTTCTGACTTCAAGAAAAGTTTTTAAGACAACCTCTGACATGGCTCAAGTTGTTCAGAGTCAAGAGACAGTAAGTTCTGATATTTCGAAGAAGCAAGTAACCTCTGACACAGCTCAAGTTAACTTGATATCAGAACATAAATCAAAGAAACTCCTACCAAGATTCACTAAAGCAAAACAGACTCAACCTTTGAAGACTGCTGCAAGTGGTTTTGAAGCAAGAGTAGTTACTGGAAAGGAAGCAAGAGATAAAACTGGATCGGGGAGTGCTGATGAAAGAAGAATACAGAACACTACCAATGATCCAACTTCCTTGAGTGAACCAGGTATTGGAGCAACTCCTGAGAGATTGAATTAACTAGAATCTGTACAAATGGTTTACCATACCTACTTGAAAGAACACATCTTGTTGTACTTCATGATAGATGGTAGGGTTTATCATATAAGGCAAAATGCCATTCCATTGAAGTATTTTGAAGAACTCGAGCATGTACTATTCTTACTTCAAGTGAATGACGGATTAACAGAAAGTGCTACAAACTATTTGAACGATCAGATTTAGAGACAGAAAAGGCTTTATTCTGTTAAGTCTGACAACACATATCTTCCAAAGTACAGAGATCACGAGGGTGATATAGTTGAAATGAAGCCCAACACTGCTAAGATTATAACTACCTTTCTGGGTTACAGGGCTGTGGAATTCAATCTAGAGTCTGATAAGGCATATTTGATCAGGCTGGATCAGGATATAAGAAAAGCTAAGATTAATGATCTCAGGGCTGCAATCTTTCAAATTGGTGAAGATACTGCATAACTTAAAGATGCTAAAAGGAGGATGATTGATGAACTCAGATATGCTGAGAGATGTTTGTTGAAGAACTATCTCAGAACAACTCCTGACATCAGAGAGATCAGAAGCTGAAGCCAAGTCAAGATCTACAACTGCTTAAATTTTGATATGAATACAGACTGAAGTTGTTATCAGAAATTAAAGATTGGTAAAGCTTTAAGGACTGTAAGTTGTAGTTATCTAGTCTAATTCTCATGCATTTGTACTTAATGTTTTTGACATCATCAAATATCTGTTAAACTTGTATATTATGCTAATTTACAAGTTGGGGGAGATTGTTAGATATATTTGATAATGTCATGACTAATATGATTTATGTTTAGATCTTACTTAAACAGGATAAATCAGTACTTACTGGAAGTCAGGACTTAAGGATATCAGTACTTATATTATCAGGAGATAATCATCAGAAGATGGATATCAGAACTTAAGTACTGAAGGACGTTCAGATAAGGACAACAGCTGATTAAAGGAAAGAAGATCGAGATAAACATAAGTAGAGATATGCATGAAGAAGGAATTCTATGAAGAATAGAATACTTGGAAGAAAAGATATTTGATTGATATATATTAGGAAGCAGAATTATATTCCATATCAATTAGAAATTATCTTGTAACTGTGTAGTATATAAACACAGATATAGGGTTTACACTATAAGTGTTATCATATTCGAGAAGATTATTCAATGTAACCCTAGCAGCTCTCATGATATTTGTTCATCACTGAGAGGTAACAGTTCCATAATGTAACATAATTTATTGTTTCAATAAGTTTTTTTCTATTACTTGAGTTATAAAAGTTCGATTTGATTGTACTATACACTGTATTCACCCCCTCTACAGTGTATGTGTGACCTAACAGCACACTATTCAAGTCATCTTTTCATTTAAATCACATTTAGAGATAGGTGTTTTCAGAAGTTAATTTTCCCCAAAACATAACTTTAACAACATTTTCAAATACGGGGGATACGTAACTTAAAACATTTATGTTCCATTACGAGAATAAAACATTTAGTTATTCATATGCACTGAACCATAAAAGAATGGTCAGGGGTACTTGCCTTGCAAAGCTTTACAACTAATACTAATTGACTCTGAGCCGACTCAGACGCTCAGGCTTTAGCGCTTTACAATTTGACTAATCTGAATCCGACCTCAATGCTCAGGTCCTTTGCTTAGGAACCTCGCTACATTTGTCGACTAATCACTAGGTTATCTTTAGTTCGACTTCAATTCTTGAGTCCTTCGACTAGAACCTATAGAGCCAAAATACCCTATGTTAGACGTCTAGGTATGCTTGACATATCCTCAACACCAATTCTACCCAACGATATTCAAAGCCGACTCGTAATTATATACATTATTACAATACAATAACACATCCAACAATTAGGGTTCATGTTCTCAAGAAATCGATTTGGTGTTCATTTTCAGAAAATACGCATACTCGTCCTTTTACAAAATTAGGGTCATTGGGTTTTAACAAAACATTAACCACCACATGCAATCACGTTTCGCACAGCATATATATATATATATATATATATATATATTTATATATATTTATTTATACCCATTCGACGTTTCGATAATTACAGGGTATGTCCCGAATTTCCGAATTTAATTTCCAAAAATTCGGGCAGCACTTCCACTGTTTATCGGCCTACCCGTCGAACAACTCGACGTCAAATCACAACAAACAATCCAACAATTTATTCCACCAATACATCTGAAATCTAGTTCGCGAATCCCAAACACCGATTTAAACAACTAATTACTATTACTAAATCTTATATTTATACTCATATTTATTTATTAATTTATAGGACTCAGAACAACGTCATCACTGTCCACTGTCGGCTGGCCGAGGCTCATCGCCGACGGCGGCAAAATTTATTGGTGCCCGAACATATTCGGGTTTCCAAATAAATTTCGCCAATTAATTATGATTATTCCTTGCACGAAATTATAATTTATATCACGAACATTAGTCAATTATTAATTTCCTGCAACAAAAATTTCATATCAAAGCACGCACAACAGATTGCAAGCCAGCAGAGCCAACAAGCGCTACACGAGCACAAGAACACCACCGACCACAAACAACCGGCAAACCAACAAAATGGCAGCCACAACTTAGGGAAAAAGAGACACAATTAAACCCAATGCACAAACACATATACCATATATACATATAGATATATATATACATACGCAACAGGATAGCACAACCAAGAGGCGGTGAAACCAACCGAAAAAGATGGCCGGAAAATAGGCGTCGATCGGAACAGTTGAAGGAGGGAGAAAGAGACGAAGAGAGAGAGGGAATAGCGAGAGGAAGAAGGAGAAACAGAGAGATTGTGAGGTCAGGAGAGAGATGGGAGATATGTGAATGAGAGAGATAGAGAACAAGGCTCGTTTTTGGGGAAATAACAGAGAAGGAGGAAAAAGAATAAGGCTTGGACATGTATCAACACAGCATCCTGGGTATATTACACGTGTCCCTGGCTCGGGTTTTATAAATATTTGGTTTATTTCTGGTTAAAATGATGCGCAAGCTGCTCGACAAAAATTCACCGAAAAATTACAAATTTCACACCAAAATTCTCAAAATATCCGAAAGTTAATAAAATAAAATTTTCACAATTTTTAAACCATTTTTGAAATGCAACTAATATCCGCATTTAACAATTAAATGAAATAACTCACGGTTAAGATAAATCCTGAAAATTACCAAAGTAATTTTAAAATTTTCAGAATATTATGAACTTAATAAAATATGAGTTTCATAATTTTTGAAGATTTCCATAATTAAATATGGATTTTACCATTAAACACACTCAAAAAATCATTTATAAATAAATAATTAATGAAATATTGATTTCTCGATTTTATAAAGTCCTAAAAATAATTATTGAAATTATAAAGTCATAAAAACAATTTTAGAGACAATCCAAGTATTTATTGAAATAAAACTGCAATAACACCATTTTAATAATGATACAAAATCATACAATTCAATGATTAATCACGCAATTTAATTCCATACACTAGTAATCACACACACATAGTAACAGAGTAATAACCTAATGACTGAACCCACATAATTATTTTATTTTATTTAATTATTTATTCGATAATTACGCATTTAATAATAATAAAAATATACGAGTCGTTATATTCTTTTCCCCTTAAAAAGATTCTGTCCTCAGAATCTGACTTAACTAAATAAGTGAGGATATTTGTCAAGAAATTCCGACTCTAACTTTCAGGTAGACTCTTCGACTCAGGGATTTATTCAAGGCATACTTACCATAGATATAAATTCATTACTAAGGACTCGCTTTTAACGATCTAGGATTGGATCAATTATTTCATGCTGAACAAATTTGGATGAGAGCCCGCTGGCTCCTAATCAATGGCTTGATTCAAATTAGAAGCATATCGCTTTAACATTGTCACCTATATCATTTTAAATATATATATACAACTGCAGCAGCCATGACAACTCATGGCAACTATACCTATATTTATCAAAATCTCGAATGACTCACTGTATTGAGGACTCAACTTGTCCCATTCTGCTCAAACTTAACCAATCTCTGTTAGGGTAAAACTTTTATCTATACCCCGATCCTCATTCTATCTATTCATATTGCTTCGATAAAAATCCACTTTCTTTCTTTGTCTAATCCGAGTGGTTTCAACTCTCTTCCGAACCAACTCCACTACACTCTTGAGGTACTGAGCTAATTCAGGATTTAGTAATATCTTTACTTCCACTTTTTCTATCAACTCCTCAATGATCTTAATAATAACAAATTATCTTTTCTACTCAAGACATCTATCCCTAAATGGACCCTTCCTGGTAGGTAGTCACTTAAACAACCATAGTTCATAATCAATTTTAATCAAGTTCTCATACTTTTGAAGCTTAGTATACAATTCCTACATATCAACCTTTCATAGACACTTCTTTAAGCTTTCAACTTGACCTTCCATAGCCCTTAGATGGGCAAGGATGTTATCAATAAATACGATTATACCATGCAAGCATTCCAGATACACCATATTCCTTATTTTCTTATAGACAATTAATACATTCGTTACTCCGCCTATTATTACCAAAACTTACAGCACTCATAACCCATTCTATGCAGGGTTACTTATTCTTATTCGTCGACTTTTCTAATTTCTGATAATCATCATGTAATTTCATACATCCATCCTTCTTTCCTATAAATCACATTGGTACACAACACAGAATACACCTTGTATCATTATTCTTTCATTTCCCAATTCAAAAGTTTCCTTCTCAATATCCTTTACATGTGCTAGTTACACATTCTCTTCTTGCTTATGTCCTTCAATACTTATCCTAATATTAGCTTCCGTAGATATTATCATTTGCTTCTTCCGGTAATCAATTATTGTCCTGGTTCCTTATCAGGGTCTTGAGCAGCTAAACTTTTAATCACATTACAAGTCTTAGCCTTGGCTGTACTGGACATCAAACCTTTTGATGCACTACCTCCCATGCTATCTCGGGAAGTACTTCTACAATTCCTGGCAACATGCCCTATCTTGCCACAGTTATAACATACGACTCCTGGATTTTCCACCTTACATTCTGACGCATAATGTCCCTTCTGACTACACCTAAAACATTCAGTATTTGCTTTACACCTTCCACCATGCCTCTTACCGCATTGCTTACACTCCGATATAGACGATTTAACCGAGTTGGCTTGAGTAGAGCTAGCTGAGGTGTTACTAATTCTATTTAAAGAAATACTTTTCTCTCCAAATTCTTTATTCTTACTCCTTCCGACCTTTTTATGAGACTTCTGACTGGATCCTTCTTGACCTGATGCTTCTTCCATATCATCAATCTTTCGCTTCTTATCTTTTCATTCTCTAGCAGCTAACTTCTGATCAAATTCAATTACTAAGGCGGCCTGAACTACGGAAGGATACGTCTTGAGTTGCAATGCCACCACTCCACTACGAATTTCAGGCTTCAATCCTTGTTGAAACCTCCTTGCCTTCTGAGCTTCAGAGCACACATAATCTGGTATAAATCTAGCCAACTCTGTGAACTTAGCCTCATACTCAGCTACATATCTGTCACCTTGCTTCAGTTCTAGAAACTCAATTTCCATTTGGTTCCTTACACAGTCAAAAAAATATTTTTCCAAAAATAACTTAGTAAACCTAGCCCATGGAACAGGGCCTTCTCCTTCTTACGCTTTGGTTAACTCCCACCAGTAATTTGCTTCATTTTTCAAGAAATAGCTTGCATAATCAGTCTTAAGATTCTCATTTACTTGAACAAGATTAAAAGCTTTCTCCATCTCTTTTAACCATGCTCCAGCAGCTACTGGATTAGGTTCACCTTTAAACTTAGGAGGGTTAACATTCTGAAAGGATTTGAAACTACCACTTTGGTTCACTCCTTGTTGTTACTGCTGCAACAATAGTTGCTGTTGCTGAACCTGTTGGATTAACTGCAACTGTTGTTGCTGCTGCTGACGTAACAAGTCTAGAATTTCATTTATAGTTGGACTCTCCGTAAAACTACTACTATTTCCTTTAGACTGGGTAGCTTTCTTGGGTGGCATCTTCCTGAAATATATAAATGAGTTTATTCAATAACAAAAATATTTAACAAAAGGTATCACCATTTAAACGGTGCACCTGTATCAGGAAAATGCTACCCAATCACATTACCCATGTCTTTAATATCGGGGTCCCTTTACAAAAGAAATTCAAATTAGCAGAATTAGCAACAATAGCAGTAACAGAATCAACAACAGTTCAAAAATCAAAATACAAAGAAACTAAATACCGTAGCACGGTTCCTCAATGTAACAACAACTAACCAACTTCCCATCACTACTTAAGTACAACATCTAAATTTCTCTAACATTCCACAAAAGTCAGCTGAATATATTAATCATATACTATGTAGAACAAGCCAATAAATCGAGTCAAGCTCACTGACTCTACTAAGCATCATCGTCCATGTTTCAACCAATCCTTTTTCTAAGGATGATTTCTTGTCACCCGAAAGTAGCCCATCAACCATTAATTTACTTTTCCTGAGGTTATAATTCCATCGTTAGGTCCTAAATTCTCACGATTACCATTATTCTTAAATGATATACTGATATAGGACTTCTGTTCTTCTTAACAGTCACTTTCGCTTGATTTTAACAACGAAAACCATCTAATCGCATAAATTCATTTCCATAGAATATCCGATGAAATTTTCGGCTCAAGGAAATCGAATAAGAAGCAGTGAAGAAGAAAATGTAGGTATGACTGAGAGCAACAATACAAGTACATAAGATGGCCAGTCTTAGTACCATACGGTCAGAACACATAACTCGGTGGTGTCCCACCAGACCCTTTTGTCACATAGACAAATGGTCAATTCATATGCATTGTTTACCCCAATCACCCGAAAAGTCACCAAGGGAAAGAACAATATTCAGGTAAGAAATTCACAAATAGAAAAGAAAGAGTCTGATTTATAAGGAGATCAACAAGACCCTAAGTAGCTTACCTCGGGTTCACAACTTTCTCACAAGAAAGATAAACAACTTATGGAATAGGAAACGATTACTCTGGAGATAAAATACGTTTAAAGAAAGAAACAAAAGAGTTCAAAGATGTCACCTCCCATTCTGATCCACATTCACTACCAAGCTTAGTCATCATAACAGCCCATAACTATTATCACGCTATCCGAACTCACCAAGATCACATAATCAATCCAATAACATTCCTTGCTACAGAAAATGCGATATTTAGAAATAACGGGGGCGTCTTCTCAGCTAACACAACAAGAGCTCGCTCAATGCTGAATTTTCGCAATCAGATTCATTTTCTCGAGGGAAAACTAGAAATCTCTACCGAACGTTATTAATAATAGATATACGAAGGAAATATACTCTAGGTTAGGGCAGTTCCAGTCAATCCTCAATAAACGTCAGGGTTACGCTTCCGAAACCCTTGACTAAACTTATAGACTCGCTCCTCTGATTGAGTTGCTGACTCACATCTACACATAACCCTTCTTGCACTCTTATGACTCCACTCTTAACCTAAATCAGGGACTCAAACCTGTAGCTCTGATACCAACTGTGACGGCCTCAACCCCAGGGTCAGGAGTTGACGTCATCAACAACAATAATAACAATTATAAATCAATCTAAAACATAACTACGACCCCTTTACCAAGACCTTTTCCAGGTTTAAGTATGACTCAGGTTAATCAACTAACACAACTAAAACTTACAACAATCATCTCGACGCAGCTAACTTAACACAGCAACTCAACAGACCACCCTTGGTCTAACACAACCATCTCAGAGGAGTCCGACACGAAAGGAACTAGAACTCTGCCCGACTATCACCGAAGAATCTCCTAGGCATCTGCAATATATATATAAAACATTCTGCAAGGGTGAGCAATTGCTTGCTCAGCAGCACCACTATATGAATAACAAGTAAAATAGTTTAAAGTAAAACGGTTAGAGGAACAGAATTCATAACTTGCCAGAAACATATAAAACAATTGTAAACTGGATATCAAAACTAGCATGCTCTGTAAAACAAGATCAACAGTTGTGTGCTGTGCATAAAAACCATAGTTAAATTTTAGCATGCTATTTCCATTTCCAAACCTTCCGTTCTATTACAGGAATCATAAAACCATCTGTCCCGTTACGGGGACCCAAAATCATTTGTTCCGTTACGGGTACCATAAACTTGTCCCATCACAGGACCTATAAAACTTGTTCCTCTCCGGGAACCTCAAAATCGCTTTGCTTCATTAAACAATTTCAAAACTGAATTAATCAAATCTATTGGATGTTTAACGAGTGAAGATAGCTGATCAGTCTACCCTCACCGGACAGCGATTAGCGGCCGTCCAGAAATAGAATATGTTCTGGAACTTAGGAAAAGAATAGCTAGGTCTTTCCCCACGCTGGACTAATCGGTTAAACAGAATGCACAACCCAATTAGCCACTTACGCAATCTCATGCTGGGACGTTACCGAATAATGGGCCTCTTACGCAAGTCCAATAGATCAACTGAATTCCCTTTTTGCCTTTTTCCAAAATTCCACGACATAGGTGGATCAAAACATTCTCTTTATCCAGTTTCCAAAATCATTATCACTTATCTCTTTTATATTTTCAAAACCAATTCTGTCATAGCACACTATTCAAGTCCTCTTTTCATTTAAATCACATTTAGAGAAAGGTGTTTTCAGAAGTTAATTTTCCCCAAAACATAATTTTAACAACATTTTCAAATACGGAGGATACGTAACTTAAAACATTTCTATTCCATTATGAGAATAAAACATTTAATTATTCATATGCACTGAACCATAAAAGAATGGTTAGGGGTACTTGCCTTGCAGAGCTTTATAACTAATACTAATTGACTCTGAGCCGACTCGGACGCTCAGGCTTTATCGCTTTACAATTTGACTAATCTGGATCCGACCTCAACGCCCAGGTCCTTCGCTTAGGAACCTCGCTGCATTTGTCGACTGATCAGTAGGTTATCTTGAGTTCGACTTCAATTATTGAGTCCTTCGACTAGAACCTACAGAGCCGAAATACCCTATGTTAGACGTCTAGGTATGCTTGACATATCCTCAACACCAATTCTACCCAACGATATTCAAAGCCGACTCGTAATTATATACATTATTACAATACAATAACACATCCAACAATTAGGGTTCATGTTCTCAAGAAATCGATTTGGTGTTCATTTTTAGAAAATACGCATACTCGTCCTTTTACAAAATTAGGGTCATTGGCTTTTAACAAAACATTCACCACCACATGCAATCACGTTTCGCACAGCATATATATATATATATATTTATTTATACCCGTTCGACGTTTCGATAATTACAGGGTATGTCCCGAATTTCCGAATTTAATTTCCAAAAATTCGGGCAGCACTTCCACTGTTTATCGGCCTACCCGTCGAACAACTCGACGTCAAATCACAACAAACAATCCAACAATTTATTCCACCAATACATCTGAAATTCAGTTCACGAATTACTATTTATTTATACTCATATTTATTTATTAATTTATAGGACTCAGAACAACGTCATCACTGTCCACCGTCGGCTCGCCGAGGCTCATCGCCGACGGCGGCAAAATTTATTGGTGCCCGAACATATTCGGGTTTCCAAATAAATTTCGCCGATTAATTATGATTATTCCCTGCACGAAATTATAATTTATATCACGAACATTAGTCAATTATTAATTTCCTGCAACAAAAATCCAAAAATTTCATATCAATGCACGCACAACAGATTGCAAGCCAGCAGAGCCAACACGCGCTACACGCGCACAAGAACACCACCGACCACAAACAACAGGCAAACCAATAAAACAGCAGCCACAACTTAGGGAAACAGAGACACAATTAAACCCAATGCACACACACATATACCATATATACATATGGATATATATATACATACGCAACAGGATAGCACAACTAAGAGGCGGTGAAACCAACCGGAAAAGATGGCCGGAAAACAGGCGTCGATCAGAACAGAACAAGGAGGGAGAAAGAGACGAAGAGAGAGAGGGAATAGGGAGAGGAAGAAGGAGAAATAGAGAGATTGTGAGGTCAGGAGAGAGATGGGAGAGATGTGAATGAGAGAGACAGAGAACATGGCTCGTTTTTGGGGAAATAACAGAGAATGAGGAAAAAGAATAAGGCTTGGACACGTATCAACACAGCATCCTGGGTATACTACACGTGTCCCTAGCTCGGGTTTTTATAAATATTTGGTTTATTTCTGGTTAAAATGACGCGCAAGCTGCTCGACAAAAATTCACCGAAAAAACCACAAATTTCACACCAAAATTCTCAAAATATCCGAAAGTTAATAAAATAAAATTTTCACAATTTTTAAATCATTTTTGAAATGCAACTAATATCCACATTTAACAATTAAACGAAACAACTCAAGGTTAAGATTAATCCTGAAAATTACCAAAGTAATTTTAAAATTTTCAGAATATTATGAAATTAATAAAATATGAGTTTCATAATTTTTGAAGATTTTCATAATTAAATATGGATTTTACCATTAAACACACTCAAAAAATCATTTATAAATAAATAATTAATGAAATATTGATTTCTCAATTTTATAAAATCCTAAAAATAATTATTGAAATTATAAAGTCATAAAAATAATTTTAGAGACAATCCAAGTATTTATGGAAATAAAACTTCAACAACACCATTTTAACAATGATACAAAATCATACAATTCAATGATTAATCACGCTATTTAATTCCATACACTAGTAATCACACACACATAGTGACAGAGTAATAACCCAATGACTGAACCCACACAATTATTTTATTTTATTTAATTATTTATTCCATAATTACGTATTTAATAATAATAAAAGTATACGGGTCGTTATAATTTCTATCCTCTGTCATCCTATCCCCAATAAAACCTAGCACAGCACTTGCAAAATCAAAATGAGTTTGGTGAATAATAGCATACCCGATGTGCTGACTCATGATTGGAATGACATCAAAGTTGGAACACTTATTGCCAAATGCTTTAGTGATGCAGTCAAAGAAAAAGCTCCATTCCTTTCTAATATATGCTCGTTTCAACTGTCCAAACTTGGCCAAACTCTTCTCATACACCAAATTGGCCATGAGCTGCTGTAGAACTGGTTCCTCCGGTGTTGAGAAAATGTAGCCTTCTGGTAAGTGTAGAGCTTTACGAACTGCTCCAGGAGTTACCACATGCTCAACATCATTGACTTCGAAAATAATACTTGGAGTACCAGTAGCACCACCATTGTCAAAATTCCTAGTCCGCCAAAACGTCAGAACTTGTTGGCTGGAGATGACTTGAGGCTGGGTCAATGCATACCCAATTTCACTGTGTGCTAGAAGATCTTACACAAAGTGCAACTCAGATGGAGCTTCATCATGATTTAAGATTGCAGCATAGTTATTGGGAACGAACTTGGCTCCATCTATGATCAAATTCTTAGGTGCCATGAGAAAAATTGAGAATTAAGGTTGCCTGTAAGGTGTTTGATAAAATGTATGTATGAAAAACAACATCAGGAGATGAGAGAGAATAGAAGTAAAGAAAGATAAAGTGTGAAAGTAAATAAAAGATTTTACAATCTTCTCTCTCTTTTACTTATACACAGTAGAAAAAGTAACCGTTGGACAGCTATCAGACATGCAGCAGTAAAGAATAATTAATGGGCACAGGAAAACAGTAATCATTACTTATCACATGCAGTTTTTCAAGGAAAAACCTTTCCACTTACCAAGTAATCCCATTAATCAAGGTAATTCAGTTTTAATTTAAAATTTAAACTGTTCCCACTTATTAAATCATTTTTACTACAAAACCAATATTCTGTAAAAATAAATCAAGTGAGAGAATGACCAAAAAAATAAATCAAGGGCTCAGGTACTACCATGTCAGAATCAGAACTTGATTTGTATCAGTAATAAAATGGTCATCACAATATGGATAAATCAGGATTTAAAAATGTATCACAATATCAAACATCTCAGAGACCAAATCTTGCAAAAATAGAAAATTTCATTAATATATTGAGAAAATACATTCATGAAATTTAAATTACAGCACAACATTACAAGATTGTCCTAAGCTACAATTCCTAACAGCAACAACTATTGTCCTAAGCTAAGAAGCCTGAAAAAGCTGATGGTGAAGAGAAACAGGGAGCATAAACTATTTCTTCTTCCTGCTCTCAACAAAGAGAATAGCGAGTCGTATGATTCGCTCCTGCTGTCGAAGACAACGGAGATGTAGTTCTCTGCGAACTGTCAACAGATCACGTTTAATAACCTCTGGAAATTGAATCCAGAGATTGTGAGGGATGTTGGCGATAGGGTATGGAGTTGGAATTCCATTTATAAAGACATGTACAGTCTCATCGCCATAATTGTAAAACCAGCCAAAAGCAGCCATTTTTTGTGTTACGAATAAAACGAGAGTGAGTTTGCGAGGAATTTAGAGATGTGCTGGCTGGAGTGAAGTGTTGGTTTATATAGGCAATGGAATGTCAGGAGATGCAAGTAAAATTTAATGCTGACAGGTAGAAATAATTCTACCTCGTCTCCCTAGACTGAGGAGAATAAAAACAGCCATTGGAAGTGTACAACAGGGTTTAATGCGCACAAGAAACAAGTAAACATTACTGTGCATCGACGTGTACCACTAACCCTAAATGTATTGACTGTTAATATCTCACCCGAACATATTCTGATTTAAAATAAGACTGTTTCAGATTTTAACCACAAATAAGTCAAGTAAAGGATCAGAATTTAATATCAGCACTTAGACTTATATCAGAACTTAACAGTCATCAGAACATGATTTCTTAACTCGAAAAGTGAATGCCTATTTCTGTAATCTTCACAAAAATTCTGATTTCGGTTCTTCAGAACTTAATCATCAGAACTTTCATCAGAACATGTCCTCAGAATGTATGCAATCTGACACATAAACTGTTCATCTAAAACAACATTGATCACCACAGTAATTTTCATCATTCATATGGAGTGAAAGTGTGTGCATTTAAGCTAAATATCAGACAAAGAGTAAAGTCTGATTCACTTCAGTACATCTTAGAAATAAGGCATAACTAAGAACTTTACTTAAAATCTGTCACTATGTTGAAGCCTACTATTGAACGAGTTCATGCATGAGTCCACCTCAACTGTTTTGTGCTTATTTTATGCATCTTTTGAAATTCCATTTTACAGTGGCTTCTCAGTGTAAGTGAATCACGAGTGCTTATCAGAATTTATGCTATTATCAGAGTATTTCTTCAGTAATCATAGAGTATGAAAAGTCACCAAGAAAAATAATTATTTGCTTTTCTGATACATATTACTTAATACCAGCAATGCACTTGGGTCGTCCCTTCCATATTTTTACTCTAGATCTTAAAGGAGTACCTGATTTTTATTCCTTGTTCTTTTCCTTTTTCTTTTGATAAGTGAGGTTTATCAGCACTTAGTACATTCAGTAGATTTACTAACATCAGAACTTAACAGATGAGAAGCATTATTCTAGTTTTTGACTTAGTAATAAGATAGAGAAAGTAAACTTAACTAAGCTCAATATCAGAATTTGCTTGTGTCAATAGATTTCCACATAAATAATTACTTCTAACATGGGATCTTTAGTATATTAAAGACTACTAGGTCAGCATCTAGCACAAATATCCTCATAGGATGGAATAGTCACAGAAACATTCATATCACTATCAGAGTTTTAGAAATTCATATCAGACAACAATCAGTATTTAAGCAATTTTCAATTAGGCACAGAATACACAAAGAGAGTAATATCTGTAAATACTGATCATAAAGTCTGATGTATCATAAAAAAACTAAACAGATTTAGAGAAAGAACCTGAAACCATTCCAAGTTCATTTATCAATCTTGTAAAAGTAGCTTCACGCAGTGGTTTTGTGAAGATATCTGCTAGTTGTTGATCTGTTGGAACAAAGTGCAATTCCACTGTACCTTCATCCACATGTTCCCCTATGAAGTGGTACCTTATGCTGATATGCTTTGTCATTGAGTGTTGAACTGGATTACCTGTCATAGCAATAGCACTTTGATTATCACAGTAAATAGGGATTTTAAAATATGTTAACCCATAATCCAGTAACTGATTCTTCATCCAAAGAATCTGTGCACAACAGCTTCCTGCAGCAATGTATTTTGCTTCTGCAATTGATGTGGAAATTGACTTTTGTTTCTTGCTAAACCAAGAAATTAATCTGCCTCCAAGAAATTGGCAGCTTCCACTTGTGCTCTTCCTGTCAATTTTGCAACCTGCAAAATCTGCATCTGAGTAACCTATTAGTTTAAAATCTGATTCTCTGGGATACCACAATCCCAAATCAGCTGTTCCCTTAAGATATTTCAATATTCTTTTAACAGCTGTTAAGTGAGGTTCTCTTGGATCTGCTTGAAATCTTGCACAAAGATAGGTAGCATACATGATATCTGGTCTACTAGCAGTTAGATAGAGTAGAGAGCCAATCATACCTCTGTAATCAGTAATATCTACTGATTTACTAGTATCCTTATCAAGTTTTGTTGTAGTGGCCATGGGAGTGGATGCACTTGAACAATCTTGCATTCCAAATTTCTTCAGCAAGTTTCTTGTGTACTTGGTTTGACAAATAAAAGTGTCTTCTTCATTCTGCTTGACTTGAAGGCCCAGAAAATAGCTAAGTTCTCCCATCATACTCATTTCATATCTTGACTACATCAGTTTGGCAAACTTTTTGCAAATTCTGTCATTTCTAGAACCAAAGATGATATCATCAACATAAATTTGAACCAGAAGTAAGTCATTTCCATGGTTGAGGTAGAACAGTGTTTTGTCTATAGTTCCTCTGTTAAATCCACTTTCCAGAAGAAACTGAGCTAAAGTCTCATACCAAGCTCTAGGAGCTTGCTTAAGGCCATAAAGTGCTTTATCAAGCCTGTAGACATGATTTGAATATTTGGGATCGACAAAGCCTGGAGGTTGTTCAACATATACTTCCTCCTCCAATTCTCCATTGAGAAAAGCACTTTTCACATCTGTTTGAAAGACAATAAACTTTTTGTGAGCATCATAAGCCAAAAATATCCTTATGGCTTCCAATCTAGCAACTGGTGCAAATGTTTCATCATAATCAATTCCCTCCTGTTGAGAATATCCTTTTGCAACCAACCTTGCTTTATTCCTTATAATTATGCCATCACTATAAGTTTTGTTTCTGAATACCCACTTTGTACCAACAACAGATCTATTCTTTGGTCTTGGCACTAGGGTCCAGACTTTATTTCTTTCAAATTCATTTAACTCTTCCTGCATTGCTTGCACCCAATCAGCATCTTGAAGAGCTTCTTCTACTTTCTTTGGTTCAGTCTGAGAAAGAAAAAAAGTGTAAAGACATTCACTTGAAGTAGTTATTCTAGTTCTAACACCTGCATTAGGATTTCCAATTATTAAGTTAGGTGTATGTGATTTAGTCCACTTCCTTGCAGATGGAAGGTTTTCTCTAGAACTGGATGCTCCCCCATGATCCATGCCATCTTCATCAACATCTTCTGATGCCCCCCCTGAAACTATGCTCTCTGAGTTGGATTCTTCAGTATTTAAATTTTCAGAATTATCAGAACTTGGCTTATCAGAACTTGGCTTATCAGAACTTGATGAATCAGAACTTGAAGAGCCAGTTGTATGTTCTGATGCTTCTTGAGATGTGGTTGCATCTTTAGTATGCTCCCCCTGCACAGGTGTATCTTCTTTTGGCGTAGTCACCACAGTTTCGATAACATCAGAGCTTAATCCATCAGAGTTTGTTGTATCAGGATTTAGACTGTCAGGATTTTCAGTATCAGAATTTAAGTCTTCATTTTCAAATCTCAGCTGAACATGATCATTGAAATCTTCAAGTCCAGTAATTTTCTTATCATCAAAGGAGACATTAATAGATTCCATGACCGCCCTTGTTCTCAAGTTAAAGACTCTGAAGGCTTTTGTGGAAAGTGGATATCCAACAAAGATTCCTTCATCAGCTTTTAGATCAAATTTCGATAGCTGTTCAGGATGAGCCTTAAAAACAAAACACTTGCATCCAAATATATGAAAATATTTCAGATTTGGCTTCTTTTTCTTCACCATCTCATATGGTGTCTTTCCATGCTTGTTAATGAGTGTTGCATTTTGAGTAAAATAAGCAGTCTACACAGCTTCAGCCCAGATATAGGTTGGAAGCTTTGCTTCATCAAGCATAGTTCGTGCAGCTTCAATAAGAGTTCTATTCTTTCTTTCAACAACTCCATTTTGCTGTGGAGTTCCAAGAGCAGAAAATTCCTGCTTGATTCCATGGTTTTTGCAGAACTCTTCCGTTATCAATTTCTTGAACTCAGTGCCACTATCACTTCTTATAATCTTCACAGAATCTTTGACCAATTTATCCAGTTGCCTGACATGATCAATCAAGATAGATGCAGTTTCACTTTTTGTGTGCAAGAAATACACCCAATTGTATCTGGTGAACTTATCCACTATGACCATAGCATATTTCTTCTTTGCAATAGACATGACATTTACAGGACTAAATAGATCAACATGTAGTAGGTGATAAGGCTCCAGAATTGATGATTCTGTCTTACTCTTGAATGAAGATTTTCTTTGTTTAGCCTTCTGACAAGAATCACAAAGGCCATCAGGAGCAAATACTGACTTTGGCAGTCCTCTCACAAGATCTTTCTTGACTAATTCATTTATATTGTTGAAATTTAAATGAGGGAGTTTCTTGTGCCAGTTCTAGCTTTCTTCAATTGATGCTCTACTAATCAGACAGACTGCAGAACCATCAGTACTTGTTGAAAGCTTTGTTTCATAAATGTTACCACGCCTGTATCCTTTTAGAACAACTTTGCCTGTAGATTTACTTACAACTTCACAGTGTTCTTCAAAGAAATCCACATGATAACCTCTGTCCTGAGACTAGAGCTACTTCTTTAATGATGACATTCCCAAAATTGATATTGCCATATCCCAACATTTTTCCAATGTTGCCATCTCCGTAAGAAACACTTGGGCCAGCCTTCTCCACAAAGTCTGATAGCAGGGCTTTATTTCCAGTCATATGTCCTGAACATCCACTATCCAGAACTAGGATGTTTTTCCTGTTGCCCTGCAATCACAAAGACCACTAATGATTAGTTTTAAGGACCCAGACTTGCTTCGATCCTTTGGCCTTATTAAGTTTGTTAACATTTGCAGCGGATTTAGCATCAGAGTTTATGTTAACCTTTTTCTTATCAGAATTTACACTATCAGACTTTGAATCAGAATTTACATTAGAAGGAACAATACTAACTTTTTTTAAAGAAGGTTTTATTTGATAATAATCATAGTACAGACTATGATATTCCTTACAAGTATAAATGGAATGCCATAAACTACCACAATGAAAACAAGGATTTTGTGGCTTATATCTAACAGACTGACTCTTAACTCCTGACTTTGAAGGTAAGGAGTTTATGTTCTTATTCTTCCTGCAAAAAGATGCCAGATGGTTAGAACTTCCACATTTATGACACATTTTTCTAGGAGCATCAGGAACAGGCTTATAATCATTGCTTTTATTCACACCTTCCTTTCCATTCCTATTTTTCCTAGGTGATTTTACCTTGTTTGCATTCTTAACATCTTTCAGCTTATGTTTAAGCTGCTTCTTTGTCATTAAGCCTACGTTTACTTCAGTTGTCTTTTCTTGTTTTAGTTTGTCAAAAGTTAATTCCTTTTTAACTTCTGATTTCTCAGTATCAGACTTTACAGTTACAAACTTAACAGGTTTTAACTCTGGCTTTTGTTTAACAACTATAGGCTTAATATCTACAGTTCCTTTATCATTCTTATCCTCTCCATAACCTAAGCCCCCTTTCCAGTTTTCACTACTTAACAAATTCTGAGTTGTTCTACCAGAGTTAGTCCAAGTCCTGATAATCTCTCTTTCCTTTTCTAACTCAGCTTTTAGAGATTCATTCATTTTAAGTACTTCATCCCTAACATAGAAAGCATCATCTCTATCTTTCTGAGTTTGATGGAACATGACTAACTCTTTTTCTAAATAATCATTCCTCTTTTTACAAGCAAGATTTTTAGAAGTTAACCTTTCAAATGTTAAAGTTTGGTCTCTATAGCTAATGAACATGGTTTTAAGATATCTTCTCAACTCATTAATATCATCAGTATGAAAGGCATAAGTAGTTTGAGGTACCTTTAACTCAGCAGCTTTAGTACTGCTTTCAGCATTTGCCATATCAGCATTTGCCATCAAGGCATAGTTCTCCTCACTTTCAGAATCTGAGGTATCTGTCCAGTTTTTCTTCTTTGTGACAAGAGCCTTGCCTTTGTCACTCTTCACTTTCTTGCAATCAGGAGATATGTGGCCTTTTTCACCACAGTTGTAGCATTTGGCATTTGTATAATCTCCTCTGTCAGACTTTCCTCCTTTGCCTTCAGATTTTCTGAAATTCTTCTTATCAGAACTTGCACCTCTCCTGGAAAACTTCTTTCCCTTCCTGAACTTCCTGTATGTAATCTTTGTGATTCCTTTCACCATAAGAGCACACAACTTCATCATCTCTTCATCAGCATCCGTCTCAGGCAAGCTTTCAGTTTCTGAGTCATCATCACTATCAGAACTTGATGACTCAGTATCAGACTTTGTGAAGAGAGCTTTACCCTTGCCTTTCCTTGAGGTAACTGCCTTGGGAGATTCTTATTCAGCCTTAAGAGCAACTGTCCTTGACTTTCCTCCTTTCCTCTTGCTTTTTTGTTCCATCTCAAGTTAGTGAGTCTTGAGCATCCCATAAATTTCATCAAGAGTCGTTTCATCAAGATTATAGTTGTCTCTTATAGTTGTTGCCTTCAAATCCCAGCTTTCAGGAAGAGCTAACAGGAATTTAAGGTTTGAATCTTCAAGATCATACTCCTTATCAACCAGTGATAAATCATTCAAGAGCTTGACAAATATGTCATATAAATCAGTCAATGACTAATTTGGCTTTGAGTCAAAGTGTTCATACTCTTGAGTGAGTATTGTCTTCCTGTTTTTCTTGATCGAATCAGTTCCCTGACATCTTGTTTCCAAGGCATCCCATATCTCCTTTGCAGTCTTGCAGTTAATTACCCTATTTGACATTACATTATCAATGGCACTATGCAGTAAGTGTCGTACCTTCGCATCCTTAGCAATTGAAGCGATATCTTCAGCAGTGTAATCACTCTTCTCCTTTGGTACAGACTTTGCTGCTTCACCTGCAACTGCAACATCGAGCTTTGTTGGATTGTGAGGTCCTTCCTTGATTCTGTCAAGATATTCTGGATCTGTAGCTTCCAGAAACATAGTCATCCTCACCTTCCATATGGGATATTCAGACGGTTTCAATATGGGAACTCTAACAGTCTCATATCGACTATGAATTTGTGTCTTTGGTGGTTCTTCAGTTTTGGTGGGCTTGGTTGGAGTTTCTGCTTTAGACATGATTATTTTTGGATCTTAAATTGTTTGTATGTTAACAGATAGGCTCTGATACCACTTGTTAGGTCACACACACTGTAGAAGGGGGGGGGGGGGTGAATACAGTGTATAGCATAATCAAATCGAATTCTAATAACACAAGTAACAGAAAACAAACTTTATTCAAAGCAATAAACTCTGTTACAGTATGGAACTGTCCTCTCTCAGTGATGAACAAATATCACGAGAGCTGCTAGGGTTACAATTAATAATATTCTCGATGACGATAACACTTATAGCATAAACCCTATGTCTGTGTTTATATACTACACAGTTACAAGATAATTGCTAATTGATATGGAATATAATTCTGCTTCCTAAAATATATCAATCAGATATCTTTTCTTCCAAGTATTCTATTCTTCATAGGATTCCTTCTTCATGCATATCTCTTCTTACGTTTGACTTGATCTTCTTTTCCTTTTAATCAACCGCCTTCCTTTTCTGAACATTTCCTTTAAGTCATGATATTATCTTTTGATAAATATCTCCTGAACCTTAAGTACTGATAACTTAAGTTTTGACTTCAGTATAAGTGCTGATTTCAGTTAAGTACTGATTTGTCCTGTTTAAGTAAGATCTGAAAACTAAAAATAAATCATATTAGTCATGACATTATCAAATATATCTAACAGTATCTAATACCCATCTTGTCTTTATGACGATCAAAGTGACTCTGAGAAAGTGGCTTTGTGAGTGGGTCTGCTACGTTGTTATATGTGTTAACTCTCTCGATGTTGACATCTCTTCTTTCAACAATCTCCCTAATCAGATGAAAGCGCCGCAGGACATGTTTGGAATTTCTATGAGACCTAGATTCCTTGGCTTGTGCTATTGCTGCGTTGTTATCACAATACAACACAATAGGCTCTTCAACGCTAGGAATAACTCCCAACTCAAAAACAAATTTCCTCATCCAAACGGCTTCTTTTGCAGCCTCACTTGCAGCTATATATTCTTCTTCCGCTGTGGAGTCAGCCGTTGTAGACTGTTTGGAACTCTTCCAACTAATCGCACCACCATTCAGAGTAAACACGTACCCTGACATGGATTTGCTATCACTTTCTGATTGAAAACTAGAGTCAGTATAACCCTCTATTTTCAACTCAGATTCACCACCAAAAACAAGAAAAATGTCCTTAGTCCTTCGCAAGTACTTAAGGATGTTTTTCACTGCTTTCCAGTGGTATTCACATGGATTGGACTGATATCTGCTCGTCACACAATTGAATAAGAAACATCAGGCCTTGTACACAACATCGCGTACATGATAGATCCTATTGCTGAAGCATAAGGAATCTTACTCATACGCTCTCTTTCCTTAGGTGTCTTAGGAGACATTTTTTTTGAAAGGGACACTCTATGGCTCATCGGTGTGAGACCTATTTTGGAGTTTTCCATGCTAAACCTTTTAAGCACTTTCTGGATGTATGTACCCTGGGTAAGACCTATCATTCTTCTAGATCTATCTCTATAGATCTTCATACCGAGAATGTAGGATGCTTCTCCCAAGTCCTTCATGGTGAAGTTCTTTGATAGCCATACTTTGACTGATTGTAACATCGGTATATCATTTCCTATAAGAAGAATGTCATCCACATACAATACAAGAAATGTTACCGCGCTCCCACTAACCTTCTTGTAGACACATGGTTTATCTATGTTTTTGATAAAACCAAACTCTTTAATTGTCTCATCAAAACGGATGTTCCATCTACGAGAAGCTTGCCTTAAACCATATATGGTTCGCAGCAGCTTACACACTAGGTGTTCATTTCCCTTGAAAAGAAAACCCTCTGGCTGTGTCATATACACTTCCTCCTCAAGTTCCCCATTGAGGAAGGCCGTTTTCACGTCCATTTGCCAGATCTCATAGTCATAGTAAGCAGCAATCGCAAGCAAAATCCGAATTGATTTTAACAGGGCTACAGGCGAAAAAGTTTCATCAAAGTCAATCCCTTGCCTTTGTTTGAATCCTTTTGCCACGAGCCTGGCCTTATAGGTCCCCACCTGGCCATCTGCTCCAATCTTTCTTTTATATACCCACTTGCACCCAATAGGCTTAACACCTTCAGGCGCCTCAACAGAGTCCATTCTTGGTTGGTATACATAGATTCCATTTCGGATTTAATGGCACTATGCCATTTCTCTGAGTCAACACTACTCATAGCCTCATTATAGGTCACAGGGTCGTCATCGTCAATGATTGACAACTCATTGTCATTCTCAATGACAAGGCCATAATACCTCTCAGGTTGGCGAGACACTCTCCCTGTCCTACGAATGGGCTGTTCCACAGAAGGTTGTTCAGTCTGAACAGGTGTTTCCACTTGATCCGTAGTAGTTTGTGCTTCTTGAACTTCATCAAGTTCAATTTTGCTCCCACTGTTTCCTTCAAGGATAAACTCCTTTTCCAAGAAGGTAGCATGTCTGGAGACAAACACCCGATGATCGGTGTACAAGTAATACCCCAAAGTCTCTTTAGGATATCCCACAAAATTACATTTTACGGATCGAGATTCCAGCTTATCTGGGTTAACTTTCTTGACATAAGCTGGACATCCCCAAATCTTGACGTGTTTAAGACTCGGTTTCCTTTCTTTCCATATCTCATATGGTGTTTGAGGAACAGATTTGGAAGGCACCTTATTTAGTAAATATGCTGAGGTTTCCAATACATAACCCCATAGGAATACTGGAAGATTCGCATAGCTCATCATGGACCGAACCATGTCTAACAAAGTTCGATTTCTCCTTTCAGATACCCCATTTAACTGTGGAGTATATGGAGGAGTCCATTGGGAGACTATACCATTTTCTTTGAGATAATCTAAAAACTCTCCATTCAAGTATTCACCACCTCGATCTGATCGAAGAGTTATAATACTGTGTTTGGTTTGTTTCTCCACTTCATGTTTATATTCTTTGAACTTTTCAAAGGCTTCAGACTTGTGTTTCATCAAATACACATATCCGAATCTAGATCTATCATCTATGAAAGTAATGAAGTACGAAAATCCACCCATGACTTGCGTAGACATTGGTCCACATACATCTGTGTGTACCAATCCTAGCAAATCTGCAGCCCTCTCTCCATGTCCACTAAATGGAGATTTGGTCATTTTACCCAATAGACAAGACTCGCATGAAGGATATGATTCAAAATCAAAGGGGTCAAGTAACCCTTCATTATGTAATGTCCGCAGTCTATTTTCACTAATATGACCTAGCCTACAGTGCCATAAATAGGTCAGATTTTCATCATCTCATTTTCTTTTATTAGTTTGTTCAATCTGAAGTAAATCATGCTCTACATCACATACATACAGACCATTATTTAAAATGCCACATCCAAAAAGAACATTATCTCTAAGGATAGAACATTCATTATTCTTAATAATAAATGAAAAACCATCCACATCCAACATAGGAATAGGAACAATATTCCTCACAATAGAGGGAACGTAATAACAATTATTCAAAATAATAGTCTTGCCCGTAGGTATATGTAAACTAAATGATCCTACAGATATGGCCGCAACCCTTGCCCCATTGCCCATACGTAGAATCACCTCATCTTTTTCAAGAGTCCTACTTTCCTTTAGTCCTTGCAACGAATTGCAAATATGAGAACCACAGGCGGTATCTAATACCCAAGTAGAAATTTGATGACATGTTAACTTCGATCATGAACATGCCTGAATCAGAAGCGTTAGTCTTACTACCCTTCTTCTTCTTCAATTCTGCAAGGTAAACCTTGCAGTTCCTCTTCCAGTGCCCCAACTTGTTACAGTGAAAACAAACAGCTAAATTAGGACCAGTCAACTTGTGAGCATCTAGTATGCTCCGGAGTGATAGTGCAGAAGACATGACGAATATAGTAAATCTGTAAATGATAAACACATAACAACAATTAGCAAATATTCAATTTCATTTCAAAACACTATATGAATCGGGTCTTTATTCATAAGTGTCTCCCACTAGTTTATCTAATTTTTTCAACCCCCTAAGTGAAAATTAAGCATTCATAATGCTAGTGGAAATATGGATCCTACATTCCACCACACAACCTCGGCTGTGGCACGAAACGTCATGTGATGTTCAATAGGCAGACAACTCTTGTCAATTACATCGTATGTTATTCCCTAATATAAGTTTAGCCTCTTGAATAATTGAGTCATGGCTGTGGCACGACAAACTCAATATTCTAAGTCAAGTCTAACCCAACATTTCGTACAATTGAATCAGTCTCCAACGGCCCATGGCGGTAGCACATACCGACCTTTAGATTCTAATTCAATGTACACATCTCTATGTAATAGACAAGTATTTCTTATTTCGAAATCAAAGCCCTCGGCTGTAGTACGAAACGACAATGATTTAAAAATAAGAACCACTTTCTACCATGTTGGAAGGCTATGACCGACACAAGCCCGTTGTGTCATTGGCCAATTACTACTTGATATTATTTAATTTTAGAGGGATTATATTACGTTACAATCATAATCATATTATAAAGAGATTATTCCTTTTAAATAAAATATTTCAAATCAATAATCGATAATCAGATGATTCCCAGATCGGGTGGAGCATTGTCAAGAGGCGTCACTTAATAACCCTTTCTTACAGATAGAAATCTGTTGTTGACAGAATCATCCTTTCTCTCAATATTGAAAATTCATATTCAATTATGTGTTTCATAAACACAAGAATCTCATGATCGTATTCATAATATTTATTGTTAAGGCAAGAAACGATTCATATTCTAGATTTTCTAGAGCACGCCTTATATTGATTTAAGTTCACCTAAATCTATCATCGCATGGTAAACATAGGCATATATCTCATATATAAAATTAAATAAACAAGTAAATGTAAAGTGCAATAAAGTAAATGTGTTTGGTTATGGCCCCATCCTACATGATCTTTATCAAGCTCATGATAAAGATCAAGGTCAATCTAATATGGTGATGGAAATAAATACAACTACTTATTACATAAGTCTTCTTCTTTGTTTAGACTTCTTGTATGCCTCGTCTTCTTCTTTGTATCACCTCCATTGGATAGCCTTCTTGAGTCTTCAATTACATTATATGATTGAAAGTAAAACTAATATAATGAACTTACAAGAATAACTCGAGTTACATTCGAGATTTATGATTACAAAGATTGACGACATGCGAGTCGTATTTAAAACCAAAACCAAAACCATTACACTAAGGTCGAAAGGCCATAACCATCCACCATGCTCATACAACACATAAAAGCATGTTAAAACACATATCTGATCTTAACATATCATATTATCCATGATCTAATCATAAAAAGAAAATATGACAAGAATTAGAAAAATCAGAATCACTGTTTACGGGTAGTAAACGATGTCAAACGCCTTACAGACGAGTCGTTGATAGCTTTAGCTATCAGTTTTATTCAGACGCTCGTTTACCTATGGAATAGGGTATTCGTTTGCGTAAATCGGACACCGGACCCAGATTTCAGCAAATCTGCAGCAGCCAATTCAGAATCCGTATCTAATATGATTCTCATAATTTGAACAAACATAAATCATGTGTATATCAGTATATATACATATTACATAATCATCTTATGATTATACAACTCACATGAATATCATATATTCAAAACCATACATATATAAGCATATTATATCAGCATCAAATCATGGCGAATCACGTACATGCTCATATATCGAAAACAGTTAAACACATAAACGAATTAAAAACTTTTCGCAAGTAGTTCTGATGCCATTGAAGGGTTTTTAGCACATAAACGCAGCGAAAACGTAAATTTAAATCTTAAGAAAACTGAAACCCTTACCTTAAGAAGCTTAAGAATAGTTCTGATGCGAAAAATAATATTTAATTCGTAGTTCAGTATGTTTACCTTAACAAGCTGTACGTTAATGAAAAGATGGAGGTCTTTAATGGCGATCCAAAAACGATGAACGGAGATCCTTAGCAGCTGCTCCTCAAGTGTGAAGCACTCCACCGGTATCCACCAAGAAAACGATGTAATGAAGGAGGAGGAGATGGAGAGAATTAGGGTTTTGTAAATCTTTTTGGTTTTTGGCAAAAATAGGGTCTATAATAGTATATTTATAGGCAAAATTTTCAGCAGAAAATTTTCCCATAAAATATTATTATTATTAACCCTTTATTATTCTCACTAATAATTAAAACACCTTTTAATTATTAATCCTTTTTCTAAACTCTCACTTGATTTAATTTCCAAAAATTAAATTCTTAATTAATAATATTAAGAACTTTTTCTTAATTAATTTATAATCAATTAAATCTCATTTAATCAATTATTAAATTTGCCAATTAATTATTTATTTCATAAATAAATAATTATCAGCCATTATTAATTAATTCCTCCACCATTAAATCATTCTCTTTTATGGTGTGACCCTGTAGGTTCAATATTAAGCCGGTAGTAGAAATAAATAATAATAAAACTATTTTATCATTATTTATATAAATTCTCTAATTCATTAAATATGATTAATTAATTAATCATATTTATTCTACATCGTGAGGGATACTTCTCAGCATATCGCGACTATCCGGATAATACGAATTCACTGCTTAGAATACCAAGAACCTATTCAGTGAGTAGTTACCGTACAATCAATTCCTTCTACCCTGCAATGTCACGATTAAATACAAGGCATGGAACTTGTGTCAAGCCTATCTTATTTAATCAGTTGCTTTCCCATTCACTATGCTTAGTTCTATTTAATATAAATTAGAAACTCCTCTCTAATTTCATTCACTCTAACCAGAGATTCCTGAACTAACATAAGTGGATCAGCATTGAATATTCTCTTCCTACACTGGAAGGGGTAGATCCTTTATTGATCATACACTATTTTCGTGTAGAGCCCTTATAATTGTCCCTTGAGATTAAGAACTAAACCAAAGCATAGTTCAGTGTACACAAGATGACTATGATGACCTCAAGTCTAAGGATACTTGTACAACTATCACTATGTGAACAACTGCTGACACGTGAGTGAACTCCATCAGTTGTTCAGCTGTGTGAGTCATGTTCAGTGAACTTATTCTATAATAAGCACATACATACTAGCTATAGTGTCACCACAAAAATGTCTATGAGAACATACATCCTACATAATGAAGCAAACATAGTATGTACCGATCTTTGCGGATTATTAATTACCATTTAGTAATCCTACGACCAGGAACTATTTAAGTTTAGAGTTATCATCTTTTAGGTCTCATTATTATGATCTCATCACAATCCATAAAAAACATTACTCTAAACTGTGGTATATCTTATTTAAACATTTAAATAGATAGAGCCCGCAATAAAAACAAAACAAGTCATTTATTAATATCAATGAAATCAAAACAGATTACATAAAAGTTATTCCTAAATCCTCATACATGATTGGACTTAGGACATATCTCTTTCAAACCCCCCTGTGAGTAGGGACTTTTCTCCTATCATGTGCCTAGAATAACCACTGTCCATAATCTACATGATCTTTTCCTTTCTTACCTTACCATGCAAACACAGATTGATTAAGAAGACTTTTATACCCAAGCTTTCTTGGGTCCTGAAGGTTTAGGAGTACAAACAGAATCAACAAATGAAACCTTAACAGGCTTAGCTTTCACTTTGAATGACTTCTTCTCAGTGTTAGTCTCAACATAGTTGTCAGACTTAGAGATAAGAGGTACTACAGTCTTAGCTTGTGTGTGCTCATTACTCATGCTTGTCTTAGTGTCAATGCAATTGCTAGCAGTTATATGAAAAGTTTTGAAATATCCAGACATGGTAACAAATGCACATGGCATACATCCAATTACGCCACAGGGTTCATGAAAACTAGGCATGTTAGGCATGGCAGGCATACTAGAAGTTGCAGCAGATTCTACTTTATCTTTTGTGCATGCATGTGTAAGGTGTGCGGCAGAATTATAATTATTACATAACTTTCTAGATGCAGATGAGGAAGATGCAAAATCAGATTTCTTGTTTATACCTACCTTTCCATTCCTGTTTTTCTTAGCCTTAAGCTTAGCACTCTCACCAGTCTTAGAGTTAACTATTGGTTCTGGTTTCTTAAGTGTGTCAGGTTCTTTTCTATCCACCTTATCACCTAGGTCAGCTATGGATTGAGCTTTACTAGCTGGAGCCTTAGGAGTCTTAGGGGATTCCTCTACCTTCTCCTTCTCTCTATCTCTAGCAATCAATTCCTCGTTGATTAGAAAACTTACTTCATCCAAAGGTTCTGATACAGACTAAGTGAACAATGGAGATATATCATCCTTAATAACATATGGTACCTTCTCTGAGACAAACATGTTTATCTCAGATGCACCACTATGCTTCTTATTGTTCAGCTTAGAAAAGTCAAGTCCTATTGAAGTCTTAGATTTAAATCTTTGACTATCTATTATCTTCTTCTGAGTCAAAGCTGCATTCTTAAACACTTGTAACTTCTTTCCTAGGTCAGCAATTTGGGTTGTAAGAATAACTTTTATGCCTGCGTTATATTTAACCTTATTCTCTAGATATTCATTCTTTTGTTTAAGGTCTTCTAAGCCAACTACAAGCAATTCTAATTCTTCATTTCTAGAGGTTAAACTCTCAGTTTTAAGAACTAATTTATCATTTTCAAGTTTATATGCAAGCATGCTTGTATGAACATTATACAATTCTAAAGGAAGTTCATGCACAGTAGATTTATATTAAGACACAGACATATCAATAGTGGTATGTTCGGGAACCTGAGATGATTGTGGTGATTCCTCTGCAGAGTTTGCCATAAGAGCTAGATTCATGTACTCTTCCTCTTCATCTGAATCAGTATCATCCAAGCTTTTTCCTTCAGCAATATATGCTCTTCCCTTTTCCTTAACCATATAAGCATTCAGCTTCTATTTTAGCTTCTCATTCTTCATCTTCAGATCTTTATAAGTTTCCTTCTTTTCATAGGAATAATTTCCTTTTGCTACTTTGGGCTTTCTGTACTCAGATGTAAAGTGCCCCAACTCATTGCAGTTGTAACATCTTGTTTTACTATTGTCTATCCAACTTGACTTGTAGCCTCCTCTGGAGCTTGACCCTAATGAGTAGCTTCCTCTCTGAAATCTCCTGGATGAACCCCTTAGTTTATAGTTGGGTTTCCTTCTGAATCTAACATGACTAAATTTTGCAGCCATGTATGCTATAATGACTCGTATATTTTGTATTATTTTAATAGTGTAATTATCGAATAATTAATTAAATAAAATATGAGTATTGGTTTTAACATCCGTGTCTTGGTCCTTAATATTTATGTGAGATTTATTGGTGTATAGGATTGAATTGTGTAATTAATTATTGAGTTGTATTGTTTTGTTTCGTGTTTAAAAGTTATTTTATTGCAGTTCTATTTACATAAATATATGGATTGCCTCTAAATTTTTTTTTATAATTTTATAATTTCAATAATTATTTTTAGGATTTTATAAAATTGAGAAATCAATATTTCATTAATTATTTATCTTTAAATAATTTTCTGATTGCATTTATTTGTAAAATCAGTATTTAATTCCAAAATTCTTCAAAAATCATGAAACTCATATTTTATGAAGTTTATAATATTCTGAAAATTTTTAAAATTATTTTGGGAATTTTTGGGATTAATTTACCCGCGCATTGATTCGTCTAATCGCTAAATGCGGATATTTGTGCCGCTCCAAAATTTGTTTAAAAATTATAAAATCTAAGTTTTACTAACTCCGGGATATTTATAATATTTTAAAACTATTTTTGTAATTTTTTGTATTTATTTTAACCGCGACTTGGGTCCATAAGTCGCGAATTCCCGGGGAGAATTGCTATTGCAGGACACATGTACACCTCTCGTTTAATTGCTGATACATGTCAGATGCAAGCATGATAAAAAAATAATAAATAATACAACCCACGACCCCTTTCTTTCACCCATGTTCTCGATTGTCTCTTTCATCTCTTCTTGAACTCTCTCTCTCTCACTCTCTCACCCTTTTCTTCCCTCCCTTCCATTCTTATCCTCTGTGTTATCTTGCTATTTGGCTGTGGTTTTGCCACTTCTTGACTGGTATTCCTCTATGCCACCCCTGTTTTCATTTCGTCACCTCCTTCCCTCATTTTCGGGCGAGGGGATTGTGTGGTGGTTAGATTGTGCTTGTATGTGTATTACTGTGTTTTACTGCGCGTGTATATATGTGTCCTGTGTGTATATGTATGTTTGTGAAGTGTGTGGTGTATGCGTGTGTTAGTGTATGGTGTGGCGGTGGCCATGTTTTTTGTCGTGTTTTTGTTGTGCTTCCTGTTGCTCCGTTGGGCTGTGTCTTTGGGCTAGTTTTTGGGCCTTGTAGTTTTGGCCTTGTTGTTTGGGCCTCTACTGTTGGGCTGAATTTGTGCAGTTGGGCTTGATTATTATAATTTTAATTTCTATTTCCTTTTTCTGCAGGAAATTAAATGATTACTATTCGTGAAATTAAATAATATTTGTGTGCGGGAATCGTTACTTTAATTGGTGAAATATTTGTTTAGGAACACGAATAATCGGGTGCCCTGAAAATTTTACCGCCGTCCGCGATGAATTTTTACAAGCGGACGGTGGACCGTGATGACCGTCATCTGAGTCCTAATTTTATAAAATAAATAAAATAATTCGTATAATTGATTTCGTACATATATAATTATGGAATTGTGGAAATTGTGTTGTGACGTGAATTGTGGATTGTTGTGAATTTGGACGTCGATTATGATCGACGGGTAGGCTTATAAACAGAAAAGTTGATGTCAAAATTTTTCTAAAAGTTTATTTTAAATACGAGAAACATACTATATAATACAAAACGTTTTACCTTTATTTGAATATGGATTACGTGATTATGTGTATAATCGTTATACGAGTCGGGTTATCGAATTGGGTTATTAGGATTCGAGGATATCAAGCATGTCGGTATAACTAATTAGGGTATTTTGTCACTGTAGGTCCCGCTTGAGTTTTGCAAGGACTAAAGTCAGCGTGAAAGCTACCTAGGGTTGTTGTAAAGCGTTGCAAGGCAAACACCTCTGACCATTCTTTTATGGTTCAGTACGTATGAATAGACTGTTGTTTTATTCTCATAAAGGAACATAAACGTTTTAAGTTACGTATCCCCTGTAGTTATAAATAATTGTTTTAAACCTGTTTTGGGGAAAAGTAACTTCGAAAGGTACCTATCCTGAATGGAATAATTTGTGAACTAGTTTTTACGTGTGCTTTTAAATGTAAGATTTTGAATTGGGATAGGTACGATTATTTTGAAAACTGGATAAAACGATCAGATATGGGATACATAGGGGCCAGAGTGGCCTAATGAGGTTGCGTAAGAGGCTAATTTAGTTGCGCGCATTACATAACCGATTAGTCTAGCAGGTCAGAGACCTAGCTAGTCTCCGAGTTTCGGAACAGGTATATGGGATGGTAGTTGGAGCCGGCTGGTGTTGATAGTCTGATCAGCTATTTTCACATATCCGTTACGTATCTGATTCGGCTTTGTGAATCCTGTGAGGGAATAAGTGATTGATACGGTTGATTAATAAATGTGAATAGCATGCTAAAATTGGACCCTGGTACTTACACAGCACACAACTACGTTTCTTTTATAATGAGTATGCTAATCAGTGATATCCAGTTACATCAGTTTTCTTTATTCATAGTTGTTCGAAATGATTTACAGGTTATGGATTTCATATAGATTTATAGTTATGTTCCTTTAACTGTTTACTTTACCATTTTTATCTTTATATTCATATGTTGGTGCTGCTGAGCAATTATGCTTACCCTTGCAACCTGTTATATATATAACACAGATGCCTAGAAGATTAGTCAGACCTTGGCAGAACCGTGTCTCAGCCTCTTCAGGACCCGGCTCCTCAAAGGTAGTTAGTATCAGACCATGTGCGGTCTGATGAGTTGCTGAATAAGTTAGTGTGTCAGAATTTTTGAATAAATGGTTTGTAATATTGAATAACTTGAATCATACTCGAACCTGAATCAGATCTTGGTTTTGGGTCGTGATAGCTTAATATTAATAATAATCCTATAGTTTATATTGCGGCTTGTTGTGTTTAGTGACGTCAACTCCTGACCCCGGGGTTGAGGCCGTCATAGTTGGTATCAGAGCTACAGGTTCAAGTCCCTGATTCAGGTTAGGGATTGAGTCAAAAAGGTATAGGAAGTGTGTCTTAAAGTGTGAGTCAGCAACTCATGTACATGAGCAAACCTTAGAGTCAGTCGAGGGTTCGGACGGCGTTACCGTGGCACCTATTGATGTCTTGATAGACCTGCCTTAACCTTGTTATTTCTTTCCTGTATATTTACCTTGTTGGCAGTGGCCTTTAGTGATTTCTAGTTCTCCATCTCGGGAGAACAGGTCAGACTTAAACAGTTCTGACTCGAAGGGGACCTTAGACGTTCTAGCTGAGGAGACACCTTTGCCTCCCACCACCAGTGCCCCCGTTTGTACCGAGGGATATCCCTGGACCTAGTGCCCGTCCCTGTTGGGTACAGAGATCAGAATCTTCTATTAGGGACTTTCCACCAGGCTGTGGTCCCAGTTCTTCTTTCTCGAGACCTCCTGTTCCTCCATATGCTCCTACAGCTGCTTCCTCCCCGATTCCCTATCATGTTCACCGAGTGGTGAATAGGTTTTTCATTAGAGAGCAGAGCCCAGAGTTGGCCGCGCATCTTGACCAGATACCAGTTGGACCTTTTCAAGGCATCCCTGCCCCTTCACCTGATGTTCAGGCCAGAATAAGATCTTTGACTCAGATTGCTGTTTAGAGAGCTAGGTCTATTGACCCTTTTATTAGCTCAGAGTTCAGGGCCATTTAGTACCAGGACCTGGTTAACTGGTTGGTGTTCAAGTTAGGCTCTATCAGTGGTAGTGGAAGTGGTTAGAGCAGAGTTGCAGCAGTGATAGATAGAGCTCAGAGTGGGTTTGCAGGAGTTCTGTAGTTGTTTCCTTTATATATGTACATTATGTTGTTATAGTTTGTAGTAGGCGGAGGCTGCTATGACAGCCTGTTTTGTTGTATAATTAGATGGTTTAGTTGGATTTCGGTTATATCTGTGAGATTTTTGTTGGTTGTTATATAGTAGTTGCTTTATTATGTTTTTCAGTTTTCATATATACTTGTGCGTTGTTATTATTTTTGTTACCATTATTATTGCTTCGGTTGCTGGTATTTCTAGAAGATGATCATTCACTCAGAATGGATCCAAATAATTGAGGATGAGGATATTGTCTTAGTGGCAACACTCTCCTGATATATATGCATAAACTGGTTGGAGCAATCTATTTTCTTATATATGATTGCTATGTTTCAGGAGAATGCCACTAAAGAAGAATTCTCAACCTAACAACGGATCTGTTGGGGATCCCTCTATTAGTGAATTGATAGATTTGTTACATCAGCAGTCTACCCAGCTGGCCCAATAGCAACAACAATTCCAGTAGCAACAACAATAATTTCAGCAACAACAACAACAACAACAATAACAACAACAGCTCATACAACAATAACAACATCAAATCTAACAGCAGCCGCTGTAGTTCCAACAACAACACCAGATGAGGGGGATGACCCAAGCTGTTAGTTTTAAGTCCTTTTAGGCTTTGAAATCCCCAGAATTTAAAGGTGAAGTGGATCCTGTTGCTGCCAGGATTTGGTTGAAGGAAATGGAGAAGGCTTTTGCACTCACCAAGGTGAGTGAGGATTTAAAGACAGACTATGCTAGTTATTTTCTGAAAAATGATGCAAACTATTGGTGGGAGTCTAAGTGAGCGTTAGAAGGAGAAGGTCCTATTCCCTGGACCCGTTTCATAGAACTGTTCTTGGAATTTTTTTTTCTGGAATTTCTCCAGAGTCAGATGGAGATGGAGTTTCTAGAATTGAAGTAAAGGGACAGAAGTGTCACAGAGTACGAAGCCAAGTTCACAGAGTTGGATCGTATATATATGTCCTGTGCATGTGCGTGTGTTTGTGAAGTTTGTATTGTATGTGTATTAGTGTGTGGTGCAGCGGTGGCCATGTCTGTGGTCGTGTTTTTGCAGTGCTTCCTGTTGCTCCGTTGGGCTGTGTCTTTGGGCTGGTTTTTGGGCCTTGCAGTTTGGGCCTTGTTGTTTGGGCCTCTACTGTTGGGCCGATTTTGTGCAGTTGGGCTTGATTATTATAATTTTAATTTCTATTTCCTTTTTCTGCAGGAAATTAAATGATTACTATTCATGAAATTAAATAATTTTTGCGTGCGGAAATCATTACTTTAATTGGTGAAATTTTTGTTTAGGAACCCGAATAATCGGGTGCCCCTAAAATTTTACCGCCGTCCGCGATGAATTTTTACGAGCGGACGGTGGACCGTGATGATCGTTATCTGAGTCCTAATTTTATAAAATAAATATAATAATTCGTATAATTGGTTTCGTACGTAAATAATTATGGAATTGTGGAAATTGTGTTGTGATGTGAATTGTGGATTGTTGTGAATTTGGACGTCAAATATGATCGACGGGTAGGCTTATAAACAGAAAAGTTGATGTCAAAATTTTTCTAAAAATTTATTTTAAATACGAGAAACATACTATATAATACAAAACGTTTTACCTTTATTTGAATATGGATTACGTGATTATCTGTATAATTGTTATACGAGTCGGGTTATCAAATTGGTTTATTAGGATTCGAGGATATCAAGCATGTCGGTATAACTAATTAGGGTATTCTGTCACCGTAGATCCCGCTCGAGTTTTGTAAGGACTAAAGTCAGCGTGAAAGCTACCTAGGGTTGTTGTAAAGCGTTACAAGGCAAGCACCCCGACCATTCTTTTATGATTCAGTACGTATGAATAGACTGTTGTTTTATTCTCATAAATGAACATAAACGTTTTAAGTTACGTATCCCCTATAGTTAAAAATAATTGTTTTAAACCTGTTTTGGGGAAAAGTACCTTCGAAAGGTACCTATCCCGAATGGAATAATTTGTGAACTAGTTTTTACGTGTGCTTTTAAATGTATGATTTTAAATTGGGATAGGTACGATTGTTTTGAAAACTGGATAAAACGATCAGATATGGGATACATAGGGGCCAGAGTGGCCTAATGAGGTTGCGTAAGAGGCTAATTCAGTTGCGCGCATTACATAACCGATTAGTCTAGCAGGTCAGAGACCTAGCTAGTCTCCGAGTTTCGGAACAGGTATATGGGATGGTAGTTGGAGCCGGCTGGTGTTGATAGTCTGATCAGCTATTTTCACATATCCGTTATGTATCTGATTCGGCTTTGTGATTCCTGTAAGGGAATAAGTGATTGATACGGTTGATTAATAAATGTGAATAGCATGCTAAAGTTGGACTCTGGTACTTACATAGCACACAACTACGTTTCTTTTATAATGAGTGTGCTAATAAGTGATATCCAGTTACATCAGTTTTCTTTATTCATAGTTGTTCAAAATGATTTACAGGTTATGGATTTCATGTAGATTTATAGTTATGTTCCTTTAACTGTTTACTTTACCATTTTTATCTTGATATTCATATGTTGGTGCTGCTGAGCAATTATGCTCACCCTTGCAACCTGTTATATATATAACACAGATGCCTAGAAGACCAGTCAGACCTTGGCAGAACCGTGTCTCAGCCCCTTCAGGACCCGGCTCTTCAGAGGTAGTTAATATCAGACCATGTGCGGTCTGATGAGTTCTTGAATAAGTTAGTGTGTCGAACTTTTTGAATAAATGGTTTGTAATATTGAATAACTTGAATCATACTTGAACCTAGATCATATCTTGGTTTGGGGTCGTGATAGCTTAATATTAATAATAAATCTATAGTTTATATTGTGGCTTGTTGTGTTTAGTGACATCAACTCCTGACCCCGGGGTTGAGGCCGTCACAGTTGGTATCAGAGCTTCAGGTTCAAGTCCCTGATTCAGGTTAGGGATTGAGTCAAAAAGGTATAGGAAGTGTGTCTTAAAGTGTGAGTCAGTAACTCATAAAGAGGAGCAAACCTTAGAGTCAGTCGAGGGTTCGGACGGCGTTACCGTGGCACCTATTGATGTTTTGATAGACCTTCCTTAACCTTGTTGTTTCTTTCCTGTATATTTACCTTATTGGCAGTGGCCTTTAGTGATTTCCAGTTCTCCATCCCGGGTGAACAGGTCGGATCCAGACAGTTCAGAATCAGAGAGGACCTTAGATGTTGTAGCTGAGGAGACTCCTTTGCCTCCCCCACCAGTGCCCCTGTTTGTACCGAGGGATATCCCTGGACCTAGTGCCCATCCCTATTGGGTACGAAGATCAGCATCTGCTGTTAGGGACTTTTCACCAGGCTGTGGTCCCAGTTCTTCTTTCTCGAGACCTCTTGTTCATCCATATGCTCCTACAGGTGCTTCCTCCTTGATTCCCTATCATGTTCACCGAGTGGTGAATAGGTTTTTTATTAGAGAGCAGAGCCCAGAGCTGGCCGTGCATCTTGACCAGATACCAGTTGGACCTTTTTAAGGCATCCCTGCCCCTTCACCTGATGTTCAGGCCAGAGTAACGTCTTTGACTCAGATTGCTGTAGAGAGAGCTAGGTCTATTGACCTTTTTATTAGCTCAGAGTTCAGGGCCATTTAGTACCAGGACCTGGTTAACTGGTTGGTTTTCAAGTTAGGCTCTATCAGTGGCAGTGGAAGTGGTTAGAGCAGAGTTATAGCAGTGATAGACAGAGCTCAGAGTGGGTTTGCAGGAATTCTGTAGTTTATTCCATTATATTTGTACATTATGTTGTTGTAGTTTGTAGTAGGCGGAGGATGCTATGATAGCCTATTTTATTGTATAATCAGATGGTTTAGTTGGATTTCGGTTATATCTGTGGGATTTCTGTTGGTTGTTATATAGTAGCTGCTCTATTATGTTGTTCAGTTTTCATATATACTTGTGCGTTGTTATTATTATTGTTACCATTATTGTTACTTCTGTTGCTTGTATTTCTTGAATATGTTCATTCACTTAGAATGGATCCAATTAATTGAGGATGGGGATATTGTCTTAGTGGAAACACTCTCCTGATACATATGTATAAACTGGTTGGAGCAATCTATTTTCTTATATATGATTGCTATGTTTCAGGAGAATGCCACTAAAGAAGAATTCTCAACCCAATAACGGATCTGCTGGGGATCCCTCCATCAGTGAATTGATAGATTTGTGGCGTCAGCAGTCTACCCAGATGGCCCACCAACAACAACAATTCCAGCAGCAGCAGCAACAACAACAGCAGCAGCTTATACAACAGCAACCGATGTAGTTCCAACAACAACACCAGATGAGGGGGACGACCCAAGCTGTTAGTTTTAAGTCCTTTCAGGCTGCGAAACCCCCATAATTTAAAGGTGAATTTGATCTTGTTGCTGCCAGGATCAGGTTGAAGGAAATGGAGAAGGCTTTTACACTCACCACGGTGAGTGGGATTTAAAGACGGACTGTGGTAGTTATTTTCTGAAAAATGATTCAAACTATTGGTGGAAGTCTACATGAGTGTTAGAAGGAAAAGGTCCTATTCCCTGGACCCTGTACCCATTCACAGAACTGTTCTTGGAATTTTTTTTCTGGATCATCTCCAGAGTCATATGGAGATGGAGTTTTTAGAATTGAAGTAAGGGGACAGAAGTGTCACAGAGTACGAAGCCAATTTTACAGAGTTGGCTCGTATAGCACCAAAGTATGTGAGTACGGAAGCTGAGCGAGCGAAACGGTTTCAACAAGGATTGAAGCCAGAGATTAGGAGTGGGGTTGTAGCCTTACAACTCAAAACGTATAATTCGGTAGTTCAGGCTGCCTTAGTAATAGAAAGTGACCAGAGTTTAGCTGCTAAGGAGAATGATGAGAAGAAAAGAAAGTTTGAAGGTGGACCAGAAAGGTTAGAACAAGAAGGAGTAAGCTAGAAGTTTCAGTGCTGGTTTGGAAAGAATAAAGACAGGAAGTTCAGGATACAGAATTTCTTGCAAGCTAGACCCAGTACTACCTCAGTTAGTTCTACTCTAACAAAGTTCAACAAGCCAGTGATCGAGTTCAAGACATGCGGAAAGAAGCACAATGGTCAGTGTAAAGAGAACGTCACATGTTTCAAGTGTGGCCAGAAGGGTCATTATTCCACTGAGTGCAATTTCGAGAACCAAGGAGTAACTTGTTTCAGTTGAGGTAAAGTGGGGCATATTGCTAGGAATTGTTGATCAGCTACCCAGGGCAGTGTAGGAAGAAGTGTGTCCCAAGGACCAGCAATAAGTACCGCTAGAGCTAGAACTTTTAAGATTATTAAAAAATCTCCGGCTCAGGATTCCGATATAGTTGCAGGTACGCTTTCTCTTAATTCCGTACCTGTTAACATTTTATTTGATTCGGGAGCGTCCAAATCTTTTATATCCATGAACTGTGTGAATAAAATACAATTAATGTTGGAAGACTTAGATGAACCTTTGAATATAGAGGTGGCCAATAAGGATAGTGTGCCTGTAAGTCAATTATGTTCTAAGTTATCCGTAGAGATATCATGACATTCTTTCCCTGCTGACCTAATACCTTTTGAGATAGGAGAATTCAACGTTATTTTAGGCATGGATTGGTTGTGTCTGTATAAGGCAAATATTGACTGCAAGAAAAATAAAGTTGTTATGTATACCACAGATAATGTAAGGATAAGTTATCAAGGACAGAAGCAGGATAAGAAGTTTCTTTCCGTACTGCGAGCAAAGAAATTATTGCGGAAAGGATGTGAAGCATATTTGGATCATGTGGTGGACACTAAGAAAGAGACCCCTACTTTGGATGAGATACCCATAGTAAGAGAATATCCTAACATCTTTCCAGAAGAATTTCCAGGATTACCAACTGATCGAGAAATAGAGTTCTCTATTGATTTGATACCAGTAGCCGAACCAGTTTCCAAAGATCCATATCGAATGGCTCCAGTGGAAATGAAGGAATTAGCCAAGCAGCTTTAAGAATTGTTGGATAAAGGAGTTATCCGACCAAGTGTTTCTCCGTGGGGTGCTTCAGTGTTATTCGTAAAGAAGAAGGATGGAAGTATGAGGTTATACATTGACTATAGAGAGCTGAACAAGTTTACGATAAAGAACAAGTTTCCTTTGCCAAGAATTGACGATTTATTTGATAGGCTTAAGGGAGCATGCTATTTTTCAAAGATTGACTTAAGATCTGGCTTCCACCAACTGAAGATCAAATCTGAAGATATACCCAAGACTACATTCAGAACAAGGTATGGCCAGTATGAGTTCTTAGTGATGTCATTTGGATTAACCAATGCACTAACGACTTTTATGGATTTAATGAACCAGGTGTATAAGGAGTACTTGGATAAATTTGTTATTGTATTTATTGATGACATCCTCATCTATTCAAAGACTCCAGAAGATCACGCAACGTATCTAAGGATTGCCCTTCAAAGGTTAAGAGAAAAACAACTGTATGCAAATTTTTCCAAGTGTGAGTTTTGGTTAACAGAGGTATAGTTTCTTGGACATGTGGTAAACAAGGAAGGTACAAAGGTAGACCTTGTAAATATTGAAGCCGTATCCAAGTGGGAGCAATCGAAGACTCCGACGGAAGTGAGAAGTTTTCTTGGACTAGCAGGATACTATCGAAGATTTGTAAAGGATTTCTCTAAGATTGCATCTCCATTTACCAAGCTAACCAGGAAGAACGACAAATTCATTCGGACAGAGAAATGTGAAGAAAGCTTCCAGGAACCGAAGAAGAGGTTAGTGTCAGCCCCAGTACTAGCATTTCCAGATGAGGTGGAAAACTTTGTGATTTATAGCGACACTTCTTTGAAAGGTTTAGGTTGTGTATTGATGCAACACGATAAAGTCATCGCCTATGCCTCCAGATAACTAAAGCCTCATAAGCAGAAGTATCCAGTCCATGATCTTGAGTTGGAAGCTATAGTATTTATTTTGAAATTGTGGAGACATTACTTGTATGGAGAAAAGTGTGATATTTACACGGATCATAAGAGCTTAAAGTATATATTCACTCAAAAGGATTTGAACATGAGATAGAGAGGTGGTTGGAGTTGATCAAGGACTACGATTGTTCAATTAATTATCACCCAGGCAAGGCCAATGTGGTGGCTGATGCCTTGAGCAGAAAAGAGAACTAAATATGGTTCAGATTGCAGAAGAGCTAGCACGAGACCTGAAAAGATGGAAATTGAAGGTCGAGTACCAAGAAAAAGTAAGGAGCAACTGTACGAGATTACCTTCCAGCCAGCATTGATCGAAAAGATCAAAAGATGTCAAGAGGGAGTTATGGAGCAAGAATTGGACACTTTGACAGGAGAATAATTATGTACCCAAAAGGATAGTCAAGGTATATTGAGATTCTCTTCTAGAATATGGATTCCCAACGTGACGGAACTGAAGAATGAAGTGTTACACGAAAGACACAACTCTCTGTTTTCTATCCACCCTAGTGGCACTAAGATGTACCAAGATTTGAAGAAAAACTTCTGGTGGCCAGGAATGAAAAAAGATATTGCAAATTGGGTTAGCAAATGTCACGTGTGCCATACGGTAAAAGCAGAACATCAACGGCCAAGTGGATTATTACAAACTTTGGAGATTTACCAATGGAAATGGGAATAGATTGCAATGGATTTTGTGGTGGGATTGCCAAAGACGAGAGCTAATCACGACGCTATTTGGGTAATCATTGATAGATTGACAAAGTCAACCCATTTCCTCCCAATTAACGAAAGATATTCTGTAGAAAAGCTAGTTAAGTTGTATTTGGATGAAATAGTAACCAAACATGGAGTTCCTGTATCCATTGTATCAAATCGAGACCCAAGATTTAATTCAAGATTCTGGACTAAGTTCCAAGAATGTTTAGGAACCAATCTGAATATGAGTACTGCCTATCATCCTCAGACGGGCGGTCAAAATAAGAGAACAATTCCAGACCATAAAAGATATGTTAAGAGTTTGTGCTTTGGATTTTAAGGGAAATTGGGATGAACACTTACCTTTGATTGAGTTCTCGTACAACAATAGTTATCATGCCGGCATTGGAATGCCGCCTTACGAAGCTTTGTATGGATGCAAGTGCAGATCACCATTGTACTAGGATGAAGTAGGAGAAAAGAAAGTGTTAGGTCCTGAACTGGTTCAGCAGACCAAAGATGCAATGGCATTGATTCGGAAAAGATTAGAAGAAGCCCATGATAGAAAGAGAAAGAATGCAGATTTGCATCGAAAAGATATGGACTTCGAAGTAGGGTCACTAATATTTCTAAAAGTATCACCTTGGAAAGGATTAATGCGATTTGGTCAGAAAGGTAAGCTTAGCCCCAGATTTATAGGAGCATTTAAGGTTTTGAAGAAAATAGGGAAAGTTGCTTACGAGATAGCATTGTCTCCGCAATTACAGCATATCCACAATGTGTTCCACGTATCTATGTTGAAGCCCAATATTCATGATTCGAATCAAGTCATAGAGTACGATCCAATTGAGCTTCAGCCAGATTTGTCCTATGTGGAACAACCAATCCAAATTTTATATCGTAAAGAGCGAGTTCTTAGAAATAAGTCATTCCATATAGTGAAAGTCCTTTGGAGAAATCCCAGAGTTGAAGAGTCTACTTGGGAGTTAGAGTCTGACATGCTTGATAAATATCCTCATTTGTTTAGTTAAGTCAGATTCTGGGGACAGAATCTTTTGAAGGGGGAGGATATACGACTCATATATTTTATATTATTTTAAAAGTGTAATTATTGAATAATTAATTAAATAAAAATATGTATTTGTTTTGACAGCCGTGTGTCGGTCCTTAATATTTATGTGTGATTTATTGGTTTATAGAATTGAATTGTGTAATTAATTATTGAGTTGTATTGTTTTGTTTCGCGTTTAAAAGTGATTTTATTGCAATTCTATTTACATAAATATTTGGATTGTCTCTAAAATTGTATTTATGATTTTATAATTTCATTAATTTTAGGATTTTATAAAATTGAGAAATCAATATTTCATTAAATATTTATCTTTAAATAATTTTCTAATTGCACTTATTTATAAAATCAGTATTTAATTCCAGAATTCTTCAAAAATCACGAAACTCATACTTTATTAATTTTATAATATTCAGAAAATTTTGAAATTATTTTGAAAATTTTTGGGATTAATTTCACCAGCGCGTTAATTCGTCCAAATGCTAAATGTGGATATTTGTGGCGCTCCAAAATTTGTTTAAAAATTATGAAATCTATGTTTTATTAACTTCAGGATATTTATAATATTTTAAAACTATTTTTGTAATTTTTATGTTTTTATTTTAAACACAACTTGGGTCCATAAATTGCATATTCCCGGGGCGAATTGCTATTGCAGGACACGTGTACACCTCTCGTTTAATGGCTGATACGTGTAAGATGCAAACAGGATAAAAAAATAATAAACAATACAACCCCCCACCCCCTTTCTTTCACCCTTATTCTCGGTTGTCTCTCTCGTCTCTTCTCGAATTCTCTCTCTCGAACCCTTTTCTTCCCTCCCTCTCGTTCCTATCCTCTGTGTTAACTTGCTATTTGACTGTGGTTTTGCCGCTTCTTGCCTGGTATTCCTCTATGTCGCCCCTGTTTTCATTCCGTCTCTGCCTTCCCTCATATTCCGGTGAGGGGATTGTGTGGTGGTTGGATTGTGCTTGTATGTGTGTTACTGTGTTTTGCTGTGCATGTATATATGTGTCCTGTGTGTGTGCATGTGTTTGTGAAGTGTGTGTTGTGTGCATGTATAAGTGTGTAGTGCGGAGGTGGCAAGGTGGCCGTGTTAAGGCTGTGTTTTTGTTGTGCTTCCTGTTGCTTCGTTGGGCTGTGTCTTTGGGCCGGTTTTTGGGCCTTGCAGTTTGGACCTTGTTGTTTGGGCCTCTACTGTTGGGCCGAATTTGTGCAGTTGGGCTTGATTTTTATAGTTTTAATTTTTATATCCTTTTTTGCAGGAAATTAAATGATTACTGTTCGTGAAATTAAATTATTTTTGCGTGCGGGAATCGTTACTTTATTTGGTGAATTTTTTGTGTTGGAACCCGAATAATCGGGTGCCCCGAAAATTTTGACGTCGTCCGTGATGAATTTTTACGAGCGGACGGTGGACCGTGATGATCGTCATCTGAGTCCTAATTTTATAAAATATATAAAATAATTCGTATAATAGGTTTCGTACGTAAATAATTATGGAATTGTGGAAATTGTGTTGTGACGTGAATTGTGGATTGTTGTGAATTTGGACGTCGATTATGATCGACGGGTAGGCTTATAAACAGAAAAGTTGTTGTCAAAATTTTTCTAAAAATTTATTTTAAATTCGAGAAGCATACTATATAAAAAAAACATTTTACCTTTATTTGAATACGGATTACGAGATTATATGTATAATTGTTATACGAGTCGGGTTATCGAATTAGGTTATTAGGATTCGAGGATATCAAGCATGTCGGTATAATTAATTAGGGTATTTTGTCACTGTAGATCCCGCTCGAGTTTTGCAAGGACTAAAGTCAGCGTGAAAGCTACCTAGGGTTGTTGTAAAGCGTTGCAAGGCAAACACCCCTGACCATTCATTTATGGTTCAGTACGTATGAATAGACTGTTGTTTTATTATCGTAAAGGAACATGAACATTTTACGTTACGTATCCCCTGTAGTTATAAATAATTATTTTAAACCTGTTTTGGAGAAAAGTAACTTTGAAAGGTACCTATCCCGAATGGAACAATTTGTGAACTAGTTTTTACGTGTGCTGTTAAATGAATAATTTTAAATTGGGATAGGTACGAGTATTTTGAAAAATGGATAAAATGATCAGATATGGGATACATAGGGGCCAGAGTGGCCTAATGAGGTTGCGTAAGAGGCTAACTCAGTTGTGCGCATTACATAACCGACTAGTCCAGTAGGTCAGAAACCTAGCTAGTCTACGAGTTCTGGAACAGGAATATGGGATGGCAGTTGGAGCCATCTGGTGTTGATAGGCTGATAAGCTGTTTTCACATATCCGGTACGTATCTGATTTGGCTTTGTGATTCCGGTAAGGGAATAAGTGAGTGATACGGTTGATTAATAAATGTGAATAGCATGCTAAAATTGGACTCTGGTACTTACACAACACACAATTATATTTGTTTTATAATGAGCATGCTAGTCAGTGATATCCAGTTACATCAGTTTTCTTTATTCACAGTTGTTCAAAATGATTTACAAATTATGGATTTCATGTTGATTTATAGTCATGTTCCTATAACTGTTTACTTTACTATTTTTATCTTGATATTCATATGTTGGTGCTACTGAGCAATTAAGCTCACCCTTGTAACCTATTATATATATATATATCGCAGATGCCTAGAAGACAAGTCGGACCTTGGCAGAACGGTGTCTTAGCCCCTTTAGGACCCGGCTCCTCAGAGGTAGTTAGTATTAGGCCATGTGCGGTCTGATGAGTTGTTGAATAAGTTAGTGTGTCGGACTTTTTGAATAAATGGTTTGTAATATTGAATAACTTAAATCATACTTGAACCTGGATCAGATCTTGGTTTTAGGTTGTGATAGCTTAATATTAATAATAATCTTATAGTTTATATTATGGCTTGTTGTGTTTAGTGACGTCAACTCCTGACCCCGGGGTTGAGGCCGTCACATATGCCATAGATTTGTCCTCCAACTGTTCAAGTTCTTCCCGAGTATAAAACTCACTTTCATCCTTTGGCTCACCATGAGCAATTTCATCTACGATAATTTCCTTGATTGTTGAGGAGGGTACAACCTTGTATTCTTGGGTTTCAGGTTCACGAACTATAAGTGCAGTGGTTTTTGCAAGTGTCATACTCTTACTGTCAATAGAACCAGGTCCATAGATAATATCACTCTGCTCTTGCTCCAGTTCACGAGTTCTTAGCTTTCCATAGATTACATCGAGGGACATAGTAATAAAATCATCTCTTTCCCTGATTGATGTGTTCTTTTGTTCCAGGTGAACTAGGAGCGTCAGCATAAACTTTCTGTTAGACTCTCGTATAGGATAAACTTTCCCTTGCTGCTTTAATTTACTTAATAGTCTTGTATATCTCTCAAAGAGTGAAGACATTATTTCTCCGGGTTGAAGTTTAAATGCCTCATACCGAGTCATCAAAATATCCATCCTATTTTTTTTGACTTCTTCTGTACCTTCCATTAAAAACTCAATGGTATCCCACATATTCTTTCCACTATTACATCCTAGAAGTTGATGACTCATATCATTGTTGGTCGATTCTATAGTTATGAGTTGAAGGCTTGTGTCCAAATTTATCAACTCCTTGTCAGTCTCCGTATATTTAGACGGATCCTTGGGAGTAGATGAGGAAGGAATTCTTGCACCATTTGTAGTTGTGGATTCAGCAACGACTTCCATCGGGACATAAGGGCCATTCAGTAATATCCCAATGTAAAGTGGATTTGAAGCTTTCATAAACAACATCATCTTTTTCTTCCATAGGTTGTAATTATCTATGTCAAATTAGGGAACCTTGATACTTCCAATTCATTGGTTGTTCATCATCTTGGCGGAATTTTTCAAGAACTTGTTTCTTTTTCTGGATCTTGATTTGTATGTCAATCAACAAGGTCTGATACCAATTGTTAGTCCCAAAGTATCGTAGAAGGGGGGTTGAATATGATACCTACAATCTTTTTCAATTCGATTACAAGTTCTTCATTATAAGTGCGGAATCAAAGTAGATACAAAACAATTCGAGGAATATATTGTTTTATTAATATAATCCTTGAGGTTGCTACAATCTAATCAATAAATTGATTAGCTACAATAAATTTAGCAGCACAACACTATGTTATAAGCTTAATAAATGAGGTTCTTTAATGGAGTTCCCGTAAATACTTTCGGTTGAACTGAAGAAGATAACCAAATGAATACAGATTCATTTTGCTGCTTTGTAGTCTTCAAATTCATTTGGACAGGTGGCTAAATTTGAACCACTTGTTTCATTTGAATCTGCTGCATATTAATTCTAAAAACCTCCAAGTACTAACTGGCGACAAAGAAAATATTAACCTGCGACTAACAAATCTACCCTACGACCAAGAACTTATCTTGTGACAAGGCCTCAACCTGCGACTAGATTTCTCAACCTGCGACTGAGGAATCAACCTGCGACTGAGAACTTAAATTGGCTAAGTTCTCAACCTGCGACTAACAAGGCAACCTACGACTTGATATGTCAACCTGTGACTAACAAGCCAACCTACGACTAACAAGCCAACCTACGACTAACACTTTCCTTAGAAAATTTCTTTGTCTCCAATAGCTGTATCAATTCTATCTTTCATATGTTGCTGAATTAAATCTCCTCTGAATTGTTGATGTTTAGTGCACTGGTCTGGTTCACAAACAACTAACATGAGTTGATATAATTCAACTCCTTTGGCACTGCAAAGCTGATACATCTTGGAAGGTTGTTTCTAGCTTCAATCACTGAACCCCTGATCTTCAATACTTCAAATCAAACCATGTAACTGATACTGGAAGTCCTTTGATGTCTTATTCTTCATGGAGGCTTGAACATGTCAATGAACTTCTTCCTATGACCTAAATGTGGACTTAGAGAGTCATTTGCATCTTTTGATTCTTTGTATATATCATGTCTTCATCTTTAGGGTTTCTGTGCTTCACAATTTAATATTGTTTATTTGTTTTTGTTTTCATGTTGAGTTATATTTCCTCGATTACATGTTAAATTACATTATGTTTTACAACTGGTATGCTTTCTGGTTTTTCTTTGTCCTTATAGTTACTGATATGCATGTTGTTTACCTACATGTTTTATTTTGTTAATTGTTATCTTGGACTTGGCTTGCTAAATATGTTATATAAGTGCCTTTATGTTGCTGTAATAGTTAATATTTTCAACATTCTTGAAGACATAATTGGTTATATATTATTTAGCATAATGGTTAGTGAAATTGATGTTCGCATAGGTGGTAGTAGTTCTGGTGCAACTGCTGGGGTCATTGATTGGACCACTTATAGTTTTCCACAAGATGTTGAATTAACTGGTTTACCAGAAATTCAATGGTAGCATCGGCTTTTCTCGCTGGCCGAAAAGGATGAAATTATGATTGACTATAAAGGGTTTGTGGTCGGTTGTGGAGTATGAGAAACCAGTTGTAGATCGAGAAAAGACTAACACAGTTAAGGCTTTTGCGAAGTGGACTGAGAAGGATGGGGTGGCAAGGGCGGCCATTTTAGCTGCTTTAACAAACACTTTGTTTGATGTTTATTCTTCTGATGCCTACTCCGCAAAACTCTTATTGGAGAAGCTGGACCGGACACAAATTATTGATTCACAAGGTCTAAAAAATTATTTTGTGGCTAGGTTCCTTGAATTTAAGTTGGTGGACAATAAGTCCATGACTGAGCAAGTGTATGAGTTTGAGATGATAGTGCATGCTTTGAAGGAGTCTGGAATGGACCTCCCTGAGAAGTTCAAGGTTATGAGCGTGATTGAAAAGCTCCCAAAGTCATGGGAAGAGTTCTCTCTCTCTCCCCCTGAAAAGCCAGAAATGTGAGATCACCTGGACCAACCTTATGCTGGACATCTCGGTCCAAGAACAACACAAGTCCAAACAAGGACATGTGATGCAAACTGAGCACGGTCGAAGGTAAATGTAGCAACTGTAGGATAGAAAAGAAAGGTTGTTTCCAAGAAAGATAATAGTAATAAACCTAAGAGTGACAAGGACGAGGCTAAGAAATCCAAGGCAAACAAACCATGTTGGTCTTGTGGGGCAGGTTGGGCAATGAAGTAAGGACCGCCCTACAAAGAAAGCGAAGAAAACTGAGGTGGTAGCGCAAGCGAATGTTGTACTTGGAACCGCAAGTGGGCCCGTTGTGAACATGGTTTTTGGTGAAGCTACGGCTTCTGAAACCGACATTGACCGGTATGTATCCTACAACCCTGTAATATTTTCTACCTATCTGTCAAATGAATGGTTGATAGATACTGGAGCTAATGTGTATATTTGTGCTGATATTATTTTATTTGTATCTTATCAACACTGTAAAGATGGGGAATGCTAGTGATGCTCAAGTACATGGAGTTGGAAACATGGATCTGAAGTTCCTTTCAGTACGTATTCTATCTCTGACTAGAGTGCATCATGTTCCAGACATGCGTAAAAATATAATAGTGGAAGATGTTTAGTTTCTAGTGGTTTTGAAATTTATTTCAAATGTAATAAAGTAGTTCTTATTCATACTGGTACATTTTTTGGCAAGGGTTACTTATCAAATGGTTTATTTGGTATTAATACTGAACCCGTTTTGGGAAATTTGAATAATAATATTATTCCTTCTGTTAACTATATTGAATCCTCGAATATATGGCATGTTAGACTAGGTCACTTAAACTTTGGTGCTCTTAAAATATGATGAACTTAGAGTTGATTCCAAAACATACCATAGAAAAGAATTCTAAATGTCAAGTATGTGTGTCTGCTAAACAAATAAGGAAACCTTTTCATAACATTGTTAGAGATTCAGACTTGTTAGATTTAGTACACACTGATATTTATGAATTTGGCGGTGTGTTGACCAAGGACTAGTTTAGATACTTCATCACTTTTATAGATGATAGTAGTAGATATTGTTATATTTATTTACTTAGACATAAGGATGAAACACTTAGTAAATTCATTATATATAAAACTGAAGTTGAAAAAAAAACTAGTAAGGTACTTAAACGATTGAGATCTGATAGAGGTGGTGAGTATACGAGTAACACTTTTAATGAATTTTATGCAAACAATGCTATAGATCATGAAGTTACTCCACCATACACACCTGAGTCCAATAGGGTTGCTGAGCGAAAGCACAGAACATTTAAAGATATGATTAATAGTATGCTTATTAACTCTGAGTTTCGTAAATACATGTGAGGAGAGGCTCTAAATATGGCATGCCATATTTTGAATAGAGTCCCTCTGAAACACATGAATAGGACACCCTTGGAGTTATGGAAAGGCAGGATGACTAATCTTAAGTATCTTCGTGTGTGGGGGTGCCTTGCTAACGTGTTTGTTCCTAAACACAAGAGAAAGAAACTAGGTCCGAAAACTGTTGACTATATCTTTCTGGGCTATCTTGAAACCACTATAGCTATGAGATTTTTGGTATTAAAATCTGACATAGATGGTATAGTGGTAAACACGATAGTTGAAATTTGAGATGCTACATTCTTTGAGGATGTCTACCCTATGAAGAATGGAATACCTGAAATGACTTCTGAGGAAGATCCTACACACACATCCTGATCATGTGGAAAAGATGAAAAATGTGGGGGCGGAACCTAGTAGTAGCTCTAATCCTAAGAAAGTAGAGGAACCAAGGAGAAGTAAGCGTGCAAAGGTAGTTAAGGATTTTGGAAGTGATTTTATCACTTACAATATCGAGGATGAACCTTTAACTTTCCAACAAGCTATGGATTCTTCGGAGTCTAGGCATTGTAAGGGCGCTTGAAGAGTGAAATTGACTCTATTATTTCTAATGGAACATGGGAGTTGGTTGATCTCCCTCCTGGGTGTTCTACTATGGGGTGTAAATGGGTCTTTAACAGGAAGTTGAATCCTGACGGCTCAATATATAAGTACAAAGCTAGACTGGTAGCTAAGGGTTTTAAGCAAAAGGAAGGAATTGATTACTTTGATACATATTCTCCAGTTGCAAGGATGTTAGGTCACACACACACTGTAGAGGGGGTGAATACAGTGTATAGTACACTCAAATCGAACTTTAAGAACTTAAGTAATAGAAAACAAACTTTATTGAAACAATAAACTCTGTTACAGTATGGAACTGTTACCTCTCAGTGATGAACAAATATCACGAGAGCTGCTAGGGTTACAATGAATAATCTTCTCTAATAATGATAACACTTATAGTGTAAACCCTATGTCTGTGTTTATATACTACACAGTTACAAGATAATCGCTAATTGATATGGAATATAATTCTGCTTCCTAAAATATATCAATCAAATATCTTTTCTTCCAAGTATTCCATTCTTTACGGAATTCCTTCTTCATGCATATCTCTTCTTATGTTTATCTTGATCTTCTTTCCTTTAATCAGCTACTGTCCTTATCTAATTGTCCTTCAGCACTTAAGTTCTGATATCTATCTTCTGATGATTATCTCCTGATAACATAAGTACTGATATCCTTAAGTCCTGACTTCCAGTATAAGTACTGATCAACAGTTAAGTACTGATTTATCCTGTTCAAGTAAGATCTGAAAGCTAAATATAAAACATATTAGCCATGACATTATCAAATATATCTAACAATCTCCCCCAACTTGTAAATTAACATAATATACAAGTTTAACAGATATTTGATGATGTCAAAAACATTAAGTACAAATGCATGAGAATTAGACTAGATACCTACAACTTACAGTCCTTAAAGCTTTTACCAATTTCAACTTCTGATAACAACTTTAGTCTGTATAAATATCAGAATTTAAGCAGTTGTAGATCTTTGACTTGGCTTCATCATTTTCTGATCTCCCTGATGTCAGGAGTTGTTCTGAGATAGTTCTTCAACAAACATTTCTCAGCATATCTTAGTTCATCAATCATTCTCCTTTTGACATCTTTTAAGCTCTGCAGTATCTTCACCAGTTTGAAAGATTGCAGCTCTGAGATCATTGATCTTTGCTTTTCTCAACTCCTGATCTAGTCTTATGACATAAGCTTTGTCAGACTCCAGATTGAATTCAAGTCCCTTAATACCAAGATATGTTCTGATCTGTGCAGTATTAGGCTTCATATCAACAATATCACCATTGTGATCTCTGTACTTTGGAACATATATGCTGTCAGACTTAACAGAATAAAGCCTTTTCTGTCTCTAAATCTGTTCTTTTAAGTAGTTTGCAGCAGTCTCTGTTATTCTGTCATCCACTTGAAGTAAGAAAAGTACATGCTCCAATTCTTCAAAATACTTCAATGGAATGGCATTTTGTCTTATATGATAAACCCTACCATCTGTCATGAAATACAACATGATGTATTCTTTCAAGTAGGTATGATAAACCATCTGTACAGATTCCAGTTGATTCAATCTCTCAGGAGTTGCTCCAATACCTGGTTCACTCAAGGAAGTTGGATCATTGGTAGTGTTGTGTACTCTTCTTTCATCAGCACTTCCCAATCCAGTTTTATCTTTAGCTTCCTTTCCATTAACTAATCTTGCTTCAAAACCACTTACAGTAGTCTTCAAAGATTGAGTCTGTTTTGCTTTAGTGAATCCTGGTAGGAGTGTCTTTGATCTATTTTCTGATATCAAGTTAACTTGAGCTCTGTCAGAGGTTACTTGCTTCTTCTGAATATCAGAACTTACAATTTCTTGACTCTGAACAACTTGAGCCATGTCAGAGGTTGTTTTAAGAACTTTTCTTGAAGTCAGAGCAAGATCATCCTTTTCATCAGTAATTTCTTCTTCCTCAGGAGGTACATAAACCTTGATAGGTTCACCAACCTTTTCTTTACCCTTGGATCTTAGATCTATCTGTGGTTGTGATCTAGCCAATGTTGCTTCAGTATGTGTCCTTTCTTTGATCACAATGCCTTTGAGTTTTGGAAGTGAATTTTTACCAGAAGCTTCAGATTTAGATGTGACTTTCTCTGATTTAAGTCTAGCTTCTTCTTCCTTTAAACTTTCCAAGTCCATTCCTGGATTTTCTTGAAGAAATAACTGTCTTGACATTTCCTCATCAAGATCAAGAAGTTCATCAGAATTTATCCTTTTACCAGCAGCAGAACTTATTCTTTTCCCAGTATCAGAACTTGTCCTGTGACTAGCTTGTCTTGATGTAAACCTTCTACCTTGACTATGACCGCTACCCATTCCAGAGTATCCTCGATCATCATTTCCATCATCCTTTCCTTACAGTGTCTTGTTAGTGTTGCAATTGGACTTAATTACCTTCTCCCCCTTTTTGGCATCAGCAGGTAGTAAAAGAGAGATAAGTAATTCCACTGAGGATTGGATTTCAGTAAGTTGCGATTGCTGAGAAGCTTGATTTGTCAGAATTTCATCAATCTGAGCTTGTTGTTTCTCTTGAGTTTTCTCAATATAAGCAATCCTGTCAATGGTAGGTTGAAAGAACTTTTTCTTATCAATTTTCCAAACTTGTTCTTGTTTGATAAAGTTCTCCTGAATCTTGTGTAGCTCTGCATGAGTAGTTGAATGAAGACCTTGTAGATGTTTAATACTCAATGCAGTGACTTTAAGCTGGGTTTTTAAATCATCAGAATTTAACATTTCATCAGCTTTAGTCAAGTGCTCAGCAAGATGTATTGCAGTTGGAACACATGAAACTGAGTTCCATTCCTTAGTCCACTCCTGACCTGCAGGAGTTTCACTCCAAGGTACTGGTGCATCCCCGATAACAAACTTCTTTACCAGTTCAGACTTAGGAAGAGTCTGTTGAGGAGTATGTCCTGAAGGACCTGCTTCATCAGCATCTATAGTTGGAGCAGCATCACCAGTATCTCCAGCATTTGCAGCATCAGAACTTAAAGAATCAGTATCTTCTGATAAGACAACAGTGTGAGTAGCAATGGAGGCTTCAGCGTCCTCTAATTGCTGATCTGATACTAAGTTCTGATCAAGAGCCATATCCTGATGCTCACCTAAAGTCTGATCATCAGCATCTTGATGCAGAGAAGGTGTTGTTGATAACTCTGGAGTTTGAACAGCATCAGTAACAGGTGTTGTGGAAGGATTATTTGCTGTTGGAGCTTCTAAGAGAAATACTTCAGACACAACCAAGTGTTGAACATCAATATCAGCACTTGTGCCTGGATCAACAAGAGACACAGATGGTGAGTTAGCCTTGTCAGATACAGCTTCCTGAGATGGAGTTGATGGAGAAGAAGTGACTGGAGCAAATTCCTTGTCTTGTGAGATCAAAGATTCCTGATCCCCTTCCTTAGCTGCTTCCTCTTCATCATCTGAAACTGGCCTTTGTGCCATCTGTTTCTTGTACTTCCTTGTTGATTTGGATTCCTTGGGAGTTTTAGGAACTGTCATTCGTCTAAGCCTCTTGAGAAGCCTAGAACCCCCAATTTCAAAATCCTTCTGAGAAATCTCTTTCTCAGCTTCAGATACAACAGGTTCTCAAGCAGGAACCGGTTCCTCAGAATCAGATTCATCGCTCAATGCAATCCTCCTTCTCTTTTGAGATGTTTGAGGAACATTCTTTGTCCTCGTTGGCTTGGAAGATGAATATTTCACAGTAGATGCTGAAGATGAAGGTCGAGCAGTCTGTGAAGTGGAGAGATAGGATTTGAGATATGTTCTGAGGGTAGGTTGAGTAGAATGAGAGGTAGGTACTGAGGTTGATGGATTTTGGGTGTTTGGAGTTGATTGGACATCAGAGTAAACAGATCTATAAGTATCAGGATCAGCATTTACCAGGATCTGTTTTACAGACTTAGGAATCTGTAATGGTCTAACCACTTTTTTCTTAGTATCAGCATTTACCAGGTCATTAAAGTATCGTTTTGCAACCTTAAAAGGTGGGGTTTGAGTGCTGACTAAATGAGGTTCATCAGTACAATAAGTGTAAATAAGTTGACAGAATCTAGCAAAATAAACAACATCTCGATTCTCTATCATCCTATCCCCAATAAAACCAATTAAAGCAGTTGCAAAATCAAAATGAGTTTGATTGATAATTGCATACCCGATGTGCTGACTCATAATTGGAATAGCATCAAAATTCGAACATTTGTTCCCAAAAGCTTTGGTGATGCAATCAAAGAAGAAACTCCATTCTCTTCTGATATTAGCCCGTTTCAACTGTCCAAGTTTCGTCAGACTCTTTTCATATCCCAATTCAGCCATTAACTCCCGAAGGGCTGAGTCCTCTGGAATTGAGAAAGTACAATCTTCTGGAAGATGTAAAGCCCTGCGTACTATACCAGGAGTGACTACAAAGGATGAATCACCCACTTGGAAGATAACACTGGGAGTTCCACGTTGACCACCATTATCAAAAAGTTCAGTCCTCCAAAACCTCAGAACTTGTTGGCTTGAAAAGAATTCAGGCTGTGTTAATGCATACCCAACCTCACTATGTGCAAGAAGATCTTGCACAAAGTGCAATTCAGATGGAGCTTCAGTGTGATCAAGAACTGCAGCATAGTTGTTGGGGACAAACTTAGCTCCATCAATGATTAAATCCTTAGGTGCCATGTGAAAAAAAATGAGATTCAAGTATGCCTGTTAGGTGTTTGAGATAATGTCTGTATGAAAAACCAACGTGAGAAATAAAGAGAAAGAGAGTAAAAGTAAGGAGAGAGATAAAATATGAAGAAAATAAAAGATTAAAGAAATCTTCTCTCTATTGTACTTATACTCTGAACAAAAATGTTACCGTTGGACACCTGTCAGACATGCAGTAATAACGGACAGTTACTGGGCTCGAGAAAACAGGAATCATTACTTACCCATTTGCCTAATTTCAAGGAAAAACCATTCCATTTATCAAGAGAAACAGTTTTAATTCAAAATTTAAACCGTTAGCACTGATTGAATTATTTTTCACTGTATCATTAATATTCTGAAAATACATCACATGAAAATGACCAAGATAAATTAGATAAGTAAGTGCTGAAAATGAATCAGAACATAATATAAAACAAAATTTATATGGTCATCAGAATATCAATCAGGATTTATCAACACAAGATAAAATAACTCAGAGACAAAATCTTGAAGTAAAAACAACTTTCATTAATATATCAAGACAATACATTTATGAAATGGAAATTACATCAATACTTATACAAGATTTTCCCTAAGCTTCTAAACCTAACATCAACAGCCTTAGTCCTAGCTAAGAAGCCTGACAAAGCTGATGATGAAGAAAAACAGGAAGAAGACGAGATTAAGTCATCTTCTTCTTCCTACTCTCGACAAACAGAATGGCGAGTCTGATGATTCGCTCTTGCTGGCGGAGAGCTTCCAGCCTTTCCTCCTCCAATCGCTCCAGATGGTGATGGTAATCCATATAGAAGAACAGAAGGTGTGTCAGTACCTCCTGTGGGACAGAGTCCCATATCTCCTCAGGAATGGCTGTGACATGCCATTCCTGCTGCCACTCGGCACAGCTTAGCTCCATATTGAAGTTTTGGTAGTTCAAAAACATGTTGTATCTGAACATTGTGTTTTTGAAAGAAGAAGTATGAAGATAAGTGTGTGAGAAGAATTTGATGGAAAGACTAATGTGAAGTGGCTGCTTATATAGGCACGAGAATGCCAGGAGATGTAAAGAAATTGAATGCTGACAGGTAGAATTAATTCTACCTCGTCTCCCTAGACTTTGAAAAAGAATAGCATTCATTGGAAGGAGGAATCATGGTTTAAAACGTACAAGAAACAAGAAACATTGGACTATTCAAGTACGAATACCATTAATCCTAATCATAGTGACTATTAATCTTCCACTTCAACATATTCTAGTTCGAACTGAGACCGTTATCAAATTTTATTCACAGATAAGCCAAGTAAAGGATTAGACTGAGAGATCAGAACTTAGACCTATACCAGAACTTAACAGTCATCAGAACATAATTTCTTAACTCGAAAAAGGAATGCCCATCTTAGTAAATCCTCATACAAGTTCTGAGTTATAGACTTCAGAACTTAATCATCAGAACGTGTAACTAGAACTTGTCCTCAGAATTTGTGCAATAATGACACAATGACTGTTTATCTAAAATAACATAGACCACCACATAAATTTTCATCATTCAGATGGAGTGATTAGTGTGTGCATTAAGCTAAATAACAGACAAAGAGTAAAGTCTGATTCACTTCAGTACATCTTAGAAATAAGGCATAACTAAAATTTTGCTAAAGAGCTGTCATTGTCCTGAAACCTATTGATGAATGAGTTCATGCTTGAGTCCACCTCAACTGTTTTGTGCTAATTTTATGCATCTTTTGAAATTCTATTTTACAGTGGCTTCTCAGTGTAAGTGAGTCACGACTGTTTATCAGAATTTATGCTATTATCAGAGTATTTCTCCAGTAATCATTGAGTGTGAAAAGTCACCAAGAAAATATTTTGCTTTTCTAATGCATATCTACTTAATACTAGCAATGTACTTGGGTCGTCCCTTCCACATTTTTACTCTAGACCTCAAAGGAGTACCTGATTTTATTCTTTGATCTTTTTGCTTTTTCTTTTGATAAGTGAGGTTTATCAGCACTTAGTACATTCAGTAGTTTTACTAGTATCAGAACTTCACAGATGAGTAGCATTATTCTAATTTGTGACTTAGTAATAAGATATACAAAGTAAACTTAACTAAGCTCAATTATCAGAATTTGCTAGTGTCATAGGGTTTCCACTGAAATAATTACTTCTTACATGGAATCATTTGTTTATTGAAGACTACTAGGTCAGTATCTAGCACAGTTATCCTCATAGGATTGAATAGGTACTTGAACAGACATATCACTTATCAGAGTTTAGAAACATATATCAGACAACAGTCAGTACTTAAAGACATTTATCAATTAAGCACAGAATACACAATGAGATTAATTCTGTAAATACTGAGCATAAAGTCTGATAACACAGAACAAGACTAAGCAGATTTAGAGAAAGAACCTGAAACCATTCCAAGTTCATTTACCAAACTTGTAAAAGTAGCTTCACACAGTGGTTTTGTGAAGATATCTGCTAGTTGTTGATCTGTGGGAACAAAATGCAATTCCACTGTACCTTCATCCACATGTTCCCTGATGAAGTGGTACCTGATGCTGATGTGCTTTGTCATTGAGTGTTGAACTGGATTACCTGTCATAGCAATAGCACTTTGATTATCACAGTAAATAGGGATTTTGAAATATGTTAACCCATAATCCAGTAACTGATTCTTTATCCAAAGAATCTGTGCACAACAGCTTCCTGCAACAATATACTCTGCTTCTGTAGTTGATGTGGAAATTGACTTTTGTTTCTTGCTGTACCAAGAAACCAATCTGCCTCCAAGAAATTGGCAGCTTCCATTTGTGCTTTTCCTGTCAATTTTTCAACCTACAAAATCTGCATCTGAGTAACCTATTAGTTTAAAATCTGATTCTCTAGGATACCATAATCCCAGAGCAGCTGTTCCTTTAAGATACTTAAAGATTCTTTTTACAGCTGTTAAGTGAGGTTCTCTTGGATCTGCTTGAAATCTTGCACAAAGACAGGTAGCATACATGATATCAGGTCTACTAGCAGTTAGATAGAGTAGAGAGCCAATCATACCTCTGTAGTCAGTAATATCTACTGATTTATCGGTATCCTTATCCAGTTTTATCGCAGTGGCCATTGGAGTGGATGCACTTGAACAATCTTGCATTCCAAATTTCTTCAGCAAGTTTCTGGTGTACTTGGTTTGACAAATAAAAGTGCCTTCCTCATTCTGCTTGACTTGAAGGCCCAGAAAATAGCTAAGTTCCCCCATCATACTCATCTGATATCTTGACTGCATTAGTTTGGCAAACATTTTGCAAAGTTTGTCATTTGTAGATCCAAAAATGATATCATCAACATAAATCTGGACCAGAAGTAAGTCCTTTCCATGGTTGAGGTAGAACAGTGTTTTGTCTATTGTCCCTCTGTTGAATCCACTTTCCAGAAGAAACTGAGCTAAAGTCTCATACCATGCTCTAGGAGCTTGCTTAAGTCCATAAAGTGCTTTATCAAGTCTGTAGACATAATCTGGATGTTTGGTATCTACAAAACCTGGAGGTTGTTCAACATATAATTCCTCCTCCAATTCTCCATTGAGAAAAGCACTTTTCACATCCATTTGAAAGACAGTAAACTTTTTGTGAGCAGCATAAGCCAAGAATATCCTTATGGCTTCTAACCTAGCAACTGGTGCAAATGTTTCATCATAATCAATTCCCTCCTGTTGAGAATATCCTTTTGCAACCAGCCTTGCCTTATTCCTTGTAATTATGCCATCACTGTCAGTTTTATTTCTGAATACCCACTTTATACCAACAACAGATCTATCATTTGGTCTTGGCACTAGGGTCCAGACTTTGTTTCTTTCAAATTCATTCAACTCTTCCTGCATTGCTTGCACCCAATCAGCATCTTGAAGAGCTTCTTCCACTTTCTTTGGCTCAGTCTGAGAGAGAAAAGAATTGTAAAGACATTCATTTGAAGTACCTGTTCTAGTTCTGACACCTGCATCAGGATTTCCAATTATCAAATCAGGTGTATGTGATTTTGTCCACTTCCTTGCAGATGGAAGGTTTTCTCTAGAACTGGATGCTCTCCCATGATCCATGCTATTTTCATTTTCATTTTCTGATGCTCCCCCTGAAACTATGCTCTCTGAGTTGGATTCTTCAGTATTTAGATTTTCAGCACTATCAGAACTTGGCTTATCAGAACTTGACGAATCAGAACTTGAAGAGCCAGATGCATGTTCTGATGTTTCTTGAGATGTGGTAGGATCTTGAGTATGCTCCCCCTGTATAGGTGCATCTTCCTTTGACGTAGTCTCCACAGTTTCAATAACATCAGAGTTTAATCCATCAGAGTTTACAGTATCAGGACTTAGACTGTCAGGATTTTCTGTATCAGAATTTGAGTTTTCATTTTCAAATCTCAGCTGATCATGGTCAATGAAATCTTCAAGACCAGTAATCTTTTTGTCATCAAAAGAGACATTGATAGATTCCATGACCACTTTTGTTCTCAAATTATAGACTCTGAAGGCTTTTGTGGAAAGTGGATATCCAACAAAGATTCCTTCATCAGCTTTTAGATCAAACTTTGATAGTTGTTCAGGATGAGTCTTGAGAACAAAACACTTGCATCCAAATACATGAAAATATTTCAGATTTGGCTTCTTTTTCTTCACCATCTCATATGGTGTTTTTCCATGCTTGTTAATGAGTGTTGCATTTTGAGTAAAACAAGCAGTCTGCACAGCTTCAGCCCAGAAATAGGTTGGAAGCTTTGCTTCTTCAAGCATTGTACGTACAGCTTCAATGAGAGTTCTATTCTTCCTTTCAACAACTCCATTTTTCTGTGGAGTTCCAGGAGCAGAAAATTCCTGCTTTATTCCATGGCTTTTGCAGAACTCTTCCATTATCAAATTCTTGAACTCAGTGCCATTATCACTCCTTAAAACTTTCACAGAATCTTTGACCATTTTATCCAGATGTTTGATATGATCAATTCTTCTTCGCAATAGACATGACATTTACTGGACCAAAGAGATCAACATGTATTAGATGATAAGGCTCAAGAATTGATGATTCAGTCTTGCTCTTGAATGAAGATTTTCTTTGTTTGGCTTTTTGACATGAATCACAAAGACCATCAGGAGCAAATACTGTGTTTGACAATCCTCTCACAAGATCTTTCTTGACCAGTTCATTTATATTGTTGAAATTTAAATGAGAGAGTTTCTTATGCCAATTTTAACTTTCTTCAATTGATGCTCTACTCATCAGATAGATTGCAGAACCATTAGTACTTGTTGAAAGCTTAGCTTCATAAATGTTACCACGCCTGTATCCTTTCAGAACAACTTTGCCTTTAGATTTACTCACAATTTCACAGTGTTCTTCAAAGATATCAACATGATAACCTCTGTCACAGATTTGACTTATACTCAGTAGGTTGTGTTTAAGTCCTGAGACTAGAGCTACTTGTTTAATTATGACATTTCCAAGATTGATATTGCCATATCCCAATGTTTTTCCAATGTTGCCATCTCCATAAGAAACACTTGGGCCAGCTTTCTCCACAAAGTCTGATAGCAGGGCCTTATTTCCAGTCATATGACCTGAACATCCACTGTCCAGAACTAGAATATTTTTCCTGTTGCCCTGCAATCACAAAGACCACTAATTATTAATTTTAAGGACCCAGACTTGCTTGGATCCTTTGGCCTTATTAAGTTTGTTAACATTTGCAGCAGATTTAGCATCAGAGTTTATGTTAACATTTTTCTTATCAGAACTTACACTATCAGACTTTGAATCAGAATTTACACTAGAAGGAACAATGGAAACTTTCATCAAAGAAGGTTTTATTTGATAATAATCATAGTACAAACTATGATATTCCTTACAAGTATAAATGGAATGCCATAAACTACCATAATGAAAACAAGGATTATGTGGTTTGTATCTAACAGACTGACTCTTAACTCCTGATTTTGAAGGTAAGGAGTTAATATTCTTATTCTTCCTGCAAAAAGAAGCCAGATGGTTAGAACTTCCACAGTTATGACATGTTTTCCTAGGAGCATCAGGAACAGGTTTATAATCATTACTTTTATCCACACCTTCCTTTCCATTCCTATTTTTCCTAGGTGATTTTACCTTGTTTGCATTCTTGACATCTTTCAGCTTATGCTTAAGTTGCTTCTTTGTCATTAAGCCTATGTTCACTTCAGCTGTCTTTTCCTGTTTTAGTTTGTCAGAAGTTAATTCCTTTGTAACTTCTGATTTCTCATTTTCAGACTTTACAGTTACAAACTTAACAGGTTTTAACTTTGGCTTTTGCTTATCAACAGACTTAATTTCTTCAGTTCCTTTATCTTTCTTATCTTCTCCATAACCTAAGCCCACTTTCCAGTTTCCACTACTTAGCAAATTTTGAGTTGTTTTGCCAGAGTTAGTCCTAGTCCTGATAATCTCTCTTTCCTTTTCTAACTCAGTTTTTAGAGATTCATTTAATTTTAGCACTTCATTCCTAACATAAAAAGCATCATCTCTATCCTTCTGAGTTTGATGGAACATGACTAACTCTTTTTCTAAGAAATCATTTCTTTTCTTAAATGCAAGATTTTCAGAAGTTAATCTTTCACATGTTAAAGTTTGATCTCTATAACTAACAAACATGGTTTTAAGATATCTTCTCAACTCATTAATATCATCAGTATGAAAAGCATAAGTAGTCTGGGGTACCTTTGTTTCAGCAGCTTCAGAACTGCTCTCAGCACTTTCTTTATCAGCATTTGCCATCAATGCATAGTTTTCCTCATTTTCAGAGTCTGAGGTGTCTGTCCAGCTTTTCTGCTTTGTGACAAGAGCCTTGCCTTTGTCACCCTTTACCTTCTTGCAGTCATGAGATATGTGGCCTTTCTCACCACAGTTATAGCATTTAACATTGGTGTAATCTCCTCTGTCAGACTTTCCTCCTCTGCCTTCAGATCTTCTGAAATTCTTTTTATCAGAACTTATGCCTTTCCTGGAAAACTTCTTTCCCTTCCTGAACTTCCTGTATGCAATCTTTGTGATTCCTTTCACCATAAGAGCACACAGCTTCATCATCTCCTCATCAGCATCAGTCTCAGGCAAGCTTTCAGAATCTGCGTCATCATCACTCTCAGAACTTGATGACTCAGTATCAGACTTTATGAAAAGAGCTTTACCCTTGTCTTTCTTTGAGGAAGCTGCTTTGGGGAATTCTTCTTCAGCCTTAAGAGCAACTGTTCTTGACTTTCCTCCTTTCCTCTTGCTTCTTTGTTCCATCTCCAGCTCATGAGTCTTGAGCATTCCATAGATTTCGTCAAGAGTTGTTTCATCAAGATTGTAGTTGTCTCTTATTGTCATTGCCTTCAAATCCCAGCATTCAGGAAGAGCTAACAGGAACTTAAGGTTTGAATCTTCAAGATAATACTCTTTATCAACCAATGACAAATCATTCAAAAGTTTGACAAATCTATCATATAAATCATTCAATGACTCATTAGTCTTTGAGTCAAAGTGTTCATACTCTTGAGTGAGTATTGTCTTCCTGTTCTTCTTAATTGTGTCAGTTCCCTGACACCTTATTTCCAGAGCATCCCATATCTCCTTAGCAGTCTTGCAGTTGATTACCCTGTTTGACATTACATTATCAATGGCGCTATGCAGTAAGTGTCGTACCTTAGCATCCTTAGCAATTGATGCTATGTCTTCAGCAGTATAATCACTCTTCTCTTTTGGTACGGTCTTTGCTGCTTCACCTGCAACTGCAACTGCAAGCTTGGTTGGTTTGTGAGGGCCTTCCTTGATTCTATCAAGGTATTCTGGATCTGTTGCTTCCAGGAACATGGTCATCCTTACCTTCCATATGGGATATACAGATGGTCTCAGTATGGGAACTCTGATGGTCTCATACCGACTCTGAATTTGTGTCTTTGGTGATTCCTCAGTTTTGGTAGGCTTAGTTGGAGTTTCTGTGTCCGACATGATTGTGTTTGGATCTTTAACTGTATGTATGTTAACAGATAGGCTCTGATACCAATTGTTAGGTCACACATACACTGTAGAGGGGGTGAATACAGTGTATAGTACACTCAGATCGAACTTTAAGAACTTAAGTAACAGAAAACAAACTTTATTGAAACAATAAACTCTGTTACAGTATGGAACTGTTACCTCTCAGTGATGAACAAATATCACGAGAGCTGCTAGGGTTACAATGAATAATCTTCTCTAATAATGATAACACTTATAGTGTAAACCCTATGTCTGTGTTTATATACTACACAGTTACAAGATAATCGCTAATTGATATGGAATATAATTCTGCTTCCTAAAATATATCAATCAGATATCTTTTCTTCCAAGTATTCCATTCTTTACGGAATTCCTTCTTCATGCATATCTCTTCTTATGTTTATCTTGATCTTCTTTCCTTTAATCAGCTACTGTCCTTATCCGATTGTCCTTCAGCACTTAAGTTCTGATATCTATCTTCTGATGATTATATCCTGATAACATAAGTACTGATATCCTTAAGTCCTGACTTCCAGTATAAGTACTGATCAACAGTTAAGTACTGATTTATCCTGTTCAAGTACGATCTGAAAGCTAAACATAAAACATATTAGCCATGACATTATCAAATATATCTAACAAAGGATGGCAACAATCCAAATGCTTATAGAATTGGCTTTCGTCCATGGTCTTATCATCCATCAAATGGATGTAAAGACCGCTTTTCTTCATGGTGAACTTGAAGAAGAGATTTATATGGACTAGCCTGAGGGATTTATTGCATCTGGAAATGAAAGGAAAGTATGTAAGTTGATCAAGTCCATCTATGGCTTGAAACAAGATCCCAGGGATTGGCATAAAAAGTTTGATGAAACTGTATTGTCGTTCAGTTATATGATTAATGAAAGTGACAAGTGTGTCTACACCAAAGTCAAAGGTAGTGAGTCTGTTATCTTGTGCCTAAATGTGGATGACATCTTATTGTTTGGAACCAATATTGAGATTATTAATGAGATAAAAGAATTCTTGAATAGGCATTTTGAAATGAAGGATATGGGTGAGGCTAGTGTGATTCCTGGAATCAAACTAATTCAGTCGGCTGAGGGAATAACCTTGACTCAATCTCATTATATAGAGAAATCTATACTTGAGAAATATGGTTATTCACAGTGTTGAATCACTAGTACACGCTCTGATCCTAAAGTTGCCCTTGTCAAGAATACTTCAGGAGTGCCCATGTCTCAGTTAAGGTATTCTTAAATTATTGGGAGCTTGCAGTATCTTTCAAACTTTAATAGACCGGATATTTCATATTTTGTGTCTAAGTTGGCTAGATATACGAGCTTTCTAAACAGAACTCATTGGGATGCTCTTGATAGAGTACTTAGATATCTAAAAGGCACAATGTACCTTATTTTACAATATAGGAGATTTCCTGGTGTGCTTGAAGGGTACAATGATGCAAGTTGGATAGCTAAGAAGTCTGGTTCCAATAAAGTGACTGGATATGTATTCACCTTGGCAGGTGGAGTAATATCCTAGAAGTCAAGCAGACAGACTATAGTGACTCGGTCTACATTTGAGGCTGAGTTGTGTGCACTAGATGCCACGGGGATGGAGGATGAATGGTTACACGGACTTATGTCTGCGATACCTGTAGTAAGCAGACCGCTTCCTGCTATTGTTATTTATTGTGATAGTCGAACAACTATTGACAAGATTAGCAGTAAAAAGCATAATGCTAAAACAAATAGACACATCCAAGTTAAAACAAAGAGACTACATCACCAGAGCTTTTGCCAACAAATGCTCCAACTTTGATGCCTTTCCCATTCTGAGTCAGCAAATAGGGTATGCACTTCTAAATCAAACTCACTTTGATTATGCTACTGCTATTTTGGGTTTTATTGGGGATAGGATGAATGAGGACCCAAATACTGTTTACTTTGCTAGATTTTGTCAACTCATTTACAGTTTTTGTTGTCCTGATAAGCCCCAAAACTTTAGTGAGTCAATTCAACCATTTAAACTTGCTAAAAAGGCCTTCATAGACTTATTATCTACTGATAATAAGAAAGAGATACTAAGACCCCTTCAAATTCCTGATTCAGTAAAATAGTTCTTAGTAAACTCTGACCCTAACACATACACACCCAAATTTCCTGAAGTTGCACCCTTTCAACCTCCACCAACACAACCTTCCAACTCTAAACCACAGCCTACCATCAGAACTTATTTCCAACCAACACAATATTCTCAACCATAACCATCAGCACCTACTACCAAACCAACCTCTGGTACTTCCCAAAAGGTGCCAGTTGTAAAATCTTCAAGAGCAAATTATGTTCCTCAATCTCCACCAAGGAGAAGAAGAAAGATAATTCTGAGGGATGAATCAGATGAAGATGAGCAAGTCCAGGTTCATGCATCAGAACCTGTGACATTAGAAGCTGAAATGGAAATTTTTCAGAAAGAGGTAACTCCTTAGAAACAGACTGAAGCTGAGGGTTCTGGAATTTTAAAAAGGAAAAGAACTTCAAGTTCTGATGCAGCTCAAGCAACTCCTCCATCATCCAAAAGATCAAAAAAAATGAGAGCAGGTAGGCATATGGCACAACCTCAATCTGAGGCTACTAAAGAAGCTGAGGAAGGGGATCAGGAAACTGTTACAGTTGAAGATTCAGGATTAAGTCCTGAAATTGACATTCATAGTCTGAACATTCCATCTGTCTTGTTTCTGGAAGCACCACAAGGACAAGTGACAACTCCACCTGTTTCTCCATTAAATGCTGAAATACCAACTACTCCAATTCTGGATGTGGAAACAAATGAAGTTGTACTAGAATCTCCTACAGCCACAAATACTCTTGTGTTGTCAGAAGATGATGAGCTTCTAGCAAGTTCTGGAGAGTCAGCTCCAGTAAACACTCCAGCTCAAATTCTTGGAAAGGAGATACTGCTTAAAAAGTTTGTTGAAGAAGATGCTCCTTCCATGGGAAGAAACTCATAGAGGAGTTGAATGGACCAAGAAGTGGAATGAGCCTGACTTCATTCCAAGCTCAAAAGTTCTGACAGATCATATTACAAAAGCTGATGAGTTGTTGATAAATTCTGACTTCAAAGCTCAACTGAAAGTCACAGCTCTCAGTACTAAATCTCTTCAGGGTCAACCCTCCATTACTCATGAAAAGGTTGATAAACTTCTGGAAAAAGATGATAAGTTGGATATGGAGATCAAGCTAGACAAGAAGAGGTTTATCGGACCTATTCAAGAGAAAGTTGAAGCTATTGAGAAAGTTCAAGAAGAGCAGCAGGCCCAACTGGCTGAGGTCCTACAAAATCAAGCTGCTCAATGGACTCAACTGAATGAAATCCAATCTTCTGTGGAACTTCTTCTCTCTCTACTCCTATCAGATGATGCCAAAAAGGGGGAGAAGGTAGTCAAGTCCAAATGCTCAACTAGTCAAGTACTGAAGAAGAGGGATGATAAAGAAGATGACCAGGGAAACCCTAGCAAGGGAAAAGGTCAAGGAAAAAGAAGCAAAGTTTATTCACATAAACTAATTTCTGATTCTAGTAAATCTTCTACTCAAAAGAATTCAAGTTCTGAAGCTGTGAATGCTCAAGTTCTGAAAGCAAGTTCTGATGATCAAAGTCTGATGACAAAGCTTGATATTCTCATTCAGTCTGGAAGTCAAGACTCTCAGAAGTTTTTACAAACTCTGAAGCTTAAGGGAAGGGAGACTACTGTCTACTATAAGGATCCCAAGATTCAGACACTTGATGAAGAGATTGCTAGAAGATTATTTCTCAAGCATAATCCTGGAATGGATTTAGAGACTCTAAAGGAGGAAGAAGGTAGATTTGCAGCTGAGAAGACAAATCTTAAATTTAAAGCTTTTAATGCAAAGACACCTCCAAGGCCTAAGGCAAAAGGCATTATGATCAAGGAAAGGTCAACTTCTGATGCTTCAAAGCCCAAGACAAGATCACAAGTTGAAATTGATCCCAAGGCAAAAGGGAAAGAAAAGATTGATGAGCCAACAAAGCAACAGGAGATGAAGATTCCTCAAATCCTGATGAATCCTGTGTGCAAAATGGTTCTGGTTTTTGATGATACAGTTGCTAAAGATGAAACTGTTGAAACTCTGAAAAGAAGAAAGATAACAGAAGAATCCAAGACAACCTCTGACATAGCTCAAGTTGTTCAGAGTGAAGACATTTCAGAACAACAAGGTATAAATGAAACAGTAAATCCTGATCAATTCATCAAGACATCAACCTTTGATAGAGCTCAAGTTGATTTGGGAAAGATGACAGTTACTGATAAGAAGAAATTCCCATGGAAAATTGTTAAACCATCAGATCCTAAGAAAAGTCAACTGCTATCTGATCTCATGACTGTTGGATTGAAAGCCAGAGAAGTAAGAGACAAAGCTGGATTAGGTTCTGAAGAAGCCAAAATCAAAATAGGAGTTGAAGTAATTACCAGAGATCCATTCTTATTAACTGAGAAACCTCTTGAGGAAATTACACAGAAACACCTTGACAAGGTTATATCTGTTCAAGTGGTACTGGATACTCATGATAAGAGTAATTTCAAAGAAAAGGTGATTCTATTTCTTGAAGATGGAAGAACATACAGAATGTCAGAATCAAATGTGCTGAACAAATCTCTGAAAGAACTTCAATTCTTTCATTATCTTTTGGAGATAAAGTCTGAGATTACCAGAAGATGGTAAAATTTCATCATGAAGACTATAAGGGATAAAGCTAGAATCTCTGGATCAAGGGTTGCAGAATTTGTTCCAAAGATAGTTGAAGATGATGGAAGTGAAATTCCAATAAAGAAGAATTCTGCTAAACTTGAAGTTATTCTGAAAGAGAAATATTTGTGCTATAATGAAGGCTCATCTCACCCAAGGGTAATCAAACTTGGTGATGGAGTGGAAAGAAATCACATCTCAGTACTTAGGACTGTAATCTACCAGATTGGGAGTCAAGATGAAGAACTGCAACAAGTCAAAGCTAAATTAGCTCAAGTCCTGAGGAATGCAGAAGATAAGCTAATATCAAACTTTTTCAAGAATCTCTTTGGATTCAGATTGACTCATTAAAATTGGTAAAAGCTGTAAGGACTGTAAGTTGTAGTTAGTTGTTTAAATAAACTCTCATTGCATTTGTACTTAAATGTTTTTGACATCATGAAATCTATTAACTTGTATATTTTTCATAATTTAAAAGTTGGGGGAGATTATTAGATATATTTGTGATGTCATGTCTAATTTGTTGTGTTTAGTTTCAGAACTTAATAACTGGACTTACTGGAAATCAGAACTTACTGAAGTCAGAACTTATATCAGAACTTAAGTTCGCCAGGATTTATATCAGGACTTAAGTGCGGGTACTTCAGATAAGGAATGTAGCTGATTTACAGGAGAGGATCTGGACTAAAACAATAGAAGATATGTATGAAGAGTTGGACAGCTATAAAAGACTTGTAGAAGATAATATCTGATTGATATATTTTAGGAGACAGAATTATATTCCATATCAATTAGAAGATATCTTATAAATGTGTACTATATAAACACAGCTAAGGTTTCACACTATAAGTGTTATAATTCACGAGAACATTATTAATTGTAACCTAGCATCTCTTAGTGATATTGTTCATCACTGAGAGAGTAGTTTAACCTACTTTGTAACAGATCTTATTATATTGAATAAACTTGATTACTGTTACATACTTGTGTTCTAAATCGATTTAATTGTATAAACACTATATTCAATCCCCTTCTATAGTGTTGTGTGACCTAACAATAACATTTAGTGTGTGGCATAAGTGAACCGAAGAATGTTGCTGAAACAAAATGATGTCAATCAAAATATTGAGAAGGGAAGAAAATATTTTGAACAAGTATTCAAACAGAGTGAAATGCCTAGTTTAGAAAGAAACGCGTTTTTAAATACTCTTAATTTTAGCTTTTTGTTAAATGACAGCAAAGATATCTCAAACAAAAACTTAATTCTCCAAGAACCATATGCAGCAAATAAAATTACTTCTATCGCACTAAATTATGTCATGGTTCTTCCATATTAGGAAGTAGAATCTACTACCTGATAGGTGAAAATATGGACTATGGTTTACAGAATTGCTAAAGCTAAAGCATAATGTCGAACAAGCTTACAAGTTACATCATTTGTTTTCAAATGTACTGTAGGAATCGATTAAAAATTTAAAATCCAACCCTAAACATCCATATATTTTAGGTCATACTGATTAATATCTTTAAGCCTGAACGTATTATAGGTCATACCAACGGTATAGGTATTGCTTTTTTAAAAATTATTCCACTGCGTTACTGGGGCATCCCGCAGAAACATAAACATTCTCAAACGCTTCCACGACAAAATTTTCAAGAGAAGCAGAGTAAAAGACCCTGTAATATCCGAGAAATACCGTGCAATTATTTTTATCAATAAATAATTAATATTTGATTATTATGTGAATTTTTGGTAAATTATCTGATGATTGTTATTGATATTTGGGTGTTGATATGTGATAAAGTGTAAGTACTTTGCTTTTTAATAAGTCCAAAATAAAGTATAGATAATTATGGCATTCTTCTGGCAATTTTTGGATTTTTATATGTTTTGTAAGGATTTATAGGCTTATCAATTAATTGCTAATAATTATAAAACTACTTTACAAAACTGGGAATCGACCAACTTCAATCGTTTTTTCGTTTTTACAACCCGAAACTCTTCGAAAAACTTTGTTAGATATATTTGATAATGTCATGTGTAATATGATTTGTGTTTAGTTTTCAGATCTTACTTAACAGGACAAATCAGTACTTAACTAGAAATCAGCACTTATACTGAAGACAGAACTTAAGATATCAGAACTTAAGTTATCAGAACTTAAGTGATCAGAAGATATTTATCAGGAGATAATATCAGGACTTAAGTTGACTTTCAGATAAGGTAGGCGGCTGATTGAAAGGAAAGAAGATCGAGACTAAGACAAATAGAATTATGCATGAAGAAGGAATTCTATGAAGAATAGAATACTTGGAAGAAAAGATAATTGGTTGATATATTTTAGGAAGAAGAATTATATTCCATATCAATTAGAATTTATCTTGTAATTGTGTAGTATATAAACACAAGCATAGAGTTTACACTATAAGTGTTACGATTATCAAAGTTATTATTCTTTGTAACTCTAGCAGTTCTCGTGATAATTTGTTCATCACTGAGAGAGGAAAGTTCCATATTGTAACAGAGTTTTTTGTGTTGAATAAAATCTGTTTTTTGTTACTTGAGTTCTTATATTCGATTTGATTGTGCTAAACACTGTATTCAATCCCCTTCTACAGTGTGTGTGACCTAACAAACTCCTTCCTAACCTAATATGATTATTCCGTACAGTTTTCGTATTTTGACTTTTTCGATCCGGAGTACGGTTTGACTCGTACGTGTCCCGGCGTAAAATTTTTGATACGATAATCATTATATGGATTAATAAAAACCGTATTCTCGGAAGATGAGATATTATTACATTATTATTAAATATTCAATTTTTTTTGCATTTTTGGATTATTCGTAATATTTGGGAATTCTTGATATAATTTTTGTATTTATTGGATTAAAAAAATTCCCCGTTAATTATTAATTTTGGGCTAATTATATTTATTAAATGATATAATTAGGCCCTAAATAATTTTGAGAGTATTATTTTTATAAAATATAAATACCATTTAATTATTATTTTATTATATAAAAATTAGAAAGTATAAATAAAAATCAGAAAATTCCCTGAAATTTGTTCTTGGTGTTCTTGAGAATCAAAGCATGATTTTTAGGGTTTATGTTTGAAATTGGGGGTTTTTGATTCTGGAATCGTTTGTTGTTTTTGATGTTTGAACAAGCTTTATTATTGAATTTGCAATCGATTGGTATATATAATTGCTGATTATAACCCCAGGGATAGTGAAATCGAATTCGAGTTATGTTTAATAATTTTGATTCGATTGTTCTTGAATTTGACTGATATTTGGTTAGAATTAAGCCCATAGATAGTTTGTACGTGATTTAGGCTTTAATTCCTCATATAATTCGTTGATTTTCACTTGAGTTTTGGTGAAATTGTATTTTTCCGATTTGCTCATCGGAAACATGTTTGATTCGGCCGGAAAACAGGAAATCAGAGTTGTTTGTGGTTGTTGTTTCTGTGACTGAGTTGCTGGAAGCATTTGTGACAAGTTGAACCAAATAAACAATGCAAAACCGGGAGTTTTGGTGGCCGTTGGAGCTCGTCGGAGTCCGGAAAAGCTCGCCGAATTCTGGGTTTAACTCCAGTTTCCGGTTGGCTTTAAATCCGACCCGGGAGTTCTTCATGACCCGTTTGGGTCGAATTTCGACCCGGTTTCAATCCCCAAAACCCTATTTCCCAAAACTGATTTATGTTTCTGTATTTTCTTTTTATTAATTCAATTCTTTTAATTTTAAAAATCATTTCTGATTTAAATTAATTTAGTTAATTATTTTTAATTAATACAGTTTTTTATTAGGGTAATGCTGCAGAAGCTGAACCCGTGGATTTTCCTGGGATTGATCTTTGGGAAGGTTATGTTAATATTGGGCCACTAACCTCAACATGTGTGAAGTGTGGTGCCCGTATGTGGAACATAGAATGGAGCAACAAATTCAACAAAAATAGTCCGCCTACCTTCTCTCTATGTTGTAAAAATGGACAAGTTTAGCTCCCACCTGAGAAACAACCTCCTGAGCTGTTAAGATCATTGCTATATGGAAACGACAGGACAATCCACTTCAAGTTATACCATCATCTTTATAATTAATTATTTGCGATGTGTTCCGGTGGTGGTAAAATAGATCACAAAATTAATAATGGAGGATCACCCTATTGCTTTAAGGTCAAAGGTCAAAATCTTCATCTTATTGGTAGTCTGCTTCCGCCATATGGTGAATCTCCCAAATTTTTAAGTATATATTTATGATACTGAAAATAAATTAGAAAATAGGATGAATCTAATAGGTGGATGCATAGATGAAATTGACGAGAGCATTGTTGAGGCTTTAATGGACATGTTAAATCAGCATAATGAACTGGTCAGACAATTTTATACTGCACGTGAGCGCTTCTAAGATAATGAACAGGATGAATTTAGTTTGTTTCTCTTATCTTCTCAATCAGGGAGTGGTCGTCCTAATATAATTTGGACCAACAGATGAGATTGAAGGTCTTTTATTAAGTACTAATGGAGATTCATTGGGTTTTCAGGATACATTTGTGGAAATGCGTACAAAATCACTTCAGAGGGTTTGGGAAATTGATTTTTTTTATGTATCTCCACTTTCCACTTTTGTTTCCCCATGCTGATGAAGGTTTTTATACAAAGATTCCATTGAATAAAACAAAGGTATCAAAATCAGCCGATATAAATCCCGATTATAATGATTTTGAAAAGAAGCATCAAGAATATGTTCCCATGAAAAAATATTATTGCTATAAGTTGATGATTCACCTTTCTGAAGGTATACTAGATACTCTCCTATGTTTAATTTTTTAAAGTTAATGTTTAATAGCTTCATGAACTTATTCAGAAATTTTCATATACCACATTATCTGAATCAAAGTTTTGTGTGTCAGGTTTGACTCTTCATTTATCAGGTCATTTGTGGCAACAGTATGTCGTTGATGCCTTTTATGCAATTGAACAATATCGGTTGGATTGGGTTACTACTCACTAGACAACTATAAGGTCAGATCTCTATACTTCCATCCGCGATGGTTTGCGTAAAGGTGATCACGATCCCAATTATGTTAGAAAAGTTGTTGTATTACCTGCATCATTCACATGTTCACAAAGATATATGTCACAACATTTTAAGGATGCACTTGCGTTATGTAGGGCTATTGGACACCCTTCTCTTTTCCTGAAAATAATATATAATACAAAGTGGCCTGAAATAACTAGGATGATGAAATCTTTACCGGGTGTTGATGTGTGGGATGCACTTGACATAGTGTCCAGAGTTTTTAAACTCAAGTTGGATCAGCTCATGCATTTGTAAAGAAGAAAACTACTTTGGGAAATAGGAGGTATTTTTTGATGAACCTTTCCTTTTATGACAATTTAGAAACTCTTTACTCTAAAAATTTAACTCAAACACATTATACAATTATGCATGTAATAGAATTTTAAAAACGGGGTCTTCCACACATGCATATGTAGGTTTCGCTACACCCGGATGCTAGGCCCAAAACAATTGCTCAAATAGATGCTCTGGTCAGTGCTGAAATCCCTGACAAGAATACAGATCCTGTTGGTTATGCCGATGTCAGCAATTATATGATTCATGGGCCCGGTGGAGTTGACAACACATACTCACCTTGCATGGTTAAAGGAAAATGTATGAGACACTTTCCTAAGAGGTATCATAAAATGTTATAAATTTTTCATTTTTATTTTTATATGGTTTGAATAAATCATTTCAAACCATACACATATTACTATAATGTTAGGTCACACACTGTAGAAGGGGGTTGAATACAGTGTATATCACAATCAAATCGAATTCTAATAACACAAGTAACAGAAAATAGACTTTATTCAAAGCAATAAAATCTGTTACAATATGGAACTGTCCTCTCTCAGTGATGAACAAATATCACGAGAGCTGCTAGGGTTACAATGAATAATATTCTCGATAATGATAACACTTTTAGTGTAAACCCTATGTCTGTGTTTTTATACTACACAGTTACAAGATAATCACTAATTGATATGGAATATAATTCTGCTTCCTAAAATATATCAATCAGTTATCTTTTCTTCCAAGTATTCCATTCATCATAGAATTCCTTCTTCATGCATATCTCTTCTTACGTTTGTCTCGATCTTCTTTCCTTTCAATCAGCCGCCTTCCTTATCTGAAAATTTCCTTTAAGTCCTGATATTATCTCCAGATAAATATCTCCTGAACCTTAAGTACTGATAACTTAAGTTCTGACTTCAGTATAAGTGCTAATTTCAGTTAAGTACTGATTTGTCCTGTTTAAGTACGATCTGAAAACTAAACATAAATCATATTAGTCATGACATTATCAAATATATCTAACAATCTCCCCCAACTTGTAAATTAGCATAATATACAAGTTTAACATATATTTGATGATGTCACAAACATTAAGTACAAATGCATGAGAATTTGACTAGATAACTACAACTTACAGTCCTTAAAGCTTTACCAACTTTAACTTCTGATAACAACTTCAGTCTGTATACATATCAGAATTTGAGCAGTTGTAGATCTTGACTTGGCTTCACTTTCTGATCTCTGAGATATCATGAGTTGTTCTGAGATAGTTCTTTAACAAACATCTCTCAGCATATCTGAGTTCATAAATCATCCTCCTTTTAGCATCTTTAAGTTCTGCAGAATCTTCACCAGTTTGGAAGATAGCAGCTCTGAGATCATTAATTCTAGCTTTCCTTATGTCCTGATCCAGTCTGATCAAATATGCCTTGTCAGACTCAAGATTGAATTCTACAGCCTTATAACCCAAAAAGGTAGTTATAATCTTAGCAGAGTTAGGCTTCATCTCAACAATATCACCCTTGTGATCTCTGTACTTTGGAAGATATGTGTTGTCAGACTTTACAGAATAAAGCATTTTCTGTCTCTGAATTTGAGTCTTCAAATAGTTTGCAGCACTTTCTGTTATTCTGTCATTCACTTGAAGTAAGAATAAACTTGTTCCAGTTCTTCAAAATACTTCAGTGGAATAACATTTTCCCTTATATGGTAAACCCTACCATCTGTCATGAAATATAACAAGATATGTTCTTTCAAGTAAGTATGGTAAACCATTTGTAGAGATTCTAGTTGATTCAATCTTTTAGGAGTTGCTCCAATACCTGGTTCACTTAAGGAAGTTGGATCATTGGTTGTGTTATGTACTCTTCTTACATCAGCACTACCCAATCCATATTTATCTCTTGCTTCCTTTCCAGTAACCACTCTTGCTTCAAAACCACTTGCTGCAGTTTTCAAAGGTTGAGTCTGTTTGGCTTTGGTGAATCCTGGTAGGAGTAACTTTGAGGATTTAACATGAGCAATGTCAGAGGTTTCCTTTGATTTATCTTCTGATATCAAGTCAACTTGAGCTATGTCAGAGGTTACTTGCTTCTTTGTTATATCAGAACTAACTATATCCTGACTCTGAACCACTTGAGCCATGTCAGAGGTTGTCTTAGAAATCTTTCTTGAAGTCAGAGTAAGATTAGCATCTTCAACAAAAAAATTTTCATCCACAGGATGCACATAAACCTTTATAGGTTCACCAACTTTTTCTTTGCCCTTGGACCTTGGATCTATCTGCAATTGTGATTTAGCCTTGGTTGTCTCAAAATTTGTCCTTTCTTTTATCACAATGCCTTTGGCCTTAGGAAGTTTCTTTTTACGAACAGAAGCTTTAGATTTAGAATTGACTTTTTCTGACTTAAGTCTACCTTCTTCTTCCATTAGACTCTCAAAGTCCATTCCTAGATTTTCTTTCAGAAATAATTGTCTTGAAATTTCTTCATCAAGATCCAAAAGTTCATCAGGACTTATCCTTTTACCAAAATCAGAGGTTATTCTTCTACCAGTATCAGAACTTGTTCTATTACTTGTAGTTCCAGCTCTTCTTGATGAGAGACTTCTACCTTGACCATGACCTCCACCCATTCCAGAGTTTCCCTGGTCATCTTTTTCAATATCCTTCCCCCTTCAGTGTCTTAACATTTTTGCATTTGGACTTAATTACTTTCTCCCCCTTTTTGGCATCAGCAGGTAAGAGAAGAGAGACAAGCAATTCCACCGAGGATTGGATCTCATCGAGTTGAGATTGCTGAGAAGCTTGATTTTTCAAAATTTCATCAATCTGAGACTGTTGCTTCTCTTGGGTCTTCTCAATGTAAGCAACTCTGTCAAAGGTAGGTTGGAAAAAAAGTTTTCTTGTCAATTTTCTTAGTCATCTCTTGCTTGAGTAATTCTTCCTGAATTTTATGCACCTCTGCATGCGTTGTTGAATGTAGACCTTGAAGATGTCTAGTACCCAATGCAGTGACTCGAAGCTGTGTCTTGAAATCATCATTAATAAGCATCCCATCAGCTTTTTCCAAGTGCTCAGCAAGAGTATTTTTAGATGGAACAAAAGTGACTGTGTTCCACTCCTTAGTCCACTCCCTTCCTCTAGGAGTTTTACTCCAAGGTATTGGTGCTTCCCCTGTAACAAACTTCTTACCTACTTCAGCTTTATGAACAGTTTGTTGAGGTACATGTCCTGATGGACCAGCTGCATGATCATCTGCATTTGTAGCAGCATCACCAGTATCATCAACATTTGCAGCATCAGAACTTACAGAGTCAACATCCTCTGATAAAAGAACAGTATGAGAGGTTATTGAGGCTTCAACATCATCCTCTAAGTGTTGATCTGCTTCCAAGTTCTGATCAACAGCCATATTCTGATGCTCACCTATAGTCTGATCTTTAATGTCTAGATGCAGAGAAGGTGTTGTAGACAATTCTGGAGTATCATTAGAATCAGGAACTAGTGTTGTTGATGGATTGAGTGGAGCTGGTGGAGCTTCTAAGTAGAGAACCTCAGGCACAATTAGGTTGTGAATATCAATTTCAGCACTTGTGCCTAGGTCTGCAGTAGATATTGGTTCATATACAGGAGACACAGGTGGTGTAGATGCTTTATCTGTAGCAGCTTCCTGAGTTGGTAACAATGGAGGTGGAGATGCCGCAGCGTCAGCAAATGCTGGCTCTTGTGAGATCAGAGATTCCTGATCTCCTTCCTTAGCTGCTTCTTCCTCATCATCTGAAACTGGCCTGTGAGCTCTCTGTTTTTCTTTTCTTTGAAGGTGAAGATACCTTGGGAGTTTCATCAGAATACATCCTTCTAAGCTTTTTGAGAAGCTTAGAACCCCCAATTCCAGTATCCTTCTGAGAAGAGACCTTCTCAACTTCTGTAACAACAAGTTCTGATGCAGGAACCTGTTCCAAACTGTCTGACTCATCTCTCAGAACAATCCTCCTTCTCTTCAGTGGAGTCTGAGGTACAGTCTTTGTCCTCTTGGGCTTGGAAGATGAAGGCTTCACAGTATATGCTGATGATGAAGGTTGAGTTATCTGTGAAGGTTTGAGATGTGTTCTGATAGAGGGTTGAGTAGGTTGAGGTGTATGTATGGTATGTTCTGATGGTTATTGTGGTGTCTGGGATGTACTGGTGGGTTGAATATCAGGGTAAACAGATCTGTAAGTTTGAGGATCAGCATTTACCAGGATCTGTTTTACATACTGAGGTATCTGTAAGGGTCTAACCACCTTTTTCTTAAGGTCAGCATTTACCAAGTCATTAAAAGCCCGTTTTGCAAGTTTAAAAGGTGGAAATAATGAACTGGCTAGTTGAGGTTCATCAGCACAGCAAAAAGTATATATAAGCTGACATAATCTAGCAAAGTATACTACATTCCTATCCTCTGTCATCCTATCCCCTATAAAGCCTAGCCCAACACTTGCAAAATTAAAATGAGTTTGGTGAATAATAGCATACCCGATGTGCTGACTCAAAATAGGAATGGCATCAAAGTTGGAACACTTATTGCCGAATGCCTTAGTGATGCAATCGAAGAAAAAACTCCATTCCTTTCTGATATGAGCTCATTTCAACTGTCCAAGCTTGGCCAAACTCTTCCCATACCCCAAATTGGCTATGAGCTGCTGCAGAACGGGTTCCTCCGGTGTTGAGAAAATGCATCCTTCTGGTAAGTGTAGAGCTTTACGAACTGCTCCAGGAGTTACCGCATGCTCAACATCATTTACTTCGAAAATAATGCTTGGAGTACCAGTAGCACCACCATTATCAAAATGCCCAGTCCGCCAGAACGTCAGAACTTGTTAACTGGAAATGACTTGAGGCTGGGTCAAAGCATACTCAATCTCACTGTGTGCTAGAAGATCTTGCACAAAGTACAAATCAGATGGAGCTTCATAATGGTTTAAAATTGCAGCATAGTTGTTGGGTACAAACTTGGCTCCATCTATAATCAAATCCTTAGATGCCATGAGAAAAATTGAGAAATAAGGTTGCCTGTAAGGTGTTTGATAAAATGTCTGTATGAAAAAAAACGTCAGGAGATGAGAGAGAATAGAAGTAAAGAAAGAGAGATAAAGTGTGAAAGTAAATAAAAGATTTTACAATCTTCTTTCTCTTTTACTTATACACGGTGGAAAAAGGAACCGTTAGACACATGTCAGACATGCAGCAGTAAAGGATAATTAATGGGCACGGGAATACAGTAATCATTACTTATCACATGCAGTATTTCAAGGAAAAATGTTCCACTTACCAAGTATTCCCATTAATTAAGGTAGTTCAGTTTTAATTTAAAATTTAAAATTGTTTCCACTTAATAAATTATTTTTACTGTGAGACCAATATTTTGTAAAAATATGACCAATGATAAAATGACCATAAGGAAACCAAGTAGCAAAAATTTACACATCAGAATCAGAACTTGATTTGTATCAGAGTTAAAATGGTCATCAGAATATGGGTAAATCAGGATTTATAAATGCATCAAAATATCAAACAACTCAGAGAAAAAATCTTGTAAAAATATAAAATTTCATTAATATATTGAGCAAATACATTCCATGAAATTTAAATTACATCAGAAAAATACAAGATTGTCCTAAGCTACAAATCCTAACATCAACGGCTTTTGTCCTAAACTAAGAAGCCTGACAAACCTGACGGTGAAGAGAAACAGGGAGCAGAAACTATTTCTTCTTCCTGCTCTCAACAAAAAGACTAGCGAGACGAATGATTCGCTCCTGCTGTCGAAGACGACGGAGATGTAGTTCTCTTTGAACTGTCAACAGATCACGTTTAATAATCTCTAGAAATTGAATCCAGAGATTGTGAGGGATGTTGTCAATAGGGTATGGAGTTGGAATTCCATTGAGAAAGACATGTACTGTCTCAGTACTATAATTGTAAAACCAGCGAAACGCAGCCATTTTTGGTGATAAGAATAAGACGAGAGTGAGTTTTGTGAGTAAATGATATATGTGTTGGCTGGAATGAAGTGTTGGTTTTTATAGCCAATGGAATGTCAGGAGACGTAAGGAAAAGTTAATGATTATAGGTAGAAATAATTCTACCTCATCTCCCTAGACTTAGGAGAAGAAAAACAGTCATTGGAAGTGTAAAATAGGATTTAATGCGCACATGAAACAAGTAAATATTAACCACAATCCCAAATTGTAGTGACTGTTAATATCTCACCAAAACATATTCTGAATTTAAACAAGACTGTTTCAGATTTTAACCACAAATAAGTCAAGTAAAGAATCAGGTTTTAATATCAGAACTTAGAGTTATATCATAACTTAACAGTCATCAGAACATGATTTCTTAACTCGAAAAGTGAATGCCTATCTTTGTAATTCTTCACACAAATTCTGATTTCGGTTCTTCAGAACTTAATCATCAGAACTTTCATCAGAACCTGTCCTCAGAATGTATGCAATCTGACACATAAATTGTTCATCTAAAACATCATTTATCACCACAGTAATTTTCATCATTCATATGGAGTGTATGTGTGTGCAGTAAGCTAAATATCAGATAAAGATTAAAGTCTGATTCACTTCAGTACATCTTAGAAATAAGGCATAACTAAGAACTTTGCTCAAAATCTGTCAAAATTCTGAAGTCTACTTTAGAATGAGTTCATGCATGAGTCTACCTCAACTTTTTTGTGCTTATTTTATGCATCTTTTGAAATTCCATTTTACTGTGGCTTCTCAGTGTAAGTGAGTCACGACTGCTTATCAGAATTTATGCTATTATCAGCATATTTCTCCAGTAATTATAGAGTGTGAAAAGTCACTAAGAAAAATAATTATTTTTGCTTTTCTGATGCATATTACTTAATACCAGAAATGCACTTGGGTCGTCCCTTTCACATTTGTACTCTAGATCTCAAAGGAGTACCTGATTTTTATTCCTTTTTCTTTACCTTTTTCTTTTGAGAAGAGAGGTTTATCAGCACTTAGTACATCCATTAGGTTTACTAACATCAGAACTTAACAGATGAGAAGCATTATTCTATTTTTTGACTTAGTAATAAGATAGACAAAGTAAACTTAACTAAGCTCAATATCAGAATTTGCTTGTGTCAATTGATTTCCACATAAATAATTACTTCAAACATGGGATCTTTAGTATATTAAAGACTACTAGGTTATCATCTAGCACAGTTATCCTCATAGGAGTGAATAGTCACAGAAATATTCATATCACTATTAGAGTTTAGAAATTCACATCAGACAACAATCAGTACTTAAGCAATTTTCAGTTAAGCACATAATACACAAAGATAGTAATATCTGTAAATACTGATCATAAAGTCTGATGCAGCAGAAAAAAAAAGCTAAGCATATTTAGAGAAAGAACCTGAAACCATTCCAAGTTCATTTACCAATCTTGTAAAAGTAGCTTCACACAGTGGTTTTGTGAAGATATCTGCTAGTTGTTGATCTGTTGGAACAAAGTGCAATTCCACTGTACCTTCATCCACATGTTCCCTTATGAAGTGGTACCTAATGCTGATGTGCTTTGTCATTGAGTGTTGAACTGGATTACCTGTCATAGCAATATCACTTTGATTATCACAGTAAATAGGGATTTTAAAATATGTTAACCCATAATCCAGTAACTGATTCTTCATCCAAAGAATCTGTGCACAACAGCTTCCTGTAGCAATGTACTCTGTTTCTGCAGTTGATGTGGAAATTGACTTTTGTTTCTTGCTAAACCAAGAAACCAATCTGCCTCCAAGAAATTGGCAGCTTCCACTTGTGCTTTTCCTGTCAATTTTGCAACCTGCAAAATCTGCATCTGAGTAACCTGTTAGTTTAAAATCTGATTCTCTGGGATACCAAAATCCCAGATCAGTTGTTCCCTTAAGATACTTGAAGATTCTTTTCACAGCTGTTAAGTGAGGTTCTCTTGGATCTGCTTGAAATCTTGCACAAAGATAGGTAGCATACATGATATCAGGTCTACTAGCAGTTAGATAGAGTAAAGAGCCAATCATACCTCTATATTCAGTAATATCTACTGATTTACCATTATCCTTATCCAGTTTTGTTGTGGTGGCCATGGGAGTGGATGCACTTGAACAATCTTGCATTCCAAATTTCTTCAGCAGATTTCTGGTGTACTTGGTTTGACAAATAAAAGTGCCTTCTTCATTCTGCTTGACTTGAAGGCCCAGAAAATAGCTAAGTTCCCCCATCATACTTATTTGATATCTTGACTGCATCAGTTTGGCAAACTTTTTGCAAAGTCTGTCATTTGTAGAGCCAAAGATGATATCATCAACATATATCTGAACCAAAAGTAAGCCCTTTCCATGGTTGAGGTAGAACAATGTTTTGTCTATAGTTCCTCTGTTAAATCCACTTTCCAGAAGAAACTGAGCTAAAGTCTCATACCATGCTCTTGGAGCTTGCTTAAGGCCATAAAGTGCTTTATCAAGCCTGTAGACATGATTTGGATATTTGGGATCTACAAAGCCTGGAGGTTGTTCAACATATACTTCCTCTTCCAATTCTCCATTGAGAAAAGCACTTTTCACATCCATTTGAAAGACAGTAAACTTTTTGTGAGCAGCATAAGCCAAAAATATCCTTATGGCTTCCAATCCAGCAACTGGTGCAAATGTTTCATCATAATCAATTCCCTCCTGTTGAGAATATCCTTTTGCAACCAACCTTGCTTTATTCATTGTAATTATGCCATCACTATCAGTTTTGTTTCTGAACACCCACTTTGTACCAACAACTGATCTGTTCTTTGGTCTTGGCACTAGGGTTCAGACTTTGTTTCTTTCAAATTCATTTAACTCTTCCTGCATTGCTTGCACCCAATTAGCATCTTAAAGAGCTTCTTCCACTTTCTTTGGTTCAGTCTGAGAAAGAAAAGAATTATAAAGACATTCACTTGAAGTAGCTGTTCTAGTTCTGACACCTGTATCAGGATTTCCAATATTTAAATCAGGTGTATGTGATTTAGTCCACTTCCTTGCAGATGGAAGGTTTTCTCTAGAACTGGATGCTCCCCCATGATCCATGCTATCTTCATCAACATTTCTGATGCTCCCCCTGAAACTATGCTCTCTGAGTTGGATCCTTCAGAATTTAAGTTTTCAGAACTATCAGAACTTGGCTTATCAGAACTAGATGAATCAGAACTTGAAGAGCCAGTTGTATGTTCTGATGCTTCTCGAGATGTGGTTGTATCTTCAGTATGATCCCCCTGCACAGGGCATCCTCCTTTGACTTAGTTACCACAGTTTCAATGACATCGGAGTTTAATCCATCAGAGTTTGCAATTTCAAGACTTAGACTGTCAGGGTTTTCAGTATCAGAATTTAAGTCTTCATTTTCGAATCTCAGCTGATCATGATCATTGAAATCTTCAAGTCCAGTAATCTTCTTATCATCAAAAGAGACATTGATAGATTCCATGACCACCCTTGTTCTTAAATTGTAGACTCTGAAGGCTTTTGTAGAAAGTGGATATCCAACAAAAATTCCTTCATCAGCTTTTAAATCAAATTTAGATAGCTGTTCAGGGTGAGTCTTAAGAACAAAACACTTGCATCCAAATACATGAAAATACTTCAGATTTGGCTTCTTTTTCTTCACCATCTCATATGGTGTCTTTCCATGCTTGTTAATGAGTGTTGCATTCCGAGTAAAATAAGCAGTCTGCACAGCTTCAGCCCAAAAATAGGTTGGTAGCTTTGCTTCATCAAGCATAGTTCGTGCAACTTCAATGAGAGTTCTATTCTTTCTTTCAACAACTCCATTTTGTTGTGGAGTTCCAGGAGCAGAAAATTCCTGCTTGATTCCATGGACTTTGCAGAACTCTTCCATTGTAAAATTCTTGAACTCAGTGCTATTATCACTTATTATTTTCACAGAGTCTTTGACCAATCTATCCAGTTGCTTGACATGATCAATCAAGATAGATGCAGTTTCACTTTTTGTGTGCAAGAAATACACCCATGTGTATCTGGTGAACTCATCCACTATGACCATAGCATATTTCTTCTTTGCAATAGACATGACATTTACTGGACCAAATAGATCAACATGTAGTAGGTGATAAGGCTCAAGAATTGATGATTCAGTCTTGCTCTTGAATGAAGATTTTCTTTGTTTAGCCTTCTGACAAGAATCATAAAGGCCATTAGGAGCAGATACTGACTTTGGCAGTCCTCTCACAAGATCTTTCTTGACTAGTTCATTTATATTGTTGAAATTTAAATGAGAGAGTTTCTTGTGCCAGTTCCAGCTTTCTTTAATTGATGCTCTACTCATCAGACAGATTGCAGAACCATCAGTACCTGTTGAAATCTTGGCTTCATAAATGTTACCATGCCTGTATCCTTTCAGAATAACTTTGCCTGTAGATTTGCTCACAATTTCACAGTGTTCTTCAAAGAAATCCACATGATAACCTTTGTCACAGATTTGACTAACACTTAGCAGATTGTGTTTAAGTCCTGAGACCAGAGCTACTTCTTTAATGATGACATTCCCAAGATTGATATTGCCATATCCCAATATTTTTCCAATGTTGCCATCTCCATAAGAAACACTTGGGCCAGCCTTCTCCACAAAGTTTGATAGCAGGGCTTTATTTCCAGTCATATGTCTTGAACATCCACTGTCCAGAACTAGGATGTTTTTCCTGTTTCCCTGCAATCATAAAGACCACTAATGATCAGTTTTAAGGACCCAGACTTGCTTGGATCCTTTGGCCTTATTAAGTTTGTTAACATTTGCAGTGGATTTAGCATCAGAGTTTATGTTAACATTTTTCTTATCAGAATTTACACTATCAGACTTTGAATCAAAACTTACACTAGAAGGAACAATGCTAACCTTTTTTAAAGAAGGTTTTATTTGATAATAATCATAGTACAACCTATAATATTCCTTACAAGTATATATGGAATGCCATAAACTACCACAATGAAAACAAGGATTTTGTGGCTTATATCTAACAGATTGACTCTTAACTCCTGACTTTGAAGGTAAGGAGTATATGTTCTTATTCTTCCTGCAAAAAGAAGCCAGATGGTTAGAACTTCCACAGTTATGACACATTTTTCTAGGAGCATCAGGAACAGGCTTATAATCATTGCTTTTATTCACACCTTCCTTTCCATTCCTATTTTTCCTAGGTGATTTTACCTTGTTTACATTCTTAACATCTTTCAGCTTATGCTTAAGCGGCTTCTTTGTCATTAAGCATACATTTACTTCAGTTGTCTTTTCCTGTTTTAGTTTGTCAGAATTTAATTCCTTTTTAACTTCTGATTTCTCAGTTTCAGACTTTACAGCTACAAACTTAACAGGTTTTAACTTTGGCTTTTATTTAACAACTATAGGCTTAATATCTACAGTTCCTTTATCATTCTTATCATCTCCGTAACCTAAGCCCTCTTTCCAATTTCCACTACTTAACAAATTCTGAGTTGTTCTGCCAGAGTTAGTCCGAGTCCTGATAATCTCTCTTTCCTTTTCTAACTCAGTTTTTAGAGATTCATTCATTTTAAGTACTTCATCCCTAACATAGAAAACATAATCTCTATCTTTCTGAGTTTGATGGAACATGACTAACTCTTTTTCTAAATAATCATTCCTCTTTTTACAAGCAAGATTTTCATAAGTTAATCTTTCACATGTTAAAGTTTGATCTCTATAGCTAATGAACATGGTTTTAAGATATCTTCTCAACTCATTAATATCATCAGTATGAAAGGCACAAATAGTTTGAGGTACCTTTAACTCAGCAGCTTCAGGACTGCTATCAGCATTTGCCATATCAGCATTTTCCATCAAGGCATAGTTCTCCTCACTTTCAGAATCTGAAGTGTCTGTCCAGCTTTTCTTCTTTATGACAAGAGCCTTGCCTTTGTCACTCTTCACTTTCTTGCAATCAGGAGATATGTGGCCTTTCTCACCACAGTTGTAGTATTTGACATTTGTGTAATCTCCTCTGTCAGACTTCCCTCATTTGCCTTCAGATTTTCTGAAATTCTTCTTATCAGAACTTGCACCTTTCCTGGAAAACTTCTTTCCCTTCCTGAATGTCCAGTATGCAATCCTTGTGATTCCTTTCACCATAAGAGCACACAGCTTCATCATCTCTTCTTCAGCATCCATCTCAGGCGATCTTTCAGTTTCTGAGTCACCATCACTATCAAAACTTGATGACTCAGTATCAGACTTTGTGAAAAGCGCTTTACCCTTGCCTTTCCTTGAGGTAGCTTCCTTGGGGATTCTTCTTCAGCCTTAAGAGCAACTGTCCTTGACTTTCCTCCTTTTCTCTTGCTTCTTTATTCCATCTCAAGTTCATGAGTCTTGAACATCCCATAGATTTCATCAAGAGTTATTTCTTCAAGACTATAGTTGTCTCTTATGATTGTGGCCTTCAAATCCCAGTTTTCAGGAAGAGCTAACAGGAATTTAAGGTTTGAATCTTCAAGATCATACTCCTTATCAACCAGTGATAAATCATTCAAGAGTTTGACAAATCTATCATATAAATCAGTCAATGACTCATTAGCCTTTGAGTCAAAGTGTTAATACTCTTGAGTGAGTATTGTCTTCCTGTTCTTCTTAATCGAATCAGTTCCCTGACATCTTATTTCCAAGGCATCCCATATCTCCTTTGCCGTTTTGCAGTTTATTACCCTGTTTGACATTACATTATCAATGGCACTATGCAGTAAGTGTCGTACCTTAGCATATTTAGCAATTGATGCGATATCTTCAGCAGTGTAATCACTCTTCTCTTTTGGTACAGACTTTGCTGCTTCACCTGCAACTGCAACTGCGAGTTTTGTTGGATTGTGAGGTCCTTCCTTGATTCTATCAAGATATTCTGGATCTGTAGCTTCCAGAAACATAGTCATCCTCACCTTCCATATGGGATATTCAGATGGTTTCAATATGGGAACTCTAATAGCCTCATATCGACTATGGATTTGTGTCTTTGGAGGTTCTTCAGTTTTGGTGGGCTTAGTTGGAGTTTCTACTTCAGACACTGTAATATCCGGGATATATCGTGTAAGTATTTTTGCTAATAAATAATTAATATATGTGTTCAGTATCTGTTCTGTGAATTAATTGTTAAGTGTTAAATATGTTTGGATATTTAAAAATATTATTAATTGAGTATTTTAATTTTTATATGTCCAAAATAAAATATAGATAATTTTCATATCTTCCTAACTATTTTTATGTTGATTTATGAATTTATAAGGATCATATGAAATTTATAAAATCTTTTTTCGAGTATTTAAAATCTATTTTATAAAAACGGGAACCAACCGACGTCATCCGTTGTTACGTTTTTGGAACCCGAAACTCTTCCGAGAACCCCTTCCTAACCTAATTGTAATATTTCGAGCATATTCCATGTTTCGACTTTTTCGATCCGGCCTACGGTTTGTCCTGCGCGGGTCCCGGCGCAACATTTTCGATACAATAATCGTTTCGGTAAATCAATAAAATTCATATTTTCGATAAACGGGAGCTTTTTATTAAACTATCCCAATTATCACCTCGTAGTACGTGTAACCAGGTGCTGAGACCAAGACCGCAATACAAATTGTACTAGTTTGGATGACTGTCCCGAAAACCGATACCGTTTGGATCAGTTTTTACAAATAAACGTACCGTTTTATATCCGGAATGATCCAACGGGATACTAATTTTCCGTAATTATAAATAGTCTTTTGCCGTATTTTATTTCGTATCAAAATCATTTGCAGACAGTTAATTATATAATTTTCCAAAGAAAAACCTTATATTAATATAATCTTCCAAGAATCAAACAGCAAAACGAAGGTGTTATTGATCTCTGTTTTCAAAGCTCGAGTACTCAATCCAAATTTCTTGAGGTGTTCTATCAGATTCTGTGTTCCGAATCACTGCAGAAATCAAGGTTTATTTTCTGAAAATTTATTTATTTTCGAATTATTTTTATTAAAAATATGAATTTTTGTTCGGATGATTGTTTGTATGATTTGATGATTGCATGTTGTAGAGCTTGTTTTCCTGATGATTTTCATATGTCATTCGTCTTATTTGGAGTTCAATAACATGCTCAAAAGTGGGTTTAATTCTCGAATTTCAAAATTAGGGTTTATAACCCGTATGAATGTTTTCAATTGAAATTTGGGGTTTTTTGATTTAGGGGTTATTAGCTGTTGATTTATTGTGGATTATGTTCCTTATGAAATTTGCAATCGATTGGTATATAGCTCGTTAACAGAGGATGTCTGAATCGAAGGGAGTTGTGTTTTGAAAATTTCCGAAGTTCGTCGGAAACCGGCGATGTTCTTGGCCAATTTTCGGCCAAGTCTGGGGTTATTTGAATGATTTGATTGCATGAATAAGTTCCTAGTTTTCTGTAGATGTGATATGGAGCTTGTGGTGAGGTGAGGGTGCCGGAATCATGTTCTCCGACCACCCCTGTATTTTCTGGCGACGGGGGTTGTAAAATTACAGTTTGGTACCTGGACTTTTGGGGACGATGCAGTTTGGTCCCTAAAGTTTCCAGAGTTTGCAAATTTAGGATTCCTATTTTAAAATCATTCAAAAATCATATCTCCTATTTATTTTTATTATAAAAATTCGTTTTTAATTTCTGAAAATTTTAAAAATTATTATTTTAATTCCAAAAATTATTTTTAATTCAAAAATAAATCTAAATTAATTAGTTAATTAATTTCAGTTAATTTTTAATTGATTACTTAGTCAATTAATTCAAAAATTAATTGATTAATTGATTTAATTAATTATTAATTGATTTTAATTAATTATTTAATTTGATTTAATTATTTAAAAATGATTTAAAAATTCCAAAAAATAGTTTCGAGCTTTAAAATATTATTCTAAATTATTTTCAAGGTTCGATAATTATTATAAAATTGTTTTAAAGCCAAAATGGGCCAACCGAACCCTGTTTATTACTCCGAAATTGATCCAACAACCCGTTTTAATTACGAAATATGTTTTAAAAATCATTTTAAATATCCGAAAGCCTATTTATGACCCGAGACTTCTTTATAAATGATATAACATTGATTTTGTGATGTGTTATGTGATATATGTGATTTGTTGGTTAACTGTCGGTCTGTATATTCGATATTTACTTGTTTATTGCGTAACTTTCAATCCGTTAATCGGATTTGGGTGAAACGAAGGGTAGATAGAAGTATGTGTCGAATAGAATCGTATGAGTTGAATATTGATAGATGATTATGATATGTGAGCAGAAGAGGCAAGGCGTAGAAAAGGAAAACAGGTAGTCGAGGAGTAAAACAGTGGTGCTTGAAAGCGAGTGCAGTATAGTAAGCTAGTATCAGGCAACTGTTCTGAACTTTCTTGAGATATTATAGTAATTGATATTCCTGTTTTATATTGCAAGTGCTTTGTAGCACTAAACCCTAAACCTTGATTCCAGTTATTGATCTTGAGCCGTAAACCTGATTCTTTCTAGACCATTGATTGTTGTATACCCAAATACGAACCTCAAATATACGATACTACTCCACAAATACATACAAACTAAATATTAAACACTGAACCAGATTGCTTACACATTCAAACCCTTGTATCTTATGCTTTAAAAGACCAAATCCTTGGAACCTGAAATGTTGATTCCTTTGTTATCCAATTCTTTCATTACCTAACAGCCAAGCTTTGGAAATGCCATATTGATCTTTACACAGATTGAAACCATTTTTCATTATTAAACGTCCAATGTTGTTAATGATGTTGTTAATTGTTTATTACTGCTTATTCTGTTATTATGTTAGAATTGGATTGTTTTTATAAAATTGTGGACCAGATTCGTGGTCAGACCATATAATGGTCAAGTTAGGCCAATGTGTGCCTTGGATCCGGTAATTAAAGCAGTGTTGTGTGCTTTGCTCGGGGTTAGTGCGTGACTGATCAGCAGCCTAACCTTGGTTTTTAAAATGAAAATATAATATCCAATTCTAAATCATAATCCATTGTTCACTTGATATCATAACTATATTTCCCTGATGATCATTATTCTCAGTTTTGTCATTGTGGCTTGCTGAGCTAGTTAGCTCATTGGTGCGATGTTGTTTATGTTCTTTTTCAGTTAAGAAGGAACCTGTTGGTACCGAGGATCCCCAGTCCAGTGCGAGAGCTAGGGGTTCAGGTTGATCTAGTTGAGCTAGTAGGCTTCTTTTGGAATAATTTTAAGTTTATAAAAGTTTGTAATAATGTTTAATACTAAGTTCTTAGTTGGATAGTTGGGATTTGAACGGTTTGTAATATAAGTAGTTGTGTTTGGCTTGTGTGCATACTTTAACCTATTGCGGTCCGTGGTAGTTGGTAAGTAGGGTCACTGCATATTATTATTATCTTTATTATTGTTATAAGCAGGTTATAAATAAGGTGAGTGTGGACCCCAAACTTCTGACCCGGGTTTGGAGGGCGCCACAGGTTTGGTATCAGAGCTACAGGTTATAAGTCACTGACACAAGCCTAGGTTGACGGGAAAGGGTAGAGGGTTAGGATTGGAAGTAAGGAATAGAAAGATAGAACGTCGAGAGGTTGAGTGCTTTGGTATAACAGGTATTAGTGTAATTCGCGTCATGGTTCGAGATTCTTATATTGTGATATGATTTCAGATAGCAGCGATGGCCGACTCTTTTATCCCCGTATCAGCTGATCACTCAGAGCCTTCTGTTGGAGTACCGTCTTCAGACCCACGTCCTGTTGTTCCACCAGTGTTGGCTATACTACCTCCACCTGTGTTGCAGCCCGTACCACTGCAGGCCATTCCACCCCCAGGCATGAGGCCACCTATCAGAGGACCCCCACCAGCTAATTCAGATTCCACTAGGCATTCAGTTGCGAGTGCCCCATTCCAGTCTACATTGCCCCCAGTTCCTTACTACCGGTATGAGGCTCTTTTATTGGAACGTGATTCCTTGTTGGCCCAGATCAGAGAGCTACAGCATATCATTAGGACTACTAATGTTGATCATGGTGTGAGGGAGCTTCGAGAGGAGATTCATGTGACACGGAGGGTTCTTGAGGCTAGGCTACATGGAGCTACACTACCCGGCAGAGGCCCTGATGTACTGATGGGCTGGGCTACCGAGGTGATTGAGGACTTTGAAAGGCTGGCAGGACCAGAGTTTCCTTGGAGTTGAGTCAGAGATCCAGAGATGGAGATGCTGAGCAGTATTGTGATGGTTATGTAGTATGTACAGTGGTGTGTTGTGTGTATCAGTAGACTTTTGAGTTGTATTTATAAGACTAGCTATGTGACTAGTGAGTAGGTTGCTGTACCCTTTTTGCTTTTACTTCCGAAGCGTCTTTACGCTTGTATTACCCAAAACTTTTGATATATATATATATCAGTACCTTTCCTTTCCAGTATTGTCATTATTTTACTGCACATGTTTTACTTTACCTTATTTATTGCACCAGTTATACCCCTGTGATCCCATGTACCCTGTTGTCCATAACTGTTTATATTCTGTAAAGAAGCATGCAATTTACTTAGTTATAACTGTTTTCAAAAAGAAATATTTCTGTTCACAAAACTTTTCTTTTCTACAAAGAATTTGGTTTAAAAGCTAAATAAGTTGTTTGATTCTTTACAGAAAATGCCTCCCAGAAGAAATACCCGCACCAACACCCAGAATGAAGAAACCAACAACAACAATAATAACCAAGATGATACAAACCCGAATGTGAACCCAGGACCCATGGACCCAGCAATAGACCAGATTCTTCAAATCTTGGCCCAACAAACAGTTCACCTGGCATAACAACAATAAAGACAGACTAATCCCCAGGTAACTTTTAAAACTTTTCATGCAGTAAACCCACCAGAATTCAGGAGTTCCTTAGAACCGATTGAAGCAAATGTTTGGTTAAAGGAAATAGAGAAGGCATTTGTCTTAGTAAAAGTGAAAGAGGAGCAGAAGGTTGAGTTTGCAAGTTACTATTTGAAGAATGAGGCCACCTATTGCTGGGAAATGGTGAAGACATTGGAAGGTACGGATGTTATTACTTGGGAAAGGTTTAAGGAATTGTTTTTAGAAAAGTATTTCCCTCAGTTTGTCCAGGATCAGATGGAGCTGAAGTTTTTAGAATTAAAGCAAGGGAATATATCGGTGACAGATTATGAGAGTAAGTTTGAGGAATTGTCAAGGTATGTGCCGTCGTATGTGGATACTGACAGGAAGAAGGCTAAGAGAAGCAAGGTTTGAAACCATGGATCAGAGGGAAAGTAGCCATTTTTGAATTAGATACCTATGCAGGAGTGGTACAGAAGGCTATGATCGCGGAGACAGGGAGTGAGATGTCACAGAAGGAGAAGGAAAGTAAGAAAAGAAGATTTGAAGGGAATGAGGGTCAGTCACAACTAGGGAAGTTTCTAAATTGTAAGAAGGGCAAATTTCGGCCAGGAAAAAATTTTAACTTCAAGAAACAGAATGCAGGCGACGGAGGCGAGGGCAACCGTCCAGTTAATGCGAATCAGCCGAATCAGTTGAGACTAACTTTTCCAGATTGCCAAGTATGTGGAAAGAAGCATGGATGAGTTTATAATAAGTTGAATGTGGTATGTTTCAAATGCAACCAGAAAGGGCACTATTCGAGGGAGTGCCGAAATCAACCAGCAAGAGAGCCAGCAAATAAGGATCAGCCTATCCGAAATCCAGCAGTGAAGGTTCTAGCCATTGGATTTACGTGCTTTAAATGTGGAAAGCCAGGACATATAGCCAGGGATTGCAAGACATCAGCCCCAGTCGGTAATGCATTGAGGATTATGGGATCTACCCCAACAGTGAGTAAGACTCCAAGGGCTAGAGTTTTTGACATGTCTGTGAAGGATGCTATCCAGGATACTGATGTCATGGCAGGTACGCTTAATGTGAATTCTTTATGTGCCAAAGTGTTAATAGATTCGGGAGCAACTCGATCGTTTGTTTCACAAGATTTTGTTAGTAAGTTAAATTGTCCAGTTGAATATTTAAATGAAATAATGATTGTGGAATTAGCAAATCAAGAACTTGTATCTGTTAACCAAGTTTGTGGGAATTGTGAGATTGAGATTTCTGGTAGTAAGTTTTGTGTAGATTTGATACCATTTAAGTTAGGAGAATTTGACGTTATCTTAGGAATAGATTGGTTATCTAAGCATGATGCCCAGATAGACTGTCGAAATAAGAAAGTAATAATGAAGACGCCAGACGAAAGAATAGTAACGTTCAAGGGCCAGAAGCAGGTAAAGAAGTTCTTAACAATGATTCAAGCCAAGAAGTTACTAGGGCAAGGATGCGATAATGTCGTGGCATATGTAATTGACAGAGGTCAGGAGCCAGCAAAACTTGAAGATATTCCACTAGTGAATGAATTTCCAGACGTGTTTCCCGATGAATTACCAGGACTTCCTCCAGATAGAGAAATTGAGTTTGCAATCGACTTAGCACCTGGAACAGAACCGGTATCCAAGGCCCCGTATAGAATGGCGCCCGTTGAGATGAAGGAGCTAGCGAAGCAATTGCAAGAGCTGTTAGAGAAAGGAGTAATCAGACCCAGTGTATCCCCGTGGGGAGCCGCGATATTATTTGTCAAGAAGAAAGATGGAAGCATGAGACTGTGTATCGACTATAGAGAACTCAATAAGCTTACAATCAAGAACAAGTATCCGTTACCCAGAATTGACGATTTGTTTGACCAATTGAAGGGAGCCAAGTTTTTCTCCAAAATTGACTTAAGATCGGGATATCATCAATTGAAGATTAAGCCAGAAGTTATACCGAAGACAGCTTTCAGAACAAGGTATGGACATCACGAATTTTTAGTGATGTCTTTTGGATTGACCAATGCCCCGGCAGCGTTTATAGACCTGATGAATAGAATTTTAAGGAATATTTGGACAAGTTCGTTATCGTGTTTATAGACGATATTTTAATTTATTCAACAACGGAAGAAATTCATGCGGAGTATTTGAGAACAGATTTGGAGATTTTAAGGAAAAAGAAGTTATATGCTAAATTCTCAAAGTGTGAGTTTTGGTTACATGAGGTTCAATTCTTAGGACACATAGTCAGTAACGAAGGCATCAAAGTGGACCTAGCAAAGATCGAAGTAATTACAAATTGGGAAAGACCGAGAACACCCACTGAGGTGAGAAGTTTCTTGGGATTAGCCGGATATTATCATCGATTCGTTCAAAATTTTTCAAGGATTGCAACACCATTGACAAAGCTTATACGGAAGAATGAAAAGTTTATATGGAATGACAAGTGCGAAGAAAGTTTTCAGAATTTGAAGCAACAATTAATCACAGCACCTGGTTTATCACTCCCAGACGATCAAGGGAATTTCGTAATTTATAGCGATGCTTCTCATAAAGGACTAGGATGCGTTCTTATGCAGCACGATAAGGTGATTGCGTATGCGTCAAGGCAATTGAAACCACACGAATAGAAATATCCTACTCATGATTTGGAGCTAGCAGCCATAGTTTTTGCTTTAAAGATTTGGAGACATTATTTGTATGGAGAAAAGTGTGAGATTTACACGGATCACAAAAGCTTAAAGTACATATTCACACAAAAGGAACTTAAAATGAGGCAAAGGAGATGGTTAGAATTGATCAAGGATTATGACTGCTCGATTAATTATCATCCCGGTAAAGCGAACATTGTAGCAGACGCGTTAAGTCGGAAGGAAAAGTTGAATGTGTTATCAGTACCTGAAGAGATATATAAGGAATTTCAGAAACTGGAATTGGAGATTAAAGTTTGCAAGCCTAATGAGGCAAAAGTATACAATATAACTTTTCAGCCGGAGTTGCTAGAGAAAATAAAGAAGTGTCAGGAAGATGTAATGGATCAAGATATAAATCATTTGGTAGGTGAGGAATTGTGCACGCAGAAGGATGATCAAGGTATTCTTAGGTTTTCTTCAAGAATTTGGATTCCACCAGTGATAAAGCTAAAGAATAAAATTTTACAGGAAGCACATAATTCAAGGTATTCAATCCATCCAGGAAGTACCAAAATGTACAGAGATTTAAAGAAAAACTATTGGTGGCCAGATATGAAGAGGGAAATTGCGGAATGGGTTAGCAGATGTTATACATGTCAGAGAGTTAAAGCCGAACATCAAAGACCAAGTGGATTGCTACAGCCATTGGAAATTCCAAAGTGGAAGTGGGAACATATTGCCATGGATTTCATAGTTGGATTACCAAGGACAAAGGCTAATCATGATGCCATTTGGGTTATAGTGGATAGACTTACCAAGTCAGCTCATTTTCTGCCTATAAATGAAAGATTTTCGCTCGACAAGTTGGTCCATATGTACCTAAAGGAAATTGTAGTTCGTCATGGAGTTCCTGTGTCTATCGTGTCTCATCGAGATCCAAGATTTAATTCAAGATTTTGGAAAAATTTTCAAGAATGTTTGGGAACGGGATTGAATATGAGTACGGCTTATCACCCACAGACGGATGACCAAAGTGAAAGAACGATCCAGACAATTGAGGATATGTTACGTGTTTGTGTTATTGATTTCAAAGGAAGTTGGGACGAGCATTTACCTCTCATAGAGTTTGCCTATAATAATAGTTATCATGCCAGTATTGGGATGCCACCCTATGAAGCCATTTATGGACGCAAATGCAGATCTCCAGTGTATTGGGACGAAGTAGGAGAACGCAAAATACTTGGACCCGAACTAGTACAGCAGACAAAAGAAGTGGTTGAAATTATCTAAAAGAAATTGATAGCCGCACAGGACCGTCAAAGGAAATATGCAGACCAGTCAAGGAAAGACATGGAATTTGAAGAAGGAAGCTTGGTATTACTGAAAGTATCACTGTGGAAAGGACTAATGAGATCTGGAAAGAAAGGAAAGCTGAGCCCAAGATATGTCGGACCTTTTGAGATTCTAAAGCGCATTGGCAAAGTAGCTTACGAGTTGGCGTTACCTCCGCACATGGAGCACATTCACAATGTTTTTCACATATCAATGCTTAAGAAGTATAATCCAGACTCTAGGCATGTAATAGAATATGAGCCAATAGAGTTTCAGGCAGATTTGTCATATATAGAGAGTCCAATAGAGATTCTGGGGGAAAGAGAGAAGGTATTGAGGAATAAAGTAGTAAAGCTAGTAAAAGTGTTATGGAGAAACCCAAAGTTTGAAGAGTCAACCTGGGAGTGAGAAAGTGATATGAAAGAAAAATACCCTAATTTGTTTTCTTATGAGATTCTGAGGACAAAATCCTTTTAAGGGGGGGATGATGTAATATCCGGGATATATCGTGTAAGTATTTTTCCTAATAAATAATTAATATATGTGTTCAGTATCTGTTCTGTGAATTAATTGTTAAGTGTTAAATATGTTTGGATATTTAAAAATACTATTAATTGAGTATTTTTCATTTTTATATGTCCAAAATAAAATATAGATAATTGTCATATCTTCCTAACTATTTTTATGTTGATTTATGAATTTATAAGGATCATATGAAATTAATAAAATCTTTTTCCGAGTATTTAAAATCTATTTTATAAAAACAGGAACCAACCGACGTCATTCGTTGTTACGTTTTTGGAACCCGAAACTCTTCCGAGAACCCCTTCCTAACCTAATTGTAATATTCCGAGCATATTCCATGTTTCGACTTTTTCGATCCGGCGTACGGTTTGTCCTGCGCGGGTCCCGGCGTAACATTTTCGATACAATATTCGTTTCGGTAAATCAATAAAACTCGTATTTTCGATAAACGGGAGCTTTTTATTAAACTATCCCAATTATCACCTCGTAGTACGTGTAACCAGGCACTGAGACCAAGACCGCAGTACAAATTGTACTGGTTTGGATAACTGTCCCGAAAACCGATACCGTTGGGATCAGTTTTTACAAATAAACGTACCGTTTTATATCTGGAATGATCCAACGGGATACTAAATTTCCGTATTATAAATAGCCTTTTTCCGTATTTTATTTCGTATCAAAATCATTTGCAGACAGTTAATTATATAATTTTCCAGAGAAAAACCTTATATTCATATAATCTTCCAAGAATCAAACAACAAAACGAAGGTGTTATTGATCTCTGTTTTCAAAGCTCGAGTACTCAATCCAAAGGTCTTGAGGTGTTCTATCAGATTCTGTGTTCCAAATCACTGCAGAAATCAAGGTTTATTTTCTGAAAATTTATTTATTTTCGAATTATTTTTATTAAAAATATGAATTTTTGTTCGGATGATTGTTTGTATGATTTGATAATTGCATGTTGTAGAGCTTGTTTTCCTGATGATTTTCATATGTCATACGTCTGATTTGGAGTTCAATAACATGCTCAAAAGTGGGTCTAATTCTCGAATTTCAAAATTAAGGTTTATAACCCGTATGAATGTTTTCAATTGAAATTTGGGGCTTTTTGATTTAGGGGTTATTAGATGTTGATTTATAGTGGATTATGTTCCTTATGAAATTTGCAATCGATTGGTATATAGCTCGTTAACAGAGGATGTCTGAATCGAAAGGAGTTGTGTTTTGAAAATTTTTGAAGTTCGCCGGAAACCGACGATGTTCTTGGCCAATTTTCGGCCAAGTCTGGGGTTATTTGAATGATTTGATTGCATGAATAAGTTCCTGGTTGTCTGTAGATGTGATCTGGAGCTTGTGGTGAGGTGAGGGTGCCGAAATCGTGTTCTCCGGCCACCCCTGTATTTTCCGGCGACGGGGGTTGTAAAATTGCAGTTTGGTACCTGGACTTTTGGGGACGATGCAGTTTGGTCCCTGAAGTTTCCAGAGTTTGCAAATTTAGTATTCCCGTTTTAAAAACATTCAAAAATCATATCTCCTATTTATTTTTATAATAAAAATTCATTTTTAATTTCTGAAAATTCTGAAAATTATTATTTTAATTCCAAAAATTATTTTTAATTCAAAATAAAATCTGAATTAATTAGTTAATTAATTTCAGTTAATTTTAATTGATTAATTAGTCAATTAATTCAAAAATTAATTGATTAATTGATTTAATTAATTATTAATTGATTTTAATTAATTATTTAATTAGTTTTAATTATTTAAAAATGATTTAAAAATTCCGAAAAATAGTTTCGAGCTTTAAAATAAGATTCTAAATTATTTTCAAGGCTCGATAATTATTATAAAATTGTTTTAAAGCCAAAATGGGCCAACTGAACCCTGTTTATTACTCCGAAATTGATCCAACGACCCGTTTTAATTCCGAAAAATGTTTTAAAAATCATTTTAAATATCCGAAAGCCTATTTATGACCCGAGACTTCTTTATAAATGATATAACATTGATTATGTGATGTGTTATGTGATATATGTGATTTGTTGGTTAACTGTCGGTCTGTATATTCGATGTTTCCTTGTTTATTGCGTAACTTTCAATCCGTTAATCGGATTTGGGTGAAACGAAGGGTAGCTAGAAGTATGTGTTGAATAGAATCGTATGATTTGAACATTGATAGATGATTATGATATGTGAGTAGAAGAGGCAAGGCGTAGAAAAGGAAAACAGGTAGTCGAGGAGTAAAATAGTGGTGGTTGAAAGCGAGTGCAGTATAGTAAGCTAGTATTTGGCAAGTGTTCTGAACTTTCTCGAGATATTGTAGTAATTGATATTCCTGTTTTATATTGCAAGTGCTTTGAAGCACAGAACCCTAAACCTTAATTCCAGTTATTGATCTTGAGCCGTAAACCTGATTCTTTCTAGACCATTGATTGTTGTATACCCAAATACGAACCTCAAATATACGATACTACTCCACAAATACATATAAACTAAATATTATACACTGAACCAGATTGCTTACACATTCAAACCCTTGTATCTTATGCTTTGAAAGACCAAATCCTTGGAACCTGAAATGTTGATTCCTTTGTTATCCAATTCTTTCATTACCTAACAGCCAAACTTTGGAAATGCCATATTGATCTTTACACAGATTGAAACCATTTTTCATTATTGAACGTCCAATATTGGTAATGATGTTGTTTATTGTTTATTACTGCTTATTTTGTTATTATGTTAGAATTGGATTGTTTTTATGAAATTATGGACCAGATTCATGGTCAGACCATATAATGGTCAAGTTAGGCCAATGTGTGCCTTGGATCCAGTAGTTAGAGCAGTGCTGTGTGCTTTGCTCGGGGTTAGTACGTGACTGATCAGCAGCCTAATCTTGGTTTTTAAAATGAAAATATAATATCCAATTCTAAATCATAATCCATTGTTCACTTGGTATCATAACCATATTTCCCTGATGATCATTATTCTCAGTTTTGTCATTGTGGCTTGCTGAGCTAGTTAGCTTATTGGTGCGATGTTGTTTATGTTCTTTTCCAGTTAAGAAGGAACCTGTTGGTACCGAGGATCCCCAGTCTAGCGCGAGAGCTAGGGGTTCAGGTTGATCGAGTTGAGCTAGTAGGCTTCTTTTGGAAAATTTTTAAGTTTGTAAAAGTTTGTAATAATGTTTAATACTCAGTTCTGAGTTGGACAGTTGGGATTTGAACAGTTTTTAATATAAGTAGTTGTGTTTGGCTTGTGTGCATACTTTAACCTATTGCGGTCCGTGGTAGTTGATAAGTAGGGTCACTGCATATTATTATTATCTTTATTATTGCTATAAGCAGGTGATAAATAAGGTGTGTGTGGACCCCAAACTTCTGACTCGGGTTTGGAGGGCGCCAAATACATGATTTTTTTGGATCTTAAACTGTTTATGTGTTAACAGATAGGCTCTGATACCACTTGTTAGGTTACACACACTGTAGAAGGGGGGTTGAATACAGTGTATAGCACAATCAAATCGAATTCTAATAACACAAGTAACAGAAAACAGACTTTATTCAAAGCAATAAACTCTGTTATAATATGGAACTGTCATCTCTCAGTGATGAACAAATATCACGAGAGATGCTAGGGTTATAATGAATAATATTCTCGATAATGATAACACTTTTAGTGTAAACCCTATGTCTGTGTTTATATACTACACAGTTACAAGATAATCGCTAATTGATATGGAATATAATTCTGCTTCCTAAAATATATCAATCAGTTATCTTTTCTTCCAAGTATTCCATTATTCATAGAATTCCTTCTTCATGCATATCTCTTCTTACGTTTGTCTCGATCTTCCTTCCTTTCAATCAGCCGCCTTCCTTGTCTGAAAGTTTCCTTTAAGTCCTGATATTATCTCCTGATAAATATCTCCTGAACCTTAAGTACTGATAACTTAAGTTCTGACTTCAGTATAAGTGCTGATTTCAGTTAAGTACTGATTTGTCCTGTTTAAGTAAGATCTGAAAACTAAACATAAATCATATTAGTCATGACATTATCAAATATATCTAACATATAGTTGGAAGCACTTCCATGTAATTATATAAAGATTTGACTCATTTATAACGTAATGTATGGGTAAATTCATTGCAGGTTCAACAATAACACGTATATTGATGATTTCGATTTTCCTATTTATCGCAGATGCAACACTGGCAGAAATATAAAAAAGAAAGGTGTTTTTTGGACAATAGGTTTGTTGTTCCATTTAATAGAGACTTATTGGTTTTTTTCAATGCCATATAAATATCGAGCTCTGTAAAAGTGCTCGGTCCCTTAAGTATCTATTCAAGTATTGTCTTAAAGGTCATGATACTGCTACTATGGTCCTTAAAAAAAGAAATCAATTCCTGATAGTAGTGTAAAGAAGAAGTAACCCTGTTTAGATGAAGTAAAACAATATCTTGATGGTCATTATGTTTGTGCCTCTGAAGCAGCATGGAGAATATTTTATTTTGATGTACATTCTCGGTGGCCATCTATTGATAGATTACCTATTCATTTATCAGGAAACAAGTACGTCAGTTTTAGAACAGTTACAACACTATCTGAAGTTGTTCAATAAGCTGATAGTAAAAGGACAAAACTTGAGGCTTGGTTCGAAGCTAATAAAGAATTTCCAACCGCTTGAGATTTTATGTATGCTGAATTTCCTACGTATTTTATGTGGCTACCCCGAGAGTATAAATGGAGACCTCACCAAAGAGGTGATATAGTTGGCAGATTAACAGAAGTACATGCTACTGGTGGTGATTTGTTGTATCTCCGCATGTTACTGATGCGGAGAAAAGTCGCTACTTCATTCGAAGAGCTAAGGATGTTTGAAGGTCATGTTCTCGAAAGTTTTATGGAAGTATGTGTTTCTATGATCCTTCTTCAGAATGATAGTCAATGGCATAAAGCAATGGTCGAGAATTCTCACTCATCTCTTGGGAAATAGCTCCGTGAAATGTTTGTTAACATTTTGTCATATTGCTCAATCTCTCATCCGCTGTATTTATGTAATGCTTAGTGGAAATGTATGTCTGACGATATCATCCTGCTAAAGTGTAAAGAATGTCGGAATGGAAATTTACAACTCCCAGATTGTGACATTTAAAATTTTGCTCTTGCAGGTAGGACTATATTTAAAATTGGTTGTCATTCTTAATAATTACATATATGTCTACTCTATAGTCATTTTTTGTCTTATTAAGAAGATCAAACATCGGTATTGTCCATATTTATCCATTTTAAATATATTATAAAAATAAACATGTTAAACTATTTTATATAAATTCTTGGAGAAATTGAAAAACTTTTGAATGATATTGGAAAGAGCTTAAAAGATTTCCTGACAATGCCCTATCCTCGAGAAGTCTTTCTTTACAACAATGGCAATGGTTTAATTGCTGAAGAAACAGGGTACGATATAGAACAAATGAGAAAGCAACATGATGAAAATTATATAAAGTTGAATAAAGAGCAAAAGGAAGTGTACGAGGCTGTTGTCGAAAGTATAAATTCCAACAAAGGCGAATATTTTTTTGTCTATGGAAGTGGCGGATGTGGAAAAACATTTGTCTAGTAGACACTTCTATGTCGCCTTCATTCTGAGCGTAAAATTGTTTTGCCAGTAGCCTCATCAAGAATTGCAGTTGTTTTGCTAGATGGTGGTAGGACGGCTCACTCACGCTTTCATATGCCCATCATTCTAGATCAATGCTCTACAGCTGGAATAAAGCGCGGTACTGATCTTGCTGAATTATTACAGAATACAAGTTTAATCATTTGAGACGAAGTACCTATGCAACATCGGCATGGTATTGAGAGTGTTGATAAATGTTTAAGAGATATTATGGCTCCTATTGATCCCAGTAGATCATCAAGGCCATTTGGTGGAATTACTGTTGTATTTGGTGGAGATTATCGCCAAACACTACCGGTTATCCCAAAAGCTTCCCGAGGATAGACAGTTGGATCAACACTGAATCAATCAAAGCTATGGGATTTCTGTAAAGTCTTCACCTTACGTCAGAACATGAGACTTCATTCAGGAAATTCATATGAGCGCAACAAGATAATTGTTGAATTTGCTAAATGGCAGCTTGCCATTGGCGATGGTAAGGTCCATAGCATTACTGAGAACCCTGGAGTGGTTTCATAGATTTTAAAATTCCATAGCAATTTATTTTTCGTGGAATAGATAATCCAATTTAGTATTTATTTGACATAACCTATCCAGATTTTCTATCGAACATGTCTTCTTATGATTATCTTAGATCAAGAGCAATCCTTGCTCTTAAAAGCAGTCTGGTTGATGATATAAAAGACTTTATGATTGATAAAATTCCAGGTAAAACTCATACCTATTTCAGTCACGATTCCATAGATGACAATGGAGGGGAAGATAATGATTTTGATATTGCTTTTCCAGTGTAGTACCTTAATTCAATTAACATGTCGTGTTTGCCAAAACATGAGTTATAGATTAAGGTTGGTTGTACCGTGATGTTAATGCGGAATTTGAATCAGATTCTTGGTTTATGTAATGGTACACAAATGATAGTCATGGCATGCAAAAAAAATTCTATAGAATGTGAGATTCTTTGCGGTTCCAATATTGGATCAAAACACCTTATACCGAGAATTGACATGGTTCCAACTAACACCAAATGCCCATTTGAATTCAAAAGAACTCAGTTTCCCTTGCAACTCTATTTTTCCATGACCATTAACAAAAGCCAAGGACATTCCCTCGATACGGTTGGATTGTATTTACCGAGATCAGTGTTCTCGCACGGTCAACTTTATGTAGTTGTTTCAAAAGTAACTTCTCCAGAAAGACTTCATATTCTGATATTAGATGATACTAGATGTTATTCAAACTTTATGTCTAATGTTGTATATGATGAAGTATTCTATAATTTACCAAAGCTTGACGCTATTTATTTGAAAAAAACTTGGGGTTTTCCTTCTCTATACAGAATATTTGTCCATAAAATTAACGTTTGATTTGACATGATATAATCCATGTCCATACCTGTTAACATTTTTAACAACTTTGATGTGTATGAAGTTATTCAAACATATGTAATTTCTTCTGTTACGATGTTTCCATTTTGAAGTTGACGTGAATAACAACTTTGATTTGTATGAAGTTACCTAAGCAGATGTAATTCCTTACCAATAAGATGTTGCCATTTTGAACTTATCCATATATAGAATAATGTCAATTAGATATGTATTATACAGTTGTCTTCTGTTTCATCAAAAAGATTTGTATATATCTATTTTTCCATTTTTAACGAACTTTCATTGGTCATTATGATCAACGGTATCATTTGTCTATTCATATAACATGACTATTCGAATTTATTTTTGTAAAAATAAGAAAATATAATAAATAATTAATTGATAGTTGTTGGAATTCTTTCTAATTGTGACAAAAATCAAACATTAAACATATTCCAGTTTATAATCTTTGTGTTCATACACGTTCATATTCCCTCCATTACTCATAATCAATATATATAAAACAATAAAGGTATTAAACACTTAATTCGTCAATACCTCACTATTACTAACAATGTCTGAGGGTACTTGAGTATGACATTTATGTTTGAATTTAATTTTTCGATATTAATTCTATATGTATCAGTAGTACCAATTACATGTCATAATCGATAACAAATACAAAGATGACTTACATATTATCTCCGATTTGTTTCCTATATATGAGATAATTTCAGTTGTCTATCATCTCTTGATCATACAATAAGTAACTGGCAGGTTAAAGTACGTATGATTAGAGTTTAGAGTACCTTTAGCAATATGGAAAATAGTACAAAAGAATTAAATTTGATTCTTCTTGACAAAAATGTAAGATCTAAATTTATGAAAAGATATTGATTGAAAAGATGATTCTTTACACATTTTTGCATTAGTTGTGACAATCTTAATATCTCAGAATGTACGGTTGCATGTTTTTATCCCTTTGGAGTTATTGAGTGTATTTTTCCAAACTTTTGTCGAAGGGAATATATATGAAATAGTGCACTTTCGATGCGTTCGAGCTTTGAAAACAACAAGTGGAAATTCATCACCGATGAAAATATACATTTCATAGTCAACTATAGAAAAATAAGTCATTAGTCATGATTGGAGTGTTCCATTACAGAAGTATGATTTTGTGAGCTTACAAAACTTTACTAATAATGTTTGAATTAATTATTCTCATGATAATTATGATGACTCTCCTCTTGCCGCATCAGGTATGTCACTAATGATATTCGCAAAATATAATTGGAGAAAAGTAAATTGATATTTTCATACACATGTTTTGTACAGACAATGAAATACATTTATAATCATTCAAATTTATGATAGACTTTTTTGTATTTTAGATATAATTGGAGTTTTCTACCATGAGATCCACTCTAGCATTGTACAGACGGTTTATGGAGAAACCAAATGCATGAATTTCTATGTTAGTGATGGTATATCGAAAGTTGAAGTAAAAATACTGGGTGATTTTGCTAAAGAGGAAAATGAATTTTTTTATCATGATATTCAACAACCTATAGTTGTTATACTATCACCTTTTAAACCAGAAATAATTTTTGGTGGTTTTATAATGTTTATATTGGTATACACACTTCTTTGTTGACATTCAATTTATAATAAAATGATTATAATTAATACTTACTCTCACTACGTCATAGATGGCCTATCGCAATGGTTTAATCATGCGTGTTACAAAATTAGGTTACCTTAGGTATGCTCATCTACTGCAACATAGTATATTTGATGTTATCATAGCCTTTATAATATATTACTATAGCTTCAAAGTGTTACATGCGAGTAACATGTGGAAACTTATGTTACAACAGGGTGTTAATGGATAAAAAAGTTACATTTTACAAATAGTTAAATATATATAATTATTTAACTTGAAAATCAATCAATTTTGATAAAAAAGTTAAGTAATAATATAAATATTAGCTAATATTGATAAAATATTTTTAAAAATATTTTTAAAAATATTTTTTAAACTGTACTAATTAATAACTGATAATTTTTTATTAAAAAAAACTAAACACTATTTAAAATTAAAATTTTATTAAAAAAATAAAAAAAAATGAAATTTACCGGAAATTACTTGGGCTCTCGTTGGGCTCTCCATCAGGCGGGTTAAAGTAGGCTCAAATTTTTGGAGAAGGCGGCAGTTTTTAGGATAAGCGGCAGTTTTTTGTCAAAATTTTACACTCTCTAACTCTAAACATCTTTTTCTCTCAGTCCCTCTCATACACTCTCTCTCAGCTTTTAATTGAACGAATCATCCTAAAGTACTAACTAGCAGATTGTGAAAGGAATATGTCCTAAGTCCAATCATGTATTAGGGTTTAGGAATAACTTTTTATGTAATCTGTTTTGATTTCATTGATATTAATAAAAGACTTGTTTTGTTTTTATTATGGGCTCTATCTATTTAAGTGTTTAAATAAGATATAACATAGTTTAGAGTAAAGCTTTTTATGGATTATGATGAGATCATAATAGTGAGACCTAAAAGATGATAACTCTAAACTTAAATTGTTCCTGATCATAGGATTACTAACTGGTAATTAATAATCCACAAAGATCGGTATATATTATGCTTGCTTCATTATGAAGGATGTCTGTTCTCATAGACATTTGTGTGGTGACACTATAGCTAGTATGTAGGTGCTTATTATAGAATAAGTTCACTGAACATGACTCGCACAGCTGAACAACTGATGGAGTTCACTCACGTGTCAGCAGTTGTTCACATAGTGATAGTTGTACAAGTATCCTTAGACTTGAGGTCATCATAGTCATCTTGTGTACACTGAACTATGCTTTGGTTTAGTTCTTAGTCTCCAGAGACAATTATTAGGGCTCTACTGGGTATAGGAATTTGTACACGAAGATAGTGTATGATCAATAAAGGATCTACCCCTTCCAGTGAAGGAAGCGAATGTTCAAGGCTGATCCACTTATGCTAGTTCAGGAATCTCTGGCCAGAGTGAATGAAATTAGAAAGGAGTTTCTAATTTGCATAGAACTAAGCATAGTAAATGGTAAGCAAGTGATTAAATTAGATAGGCTTGACACGAGATCCATGCCTTGTATTTAATCGGGATATTGTAGGGTAGAAGGAGTTTATTGTACGGTAACTATTCACTGAATAGGTTCTTGGTATTCTAAGCAGTGAATTCATATTATCCGGATAGTCGCGATATGCTGAGAAGTATCCCTCACGATGTAGAATAAATGTGATTAATTAATTAATCATATTTAATAAATTAGAGAATTTATATAAATAATGATAAAATAGTTTTATTATTATTTATTTCTACTACCGGCTTAATATTGAACCTACAGGGTCACACTATAAAAGAGAATGATTTAATGGTGGAGGAAATAATTAATAATGGCTAATAATTATTTATTTATGAAATAAATAATTAATTGACAAATTTAATAATTGATTAAATGAGATTTAATTGATTATAAATTAATTAAGAAAAGTTCTTAATATTATTAATTAAGAATTTAATTTTTGGAAATTAAATCAAGAGAGAGAATTATTTCTAAAGTGTTTAGAAAAAGGATTAATAATTAAAAGGTGTTTAATTATTAATGAGAATAATAAATGGGATAATAATAATAATAATAATATTTATGGGAAAATTTCAGCTAAAAATTTTGCCTATAAATACACTATTATAACCCTATTTTGATTCGAACCCAAAAACCCAAAAGTTTTGGAAAACCAAATTCTCTCCACCTCCTCCTCCTCTTCCTTAACGTCATTTTCTTGGTGGATACCGGTGGAGTGCTTCACGTTTGAGGAGCAGCTGCTAAGGATCTCTGATCGTTGCTCTTGGATCGCATATTAAAGGTTAGTAATCGATCCCTATGTTTTTACCACGATTTATATGCTTTTATTTGAATTTTATGTGTGTAAAAGTGTTTTACCATGCCTCCGCTGCGATTAAAATCCAACAGATTGATGATTAGATTAGCTAGGGTTTTATATTTGTAAAATCTCATAGATCTGAACTAGGGTTTTTAATTGGAATTGGGGTCAAATAAGCTTGTGGTTCTACTTTAAGGTACTACCCCTCTCTGTCTCTCTCTGATTTTGTGTTATTTTATATTTTCTCGATTTCGGGATTAAAGATTGTATATTATTGAGGTTTTTATGATGTTGATTTTGAGCGGTGTTGTGTTTTTAGTATGAAGCACTCCACTCTCTCCACTTTCAATATACTCGACTCTCTTCACTCTCAATACACACAACACAAAACATAAAGCCGTAAAAACTGATCTAACTTTCAATATACTCGACTCTCTTCCAGGTATATATATTGTGTGAGTAGATTTGAATTGATGTGTTGATGTTGTCAGCCGTATTGTTGCTTTTAGTTTTGTGATTGAATTGGATCAAATGTGTGTTAGTCATGCGATACTTGTGTGTATAGATTTGAATTAATTGTCATTGTGATCGATGAAACAACTTTAGTTTGATGAACTGCGGTAATCTAAGTTAATTGTTGAGTAATTGATTTGAATTAACTGAATTAATTATATTTGTAATGTATACATTGTGTGTGTTAGTATATGCAACACACGTGTGTATAGATTTGAATTGGTTCTCATTACGGATCAATGAAATAGCGTAATCTGAAGTTAGTTCTTGAGCAATTGAATTGAATTGAAATAGAGTGTATATGTACCTCTAGTTTATTTGTCTTGTTAAGCATCGGATCTAGCCATTTAGGTTTTGTGTAGTTTATTTGTGTTGTCTTCATCATTTTTTTTATCTATTTTCTACGTTTTTAATTCACATTTCTTCTTGTTAAATCACCTTTTGTATTCATACATTTTTTTAAAAAAAGAAAAGATTTAACAAATGATTAACATTCCTTTTTACCATTTTATTATATGTCCATTCTTTATTTGGATCCATTGTTACACCTCCTCCATTTATATTCTGTTATGATGTTTTTTGAAATCATATATAATTGTGTAATGTTTGGGTTGTGAAGATCAATATAGGGTTTTCCAATTTTTTCTTATCCTGATGTAGTTCCAACTAATGAGCCTTTATCTAATTCTTTGTTGATGGGTGCACAACACTGAGCAATTTTTAATGTTCATATCCTCCAGGTATTTTTCTTATTTCTCATTTCACTTGATTCCTAATTCACCCATGTTTCTGCATTTTTTCATTTGATTATACGAATGCTCGAGTTAAAATTATTTACAAAATGGCATACCATATAATGACTTGATAATTTTTGATATCCAGTAAAATTCACAAGATCATTATTATACATGGTACACTGTACCATGTTTCCTACACCATTTTATAAATGTTTTGGGACCTGTATTATTTTTATGTAGGAATTTCAGTTGGGTGCTTGAGAAAACTCGAGATATGTCATTTTGTACATGTTTTGCACTTACTTTTTGTGTAAATATTCTATATATGTTCTGAAATTTTTAAATATGCATAGCAATTGTATTTGTATACACTCGATGACTGTTCTGTGTATGTGTGTCTGTGATCAGTGATGTTTGATAACAACGTGCTACAATTTATTATATGGTGATGGTGTGTGTTTGGTAATTGTTTTCTTAGGGAAGAAGAGATATGCATTTTTTGTTATGGAGCACTTTTTGGAAGACTGATTAATGGAGGGATGGTAGGGAGGGATGGTAGGAATAATAGTTGAATTGAATTCAGTGGAAAATACACAGTTATTGGAATATTAAGTTTCTGTTATAGCATATATTTGGTAAACCAGAGTTTTTGTTCGTGTGTTGGAATGCTTTCTTCTGTTGCTAATTAAGATAAATAATTTGAGTATGTTTATTATTCCCTGTATGTTGCTTGATATACAGGACTCATAGAGTATGCTTTATTTGTTTGGATATTCTCCGATTCCTTTTCATAAATTATAGGTTTATTCGGGACTTGTTTGCATTCAATATTGTTCACTTACTAGATGTGCAATTTAAAGTTCTCCCTTTTGTCAACTCAGTATTAAATTCTCCTATCTCTAAGCTTGAATCTGGAATTATGTGTCGTCAGCGCTCTAACCATAATTATAAGTCCAACATTGTGTATTCCACACGTAATTTTGTTGTTTATAACTATAAATCATAAAATGTATTTCAGCGTCGTATTTAATTCTCTTGTCCATACTTTGAAATTAAGAAGCCCGTAATCTCAAATCATTGTTTGTCTTTTGTCCAGACTTCGAAATTATGTAAGTTTGAACTACCACAGGTGTAGATATGGGTGTACGGAACACTCCAAGACTCCATTTGAACAACTAATCTAGAAAAGCCTGTGAGTTATTAGGACTCCATTGCTTTATATGTACTACTAATACTAACTGCAAAATTCGAGTATTAATTATTTGTAATCTCCAAGGAAGGAAATGTTGTAGAGACTCTTTATAAGTAAGCTTTTGTTCTATTATGTTTTTGGTTATTATATGTTTAAGATTTTTTCCTACAGAAATCATTAATGCAAATAATGTTGCTTGTAAATATGAATACTTTTTTTCTTAATTTTCTGAGTCAAGGGATTTTATGATTTAATATTCAGGTTCATTAGGTCAGAGAATATTGCAGTTCAGTATGGAGGATTGAGTCGACTCGATGATTTAGAGAATGGTCCATCAAATCCTGCATCTGAGTTTATGTCAAAAGAGGAGAGAAGGTGAACATTCAAATTGAGGGAATTAAGGTGATTAATTTAAATTTGCTAGCTCTCACTTTCTTGCTTAAAGTTTTACTGTTATTCATTTTCTAGTACAAAAGTTAATTTGTTAGCCCATAGGGAATTTCTTAATCATGATGCTATTTTACTCTTCTATCAACTTTTTGTACTAATATATTACATAAAGCATAATTTCTTTATTGACTAGTAATATATTAACTGTTTTACAATAAATGTTTAGTTGCATCATATTGTCTTGAGAAATAATGCATTTCCGTAGTTAAACTTGAAAAATTATTATGCTATAGGTAGCCATTGAGGTTGTTTACGTTTTTATCCAGACACTCATCTACAACATTATCCTATTTACGTTTTTAGGAAGGGAGATAAAGCAATTATAGAAGAGCCTGTTACATTTGCTGAGATGTACAAGAGGAAGATGAGCAAAGATCTTGAGGTGGCTAAGCTCAAGAAACTGGCTAAAGAAAAACTGTTACAAGAGCAAGACAAGTTGCAGATGACACCCAAGAGCGCGCACGAAATTTTTGCTTAAGCTGTCCATTAAATCATACATTTTTTGAATTAATACCAAAACTAATCATTCTCATTTTTGTTTATTTTGTTGACTCATATGAAAAATAGGTTTATGGCATGTTCAATTTACAAACAAATTATGTCAATTGTTTTTAGAGAAATATGTTACATTAGGTACTTCAATGTTACAAACAAATTGATATAATATAATACAAACAAATGGGGCCCATGGGTGGACCCCATTTTTTTTACAAATTTTAAGTGCAAAGGTAACATACATAGTGTAATACTATAGACATAGTTTGATGTAACATTTGACTACTATTGTAACACAAATGTCAATGTTACACTAGGGCAAAAGAGATGTTACCTTGGAGGCCAAAGGTAACTCGAAAAAAAATAACTCAATTTTTATGTTACCTTAGGGCTTTAGCTGGCTGTGGTAACATTTTTGTGGGCATGTCGTAACATTTTCTTGTTGTTGTTATAGGCCATCTATGGCGTAGTGTCTATTTATACAGGACGTGCATTCATCACAAATCTGCCCTTTTCTGCAATTTATGTAAATCCTGACATTCCAGAGGCGGAAGCAGTGAGGAATCGGTATACATACTACTATACTTACTTATGCTAATTATACTTTTTTTTACTTAATTATTTAATATTTCCTATTGTCTTACTGTGTTATGTGTAGGTATTTGCAAGGTTGATTAAATGATTGCAACCTTTTGTTAAAGATCAGCAGAAGGATGAGTGACTTAAATACTTTATTATTGTAAACATGCAAGCTATTGAATTTATATTTGAATTTTTAGTTAATTATTGGAATTTTAATGAATACTTTATTATTGTAAAAATATAGCATACTTACAGTGTCGCAGAGATATTACAATTTTAGATTTTAATAAATGAACTATTTATTTACGCTTCGTAAAGGCTCGAATTGGTGATTTGTACTCAAGTTATTTATGTTTTTGATGTGTTTTTGTAGTGTTTTGTATTTTAGGGTATATTTGGAAGAAGCAATATATTTTACATTATTTCTATGCTAAAAGGGTGTTAGGACGGAGCCTTGGGAGTTAGCATGAAAGAAACCAGCAATTGAAGTCAAGGAAACAAGAAAAATCAGAATTTCCAGAAGGTCAGGGTGGCCGCGCTACTCTTGGGAGCGGCCATGCCCATTTGTTAGAGAGCGAGTGCGCCCGTGCTGGTATGTGGGGCGGTCGCGCTGGGTCGGGATTGCAGAATCTTGATTGTAATATAATAGTGATTTTTTAGACTCCAGATCTTATTGGGCTTATATATAAAGCCTTTTCAAGATGTTTTTGATAACAACAAGAAGAAGGAGAGAGCAGTAAGAAGACCTAATGGCACAATACAACAAAAGAGAAGAAGATCTTGTTTTTAATTGTGATTTCTTGCTTAAGTTGTAACGTTGGATGCTTGTTTTCTTATTCGTTTGAACCTTACACTCTTGGTAACGTACTTTTGATTATTATTCAATTTAAGATCTAGTTTTATACCATGCTTTCATTGAACCCATGGTGACGGTGAGTTCGGTTTTGAAATAATCGTTATTGTGGAGTTCTAACGGATTTACTTATGGATTTCTATAGTTAATTTGTTTCAATAGCTTGGTCTGTGGTGATTGATTAAAATCCTAGTATTGGTTGTGCTTATTTGTCTTATGTGCGTAGCTAACATGTAAGATATAGTGTTAATCTCTATTAAAGCAAAAGTGAATATAGAGGTTTAGAACTTGCCATGCTAGCATAGGTTCATGTATAATTGTTATGCATGATTCTTAGGTAATTTTAACCATCTTACTTGCCCTATGTAATCAAGATAGATAACTTGCGCATTAAACCGTTATGTTTTTAAATTCTATAGACATATAGGGTCTAAGCATAATTGGTGTCTACTTAGCTTCTATCTCTTTTGTGGATGTCTAGTAGTAGGGTATTCGTCCAACAAAAGTCGGCGTTTACTAGTTCCGTGTTATCTGATTAGTTGTCATCACCATTGCATGCTAAGGTTAAGAACAATGACTTTGAATGAAGTATTTAATGAAGTTAGAATCCCATGTTTGTCTCATATAGTTAATTCAATCACTTTTCTTCTTATTTAATTGCATGTTAGTTTAATCTTAGTTATAAACATCTCAACTTGTTATTGTCTTAGCATCGAGCGATAGCCATACCATTATTACATGGGTGCATAATCTTAAGTTAACTATAAAGAGTCTCTGTGGGTACGAATCTAATTTATATCTTATACTACTTCTGAACGCGTATACTTGCGTATAATTTTAGCACGTGTTTTCGCCCTAACAAATTTTTGGCGCCGCTGCCGGGGACTCAATGTTTAATTTAGTTTATGTGCTTTACATCAGTGGTCATTAAAGCTCACTGACTCGAATATCTTACTTACAAGGGTACTTGTTATGTTTCAGGTACTCTAGAGAGCGTGTATGCGAACGCGTTCTCAATCTCGTGAGGAAAAAGAAGTTCTTGAAGAAGAAGTCTTTGTTGAGGAAAAAGTTGAAGAAGAAGTTATTGTTACAATGGGAGAACCAGCGGCAAATTCGAAGGCTTTGATGGATTTTTCTCAACCGAAGATTAGTGACATTCAATCTAGCATTGTCAGACAGCCATCGCGGCTAATACTTTTGAAATCAAATCTAGCACGATTCAGATGGTGCAGAATTTAGTCCAGTTTGTGGGTTCTCTAACGGAAGATCACAACATGCACATTAGAGATTTCATCGAGATCTGCGACACTTTCAAATTCAACAATGTTTCTGAAGATGTTGTTAAGCTGAGGCTTTTCCCATTCTCTCTAAGGGATAAAGCTAAGTGATGGTTGCATACTCTACCAGCAGGTTCTATCACTACTTGAGAAGATATTGCTCAGAAGTTTCTTACTAAATTCTTCCCTATGGCAAAGACGGTTGCGATCAGGAACGTACTTACTCAATTTGTGCAGCAAGTGGGAGAGTCTTTATGTGAAGCTTGGAAGAGTTATAAGGATATGCTTAGGAAGTGTCCTCATCATGGGATGCCTGACTGGATGATTATCAACTGCTTTTATAATGGCTTGGGAGCACAGTCTATACTCATACTCGATGCAGCATCAGGTGGAGCCTTTTGGGCTAAGAGCTACGATGAAGCTTATGAGTTGATTGACTGATGGCTGGTAATGAATACTAGAACCCAACTCAGAGACTACCTCAAGGCAAGGTAGCAGGAATTCTGGAGGTGGATACAACTACTGCTATAGCTGCTCAGCTTAAGGCTTTAACGATGAAGGTGGATTCTTTGGCTAATTATGGAGTTAATCAGATCACAAGTGCTTGTGAGCTTTTTGCAGGTGCACATTAAACTGAGCAGTGTGCTATTTCTAGTGAATCAACTTAGTTTGTAAGAAATTTTCAGAGATCGCAGTAACCAGTTCCAACCACTTATCATCCCAACAACCGTAATCATCCTAACTTCAGCTAGAGCAACAATCAGAATGTGGTGCAACAGCCTTATCAGCAGTATGCAGCAAAGCAATTCAACCCTCCTAGTTTTCAACAAACGCAATATACACCAAGACAACAACTCCAACTTCAACAACTACCACATGGAAGTACAAGTCAATCTAATGAAAAATCTGAATTGGAGGAGTTGAGGCTCATGTGCAAGAGCCAAGTAGTTTCTATCAAGACTCTGGAGAATCAAATTAGGCAGATTTCCAATGCTTTGTTGAATCAGCAACCTGGTACACTCACTAGTTACACAGAAGTTCCAAGCAAGAGGGAAGCAAAAGAGCAGGTTAATACAATTACATTGAGGTCTGGGAAGGTTGCAAGCCCTGAAAAATCTCAAGTTTCAGAAATTAAAGTTGTGGCTGAAGAAGAGGTGCTGAAGGATGCCGAGGTGGAACCAAGGAAGAAGGTTGTTATCAACACTCCTCCTGAGGGTAATACAGGGGAAAAACAGGTCTATCCTCTACCTCCTTTTTTTAAAAGGTTGTAGAAGTAGAAGTTGGATAAGCGATTTGCTAAGTTCTTGGAAGTTTTTAAGAAACTTCTCATCAACATACCTTTCACCGAAGCACTTGAACGGATGCCTAGCTATGCGAAGTTTATGAATGGTATTCTCTCTCGAAAAGTGAAGCTCGATGACTTAGAGATTGTTGCTCTTATGGAGGAATGCAGTATTGTGTTGCAACAGAAGTTGCCTCCGAAGCTTAAAGATCCTGGAAGATTCATTATTCCTTCCACCATCGGAAAAATATCGTTCGACAAGTGTTTATGTGACTTGGGAGCTAGCATCAATCTGATGCCTTTGTCTATCTTCAAGAAGTTGGGTTTACCTAATCCAAAGCCTACATATATGTTCTTGCAGTTGGCCGATCGTTCTATTACATATCCACGAGGCATTGCGGCGGATGTCTTGGTCAAGATAAATATAAACTCATCTTTCCTGCTAACTTTGTAATTCTTGATTTTGAGGAGGATAAAAAAGATTCCCATAATATTGGGAAGACCATTCTTGGCTACTGGCCGAACCTTGATTGATATAGAGAAGGGTGATCTCATTATGTGAGTACAGGATCAGGATGTGACTTTTAATGTTTTCAATGCCATGAAATTCCCTACTGATGAAGAGGAGTGCTTAAAAGGGGAATTGGTCGATTCTAAGGTCACTTCAGAACTTGATCAAATGTTAAGGTCTGATGCCCTAGAGAAAGCCTTGATGGGGGATTCTGATGGTGAAGATGATGAAGGTGATGTGCAGTTATAACAATCCAAATCCGGGGTCAAGATTTGGTGTCACGAAACAATCTTTACATAAAATAAAATAATAAACAAATAACCCCTTGAATCCGGATTGTTTACAGGTTATGGTATGAAACAAGAATTTTACCTTCTACAACTCACAACAACTAGAATATAAGTGTAAATACCTTTGAACTAATACTCTTGTCATATTCTTCTAACTTCTTCAACCTCTCGCAGCGGAGATTTCTCCAACTTCTGCTTCCTATCAAAGCTATTCGCTTTTATCCTTATTTGTTTCTGGCAGAAATAAGAATTTACAAAGCAAGAGTGAGCCAAAAATGCCCAGCAAGTATATATAATTTTAGTTTCAAGCATTAATACCAAATGAAAAACTTCCGGACAAAATCTTAAAACAATTTTAAACAATTCTATTTATTTTGAGTGAGTTGAGCAAATAAACGTTGGCTGTCACCAGCCTTTAACTAAAATCCAAAAATGACAAGCGATTCCCCGATTCATCTCCTGAATCAGGGTTTTTGTCCGGTTTTGGAATCATAAAACCATTCGAGAGAGAATGTCGTTAATAGCGATCAACAACAAATTAGACTGGACACTAGTTCGTATCTATATTCTGCTGATCAGTCAGAATATAATGCAGATCTATATCTCAATATATAGATCCAGTCGGGTACCCAGGCACTACGGCCCATCTTGAGGCACCAGTCATCCCGGTCCTCAGGATTAAGACACACTTAATCCCCAAAACATCATCATTATCCAACCCATGGAGTATTTTGATGTCAAATCATTTTGAATTCAAAACATCCCAATTCAGGGTTTGCAAATTACCTGAAAGAATGGGTATTTGCTCAAGAGAGCAATCGAATTTCAGGAACAAGAATAAAAGGATCATGCATAATAAGAGTAATTGCAGCGAAATGTAAAATAGTTAACTATTCTGAACTTAGAATATGAAAATATCTGCAGTATTTTAAAAGAAAAATAAGGAATACTTGCAGTATTTAAAAGAAAATCAAGAATACTTGCCTCAATAAGCTTTAATCGCTATTACTAGTTGACTTTGGTTCGACTTGAACGTTCGGCCTTATCGTCAAACTATTATCTCATTCTGGATATGATCGCAACACTCAGGCCCTTCGATTGGAACTTCGTTAATCTCGACATCTAATCGTTAGATTATTCCTAGTTCGATGTCACGTCTCGGATCTTCCGACTATGACCTACAGGGTTGAAATACCCTAATTCAGATAACCGCTTAAGCTTAACATCAAATCACTATCCTATTATACCTATACGATTTCATAACCGAATTCATATTTATATGTATTATCGAAATACACATAGCAATTATGGTTCACATCTTTGAAAATCGGTTCGGTATTTGATTTCGGAAAATACGTATATTTGTCGTTTTGAAAAATAGGGTAATCGATTATTCACAAAATATCTTGTCACGTCACGTAAATAGGTTTCATAAAGTTCAATTATATCCTCATTCGACGTTTCCGACAATTACAGGTTACGGTTCCGTATTTTCAGAATTAATTTTCCCGAAAATCGGGCAACGTTTCCTCTATTTATCGGCCTACCCGTCGAATCATCTCGACGTCAAAACACAATCACAACACAATCCAATCAACAATCCAATTACCAATCCCAACCACCGATATGAATTCAATTATTATGTACTATTATTCGTATTTTATTTTTCATTTCATTTCGAAATTAATTTCTCAACTAATTTTATTTATTTATAATTTATTCATTTTCGTTTCATAATTATTGTCACAGACTGATTTATTTAATTAATAAATGTAGGACTTAGATAAAAATCATCATCGCCCACCGTCGGCTCGCCGAGGCTCATCGCCGACGGCGGCAAAATTTATTGGTGCCCGATAACATTCGGGTTTCCAAATAAATTTCACCGATTAATATTGATTTCCCGGAAAAAAATTAATTTATTTTGTTCACGATTATCGGTCATGTATTTTCCTGCATAGTTAACAAAACAACAAAATTAATTCCGAATATCCAAATAAGGCAGCAGAGACAACATACACCAACACGACCACATCGCCGCCACTCCTCGACGGAAAATTCGAGGCGGCAGCGACAACAGTAGAGATTAAGAGGTTCGAAGCAAACACACAGAAACACACATGCTACCACATACATATACATGTATACACACGCAGGCAACACACACAAAACTCACACGCACCGCGCGCCTCGCCGGAGCAGCGAAGGGCGGAGACCCAAAAGACAGCAGCAACGAAGGGGAAATTATCAGGAGCAAAACAATCACAGAAGAAGAACACATGGGAGGGGAAATCGAAAGAAGAGAAGAAATAAAGAAAGATAATCGAGAGAGGAGTAAAGACGATCGAGAGAGAAGAGATTAGGGATGAGAGAGCAGGGGAATCAATCGAGAGAGAGAAAAAGAGGCGGCCGGGTGAAGAAATGGGGGATGCAGGGATAAATTAAGGGTTAATTTTATTCCCAATAGCATTCCGTTTTGTATTGCAATTTACGTTTTTAATAATTTACTTACGGGTAACAATCGTCCAAAAATTTATAAAAACATATTTAAGATTCCCGAGATAGTCAAAGCTAATTTTCATAAAAAATTTACAAATATTCCGAATCAAATAAAACATCAATTTCATAATTTTAAAAAAACTATTTTTGGGATACGTAATATGTTCGCAATTATAGATTTAATGAATTAACGAACAAATGCGCGGGTAAATAAAAGCCAGATAATTTCCGAAAAATTTTAAAATTCTCGAAGTTTTTAAAAGTTAATAAAATAAAACTTTCATAATTTTTGAAGCATTTCTGAATTTAATACTGATTTTACCATTTAATAAAGTCAGAAAATCATTAAAATTAATTAATAAATAAAATATTAATTTCTAAATTTTATAAACCCCTAAAAATAATAAATAAAATTACAAAAAAATTAAATAATTTTAGAAATAATTTTAACATTTTTAAGAATAAATATTCAATAAAATCACAGTAAAATGAATTAAATACATACAACTCGACAATTAATAAAAAAATTAATCTTCGCATCCAATAAATCACAAATAATTACTAATACAGCAAAACATAGCGGACAAAACCATTACACATTCCATTTATCTCATAGTTCGATAATTCCATTTATAAATTGGATCCGAAGTAGGTTACTTAGCCGCTAAGTAAGTAAAAAGACGATACGATTTTAATATCAGAATTGGATAATTATCAAAATGGAGCTTCCTATAAAATACTTTATACGAAATTAAGGTGTTAATGTCTCGCCTTTTGAGAATATGGATTCATATCGATATGTAAAATGATTTGCGTATCGAAAATTTCACACCGGGACTCATACAGGTCAAACCGTACCCTGGATCAAAAAAGTCAAAACACGAAAAGTGTTCAAAATTATCAGATTAGGTTAGAAGGAGTTTTCGGGAGAGTTTTGGGTTGTAAAAACGCAAAAATAATTGAAGTGGGACAATTTCTGATTCTAAAAAGTAATTTTAATAATTTCGTGAAATAATCATTATTAATTCTATAAATCCTTGTAAAATCATATGATAATCAAAAAATTACTAGAAAAATACCAAAATTATCTAGATTTAATTCTGGATAATTGGAAATTAAAATATCTCAATTTTATCAAAAATAAACATCCAAATATTATTATCCATCATCAAATAATTCACCAAAATTCACATAAAATCACATAATAATTATTTTTTGATAAAAATAATTACATAATATTTCCCAGACGTTACAACAGTTGCAGTATTTGAATGCTTTTCCTTGGAAGCAAAGGCTGGATATGCCTTTTCAATCTCCTGGATTGTCAGGACTCAAAAATGTTGAGGGGCGTCTCAAGCCATCTATTGAGGAAGCTCCTACACTCGAGCTTAAACTTTTGCCTGAACACTTGAGGTATGCATTTTTGGGTGATGCATCTACTTTGCCTGTTATTATTGCATCTGAACTTTCAGGTAGTGATGAGGAAAAGGTCTTGAGAATTCTGAGATAGTTCAAGTCGTCAATTGAATGGACTATAGGAGATATTAAGGGAATCAACCCTTCTTATTGCATGCATAAAATTCTGGTAGAGGAAGGAAGTAGGCCGACTGTTGAGCAATAGAGGAGGTTAAATCCTATCATGAAGGAGGTCGTGAAGAAGGAAATTCTTAAGTGTCTAGACGCAGGCATCATTTATCCTATTTATAATAGTTCTTGGGTGAGCCCAGTTCAGTGTGTGCCGAAGAAAGGAGGTATCACAGTGGTTGCTAATGAAAAGAGTGAGCTCATCCCGACTCGAACAGTCACGGCGTGGAGAGTGTTCATGGATTATCGAAAGCTGAATAAATCCACAAGGAAGGATCACTTTCCACTTCCTTTCATTGATCAAATGCTCGACAGGTTGGCTGGGAACGAATACTATTATCTTCTGGACGACTATTCGGGCTATAACCAGATCTGCATTGCTCCAGAAGATCAAGAAAAGACTACCTTCACTTGTCTGTTTGGTACTTTTTCCTTAAGAAGAGTTTCTTTTGGGTTATGTGGTGCACCTACCATATTTTAGAGATGCATGATAGCCATCTTCTCTGACATGATTGGTCAGAATGTGGAGGTGTTCATGGACTATTTTTCTATGTTCGGGGATTCTTTCGACGAGTGCTTGCAAAATCTTGGCGTACTTCTTAAAAGGTGTGTTGAGATCAATCTGGTTCTCAACTGGGAGAAATATCACTTTATGGTGCAATATGGCATCATTCTTGGGCACAAGGTCTCTAGTAAAGGTCTTGACGTGGACAAAACCAAGGTGGGAGTCATTGAAAACCTTCCTCCACCAATTTCTATTAAGGGAATCCGCAGTTTTCTTGGTCATGCGGGTTTTTATCGGCGGTTCATCAAGGATTTCTCTAAAATCTCTAAACCATTGTGTAATCTATTAGAGAAAGATGTCCCTTTCAAGTTTGATGATGAGTGTCTAGCTGCTTTTGAGAGCTTAAAGAAGAGCTTGATCACGGCACCTGTTATAACTGCACCTAATTAGAATGAGCCTTTTGAAATGATGTGCGATGAGAGTGACTATGCAGTTGGAGCAGTTCTTCGCCAAAGGAAGAACAATGTATATCATGTGGTCTATTATGCTAGTAAGACCCTCAATGGTGCACAACTGAACTACACCACAACTGACAAAGAGCTATTGGCCATTGTCTATGGTTTTGAGAAGTTTAGATCTTATTTGCTTGGGATAATGGTAACAGTCTTCACTGATCACGTTGTTATTCACTATCTCGTCTCGAAGAAGGACTCCAAGCCTAGATTGATTAGATGGGTTCTTTTACTACAAGAGTTTGAACTGGAGATCAAGTATAGAAAAGGTACTGAGAATCAAACTGCTGATCATCTCTCTCGCTTAGAAGATCCGGGTACAATTTCACATGACAAGATATTGATAAATGAGTCTTTTCCCGATGAGCAGTTATTTGGGGTGCAAGTAGAAGAACCGTGGTTTGCAGATATTTTGAACTATCTTATGAGCAATGTTATGCCTCAGGACTGACTTATGCTCAAAGAAAGAAGTTTCTTCATGAAGTCAAGTGGTACATGTGGGACAAGCCGTTCTTATTTCGATAGGGTGCGGATCAAATCATCAGGAGATGTATTCCGTATAGTGAGACGGAGGGTATCTTGCGAGACTGTCATTCGACTATTTATGGAGGCCATTATGGTGGAGAGAAGACAACAGCTCGTATCCTTCAAGCACGATTCTTCTGGCCTACATTGTTTAAGGATGCGCATCAGTTTCTTTTAAAGTGTGATCACTGCCAAAGAATTGGGAACATGTCCAAGAGGCACGAGATGCCTCTTAATGTGCTTCTCGAGGTTGAGGTCTTCGATGTTTGGGGAATTGACTTCATGGGGACATTTGTCTCGTCGTGCAACAATCAATATATCTTGTTGGTAGTAGATTATGTCTTAAAATGGGTGGAAGTTAAAGCTTTACCGACAAATGATGCGAATGTAGTGCTCAATTTTTTCATAAGCAAATATTTACATGATTCGGAACTCCAAGAGTCATAATCAGTGATGAGGGATCGCATTTCTGCAATCACAAGTTCACTTCTATGATGCAGAGATATAATGTGAATCATCGCATTACTATAGCCTACCATCCTCAGACTAATGGTCAAGTTGAGGTCTCTAACAAAGAGATCAAGCGAATTCTGGAGAAAGTTATATGTCCATCGAGAAAGGATTGGTCTTTGAAGCTGGATGAAGTTGTTTGGGCATATCAAACAACATTCAAGACTCCACTAGGCATGTCACCGTTTTAATTGGTTTATGGTAAAGGATGTCATTTGCCTGTGGAGCTAAAGCATAAGACATATTGGGCTTTGAAGAAACTGAACCTTGATCTGACTGTAGCTGGTAAGAAAAGGATGCTTCAATTGAATGAACTCGACGAGTTCTGACTTCAAGCGTATGAGAACAATAAAATGTACAAGGAGAAAGTCAAGAGATGGCACGATAGGGGTCTAATGCTCAAATCATTTGTGTCGGGGCAACAAGTTCTTTTGTTCAACTCTCGTCTCCATTTTTTTCCTGGAAAATTAAAGTCGAGATAGTTAGGGTCGTTTGTTGTCAAAACTGTGTTTTGACATGGAGCGGTGGAAATTTTTAAGAATGATCCAGGCCAGGCATTCAAGGTGAATGGACATAATTTGAAGCATTACTATGGAGATACGACAAACAGTGAGGTGGTTAGTGCCGTTTTATTATCAACTTGATCTCAGAATTCTACGTCAAGCTAGCGACGTAAACCAAGCACTTCTTGGGAGGCAACCCATGTTTGTTGTACATTAGTGGTTAAGAAAATAAGAAAGAAGGAAGAAAATCAGAAGAAAATACAAAAAAAACAAAAAAAAATAGGGGACATTTTCCAGAAACACGGCGCGCCCACTAGAAAGCGGGGCGGCCGCGCCGAAACCCCAAAAGGTGTGTGCGCCCGCGGTAAGAAGCGGGGCGGCCGCACTATTTCCACAGAAACAAGGCGCACTCGCGCTCCCAAGCAGGGTGCCCGTGCAGAACCCCGGGAAAAAAAAATAGAAAATTCAAAAATCAGAAAAAAGAAAAACAAAAAGAAGTTTATACCCCTTTCTTAACCCCGATTTTCAACCCTATTTCTCCCATACTCCCACTAACCTACAATCACTACCCCATAACCCTAATCTAACCCTAGTTCTTATTATATCTACATACACCTCCATACAATCATCTCCATCACTTTACATATACTCAAACCCTAGATTTCTCTACACACCTCTTTTATCTCAATTAACCTCTTCCAATGGCACCAAAGAGAGTCCGTACTCAAGGGAGCAGCAGCACTAACCCCGCATCTACCGATACTTCGAGTGTTGGGGGTATGAAGCCTCGATTTGTTACTCCAGAGACTGAAGCGGGGTACAAAAGGCTGTTATCGAAGGAGAGAGGTTTCTTGCCTACTCCTAAAGATGGAAAGCTCTTTAAGATGATCACAGAGAGGGGATGGGTTTCATTTTGTGAGGCACCCGAGGTGGTGCCTGTGAGTATCATTCGTGATTTCTATGCGAACGCCAAGGCTGATAAGAATGGGTTCACGGTGGTTCGTGGGTTGACAGTGGAAAACCAGCCAGAGGCTATTCGCAGGGTTATCAACCAACCTGAGAGACAGCCTACTCAGGAGGATTGGATTGCTAAGAATGGGGAGGACTTCGATCTTGATTTGATTGTGGTTATGTTGTGTGTCCCGAAGACACAATGGAAGTTCCAAAGGGGCTCGAATGATTATCTCAATTTCCCCACTTCATGCATGAACAGGTATGCCCGTGCGCGGAATGCTTTTATTTGTGCTAACATCATCCCTTCTTCTCATGTGCATGATGTGACTGTGGATCGTGTGAAGCTGTTATGAGGGATTTTGTAAGGAGACTATATGGACCTAGGTTCGATTATTTATCAGGGGATGCTGCGATTTTTGTGTGGAGGCACCACGGGCGCTATCCCTTATGCCTCTATTATGGGTAAGCTCTTTGTTGCTGTGGCTGTTCATTAGCCCGAGCATGAGCAGTTGTAGTTGTTGGCTGCCCCTATTGACAGTTCGATAATCGCGGTTATGCAAGAGTGGTATGGGGGAGCAGCTGGCGAGAAGGGACTTGGGTACACCTATGATCATTTTCCAGGTGGCCAGCCAGTTGATCAGTCATATGCTGGTGGTTCTTCTCATGCACATAGTGCTGGTTGGAGGAGGCAGTTGGGAGAGCAGCAGCAACAGCAGGAGCCCCAGGACAGTGCTGGTTTAGGTGCGACACAGTATAAGCGGATGGACGTGATGTAAGACATCCAGCATAGGTTTGTACAGTGTAATAACCCCAAAATTTTGAACTCTTTGTAACCCTTATGAATAGTGTTTTTGCTGATATTGCTGAATAAGAAAACTGTTCATGCCACACTATGTAGGGGTTCTGTTATGGATATTCTGAGATTTTATTGGTACTCTATAGGGTATATAAGTGTATGTAAAGATTGTCAGAATCTAATTCCGAACACTTTGATTTTTCCCGGAAATCCACTAGATACGGAAAGAATTGAGTATAAGGTAACAGGATAAAAATGATTTAAATTAAAGGATTATAAGAGAAGATCATAAAAGGAATATAATATATTGAGAAAGGTTAAGGGAACCTAAGTAATAAGATCCCGGGTATGATCCCTCAAACGATAAACGAAAACGAAAGTTAAGCGAACCGTATAACAGATCAGGGGTCATTAGGCAAACAATTAGGAAGTTAATCAAGGAGGTTAGGGATGATGAGGTCATCCAACCAATAAGGAGAGGACAAGTAAGAGATGATGACACAATAAGGTGATGTAAGCATGACATAGGGGGGGAGGAGATGTGGTTGGTTTATAACCACACAAAGACAAGGTTAATAAGGTAATTAACCAAAACAAAAACAAAACTACATCCACCAAGCCAAAACAAATCATTTCATCAAAACAAAAATTGTATTTCTCTTCACCAAGAACATTTGCTCTCGGCTTTTTCCATTTTCAAAGAGAAGATTTTTCAAAATCCAAGTTCCAAGCTTCCTAAATTGGTAAGATAATTCTCTAGTACTCCTTATGCATAGTTATGGCTATCTTATGAGTTTAAGCCTCCAATTCATTCTTAATCTTCTCCAAGAAACCAATGAAGAAGACAATGAATAGTGATTTCAAGGTTTTTAACTTGATTTTTCTTGTTTTTCCTTTAAGATCCAAGCATCCCTAAGACATCTCAAAGCTTCTTAAGGCTTCCTAGCTACTCACATCACTTCAAGGAAGGTATATAATCTCCAAACCCTAGCTTTACTTTGTATATTAGGATGATTTTGGTTGTTATGGTAATAGGGTAGCTTAATGCTTGTTGGTTTAGAGTTTGGGTTGGAATGGTGGTGAATTGAATGTTGAAATCTTATGGTTTGGTTAAAGGACTTAAGTATAGTTTAAATTCAAGTTTAAGAATAAGTATAAATTGTAATATTGAGTTGATTGGGGCTGTTATGATGTATTTTGGATGGATGTTGGTTGTATGGATGGATTGGGATTGATTGGTGGTTGTATTGGAATGGTATAAAATTGGGAAATCGCGTAAACATGGTCGTCGTAATGTCCGATTTACTTTAGACTGCTTTTGGTCATAACATTAGGACCCGAGAACTCCCTTCTAGGTTTTTACCATTGCCATGTTTAGATAGTTCATATTACGAGCTTCGTTTTGTTATGTGGTTCGTTTGATTCCGATGTACGGTTTAGGAGAAACGGCCGTTTTAAGTAACGACGTTTCGCGAACGAAACATTACCCCTCGCCGTACTTTGAAACATAGGTTAAAGACCTAAAAGGGGTTAATTAGTGTATGAAACAATTATGTTAAGTGTTTTAGGCAGTTAGTAAGACACTCGCAAAAGAATCGCCTTAAAACTCGTAATGGTTAATTTATTAAAAATGGTGGAGCCGAGGGTACTCGAGTGACTTAAGAGAATCAGTAATCGCAAAGCGAGCGTTAGAGTCTAATTTGGTTAAAGTATAGATTTACAAGTGACTTTGGTTTAATGCCAACTCACATGTTGTTTATAGGTTACCAGACTCGTCCCGAGCCATTTGTAACCCCCAGTCGCTCAGGCAAGTTTTCTACCCGTATAACTGTTGTTGTGATGTATATATGTATATGCATTGTCTTGTGATAAATGCATGTTGGTTAATTAGCAAATTCTTGCGATATATTGTAGCATGTGATATGGTATATATGCATGCCTGTTTCATATTCTTGATTTATATATCTGTTGGTTCAATGCTTATAGTTGCATAATACCTATGCTAGAGATAAGCGGTATTTGAGTATACCCTTAGTATAGGGGATAAAAAGGTGAACTTTTTCTAAAACCGGGAGGCGAGGCTCCCGAGTATAATATATATATATATGTATATATTTATATATATATGGATATAGTTTTCAAAACTATTGATCGAATAAGGTTTATTCGATAACTTTATATTAATTAATGAATATTATTTGAATATTCATTCGAGTACTTATGACTCTGTTTATTATATTTAATGATTATTAATTGGATATTCATTGGAGGATGTATGACTCCGTTTATTTTATTTAATGAATATTATTTATAATATTCATTCGAGGTATTATGACTCCGCTTATTATTTAATAATATTTTTTATTTTATTAAAGAATAATGTTTCGATAATCAAACTTATTTTCGATTATTCAAATAAGGATAGTACTTTCATATAAGTATATCTTTGGTTATTTAATATCCATTTCTAGTATAAGTTTTAAAACTTCTACTTCAATTATTTTTAATAAGAATTATCTTTATGATAATATTATTTAAATAATAATATTCAGATATTTCGAATATATCGGGACTGATTTATTTTAATAAATCAGCAGTACTCCAAACATTCTTAAAAATGTTTTCGAGTCTTCCAAGTGATTTTTTTTTAGTTAGAGTGGACCCCAAAACTCATTTTTATATTTAAGATCTTCCTTTCAAAGGGGATTTAAATACTCGCTCAAAACCTGGGGGATCCAGCTCTGTGGTGCATTTTACATTTGCAACGTGGTTGCTGTTTTAAGAAAACAAATGAATTGATTACTTACCCAACGTTCGGGAAGTAAGCCCATCTAATTGAGTCGGCATAAGCGACAGGCCGGGGTACGGTCTATCAAAGTGTAAGTGGCTGGGTGGCAGTCCATCAACGCGTAAGAGGCCGGGTGGTGGTCCAGCACAAGGTCCTTATATGGCCAGGGTGATGACCGGTGGGGGATTCATCCATCTACTAGTAGAAAAGGTTACTTATTGGTATATTTGCCTGATCAGCAAGATATCGGGTTTATGCCAAAATTCTTTTCCTTTCCATAATTCATTGGATGTTACAAACTCTATTCATACTTTACATAACAGAGATTCCAGGAAATGTTTAAGAGATATATATGTGGATATATATCGGGACTAAATAAAGTATCTCGTAACTTTATTTCATTCAATAATATTTCAAAGATTGAATCTATTCCAGTCTTAACTTGTGGTCTCATCTATGGGATGACCTTTTTAAACTTATAATACTTTGAACAGTGGTAGTTCAAGTAGCCTTATAAATGATATAAGTATAGTGAAGTATTTGGTAACTTCATCTTCCTTTAAGCTTATATCCAGTAAGTAATTATCTTACACTTGATAAAGGTTTTCAGTAAGTTATCTATTAGATACTTGCATTATTGATTACACTATATATTATCTTGCGAGCTGTAATGCTCACTATTGCTTTATTTCTTCATCACACAACAACAGTTAGGAAAGATGGCCAGGCTCAAGCAGACCCAGCGCAAGAGCGTGGGAAGCACCCCGCGCCTTCCCGTTGAGATCGTAGCTGCTATAGCTGTAGAGGTAGATCTATCTGTAGATCAGACATTCTACTTTTGAGAATCAATTATGTATAATTATAACTTGTGGCAGATAATGGCAATTAACTGTAAACTTATCAAGTAATCATTTTGGGTTGTAATAACTTTTAATTGTGGATTCAAGGACTTGTACTTATTTCAATTTCATCTCTGAGACTATGACGTGTGGTGGTGTGTGTTAGTGTGGGGTCACAGCATGAGGTTGTTTATTATTAATTAAGTTAAGTGATAATTGTGGGAAGAAAGACCGTGACGACCCGGATCCCTGACCCCGGATCTTGGGGTGTTACAGAAATGGTATCAGAGCCAAGCATTATAAACCTCAGAGATGATGCGACGATATAATAACAAACTCACAAAGATAATAAGAACTCTTGCCAAGTTCATGGTCGGACTACTTAAAGTAGCGCTGACAGTTAAAACCCTTACGGGAACCCTTATAAGTATCATGATAGTAACTTAGCTCGTTTAATGTGTAGGCGCATGAGATAGAGGACCCTGAGATGTTCGAGCGTGAGCATGATGAGGCACTGCTAGATGTCGAGGATCAGGAGGAGCCTGAGATGGAGGAGGATGAGGAGGACCCTTCAGAGGAGTTAGAGACAGAGGTCATTACTATTTCAGATGAGGAGGACCCGGATGAGGTCCCAGTAGCTGAGGAGTGTGTCGGACCTATGGTAGTGTACACTGGTACCCCTTTACCCACACTCCCAGTGGTCAGAGCTCCTACCCCTCCACTACCATCCTAGAGCACTTATGATGACAGCTCTGAAACTGATACTCCCGAGCCTAGTCAGACCGAGGAGGCACCCCCAGCGGCTCCGGATTCACCACCTCTCGACCCTGCCCATAGATAGTCTTTGTTAGCCCACGGCTATGTTCAGGATGTACTGAGGACCCGATTGGCTGTTGTTGAGGCCCGGCTGGATGAGGCCAGGAGGGAGTTGGATGCGGAGAGGGCGGGTAGGCGTACCCGAGCTTATGAGACCAGGGCTGCTATACCCCGATCCTTGAGGAGGGAGCTGACGGGGATAGAGCTCACGTCCCGAGCGAGACTCGGATCGCTCCAGGGGGACAGGCATGGTAGGATCTCCAGGCGGTAGGCCGACTATATCTTACGTCATGCGATGGAAAGGGTATGGGAGCTGACCCGCTCCGGTGTGTGATTCAGGATTGATGATGGGATAGTCTAGTTGTCTAGTTAGTCGAGGCCTTAGTAAGAGCCAATTTTCCAGGATAGTTGACTTGTATATAGCATCCCTTTTTCTGACTAGACAGATAGACTCTTGTGTATCACTTTTAGGACAGATGGCTGTAGCACTGTTGTACTTTTGACCAGATCAAAACTATGTATTTCTCGCATTATGAATATATTTGTTTCCTTTCGGTTCAGTTCCTTAGTGACGAGATCACTGTTTTTATCATTATTATTACTGCACTTCTTATTAGAACTGTCATAATATAATAGAATTGCGAGATACATTCTCCCCATTATAGAGCTGTGCAAGGCACAATGTTGTGTATGATTGTGACCTAACGTTGAATTTCCCAATAAATTTTTTTAATTATCAGTAGCATGCCATCAACGCGTAAGAGGCCGGGTGGCGGTCCAGCACAAGGTCCTTATGTGGCCAGGGTGATGACCGGTGGGGGATTCATCCATCTACTAGTAGAAAATGTTACTTATTGGTATCTTTGCCTGATCACCAAGATATCGGGTTTATGCCAAAATTCTTTTCCTTTCCAAAATTCACTGGATGTTACAAACTCTGTTCATACTTTACATAACAGAGGTTCCAGGAAATGTTTAAGAGATATATATGTGGATATATATCGGGACTAAATAAAGTATCTCGTAACTTTATTTCATTCAATAATATTTCAAAGATTGAATCTATTTAAATCTTAACTTGTGGTCTCATCTATGGGATGACCTTTTTAAACCTATAATACTTTGAACAGTGGTAGTTCAAGTAGCCTTATAAATGATATAAGTATAGTGAAGTATTTGGTAACTTCATCTTCCTTTAAGCTTATATCCAGTAAGTAATTATCTTACACTTGATACAAGTTTTCAGTAAGTTATCTATTAGATACTTGCATTATTGATTACACTATATATTATCTTGCGAGCTGTAATGCTCACTCTTGCTTTATTTCTTCATCACACAACAAAAGTTAGGAAAGATGGTCAGGCTCAAGCAGACCCAGCGCAAGAGCGTGGGAAGCGCCCCACGCCTTCCCGTTGAGATCGTAGTTGCTATAGCTGCAGAGGTAGATCTATCTATAGATCAGACATTCTACTTTTGAGAATCAATTATGTATAATTATAACTTGTGGCAGATAATGGCAATTAACTATAAACTTATCAAGTAATCATTTTGGGTTGTAATAACTTTTAATTGTGGATTCAAGGACTTGTACTTATTTCAATTTCATCTATGAGACTATGACGTGTGGTGGTGTGTGTTAGTGTGGGGTCACAGCATGAGGTTGTTTATTATTAATTAAGTTAAGTGATAATTGTGGGAAGAAAGACCGTGACGTCCCGGATCCCTTACCCCGGATCTGGGGGTGTTACATACAGGATCTTAATCAGGCATTGGGTACAGCTTTTAGAGCTAGTGGGGTTAATATACAGTGGCCAGTTTTTGGAGAGGATTCTGTGTACCCGCCTCCTAACACTCCACCCGCGGAGGGTGATGATCCTTAATCTTCCGAGCAGGTATGCACAGATTCCTTGCTATTACCTTCACCGAGGACAGTGAAATTTTTAAGTTCGGGGGTGATAGCTAAGGAATATTTGTGTGTGAGTCCATATAGATGCATATTCATGATAGTTTAGTTCATATAGTTTGCATATTTGTCATGTAGTTATTTGTTTTTGTTTTTGTTTTGCTTATTTGTTATCATGTTAGTATGTTGCATACAGTTGCATTGGAATTATATCATGATTCCTTAGGTTATTTTTCCGATTAATTTGTGATGTTGATTCGAGTGTAGTGATGTCGTATAGAGGAATGTTAAGTCCAAATGAATTGATTTGCATGCTAGAAACATGAAAATTTTCACTAAGTCTTATAGTTTGCTTGAGTGCTAGATCATGATCATGACTTGTTTGTTTGTCGAGGTTTAATCACTTGTTAATGTCTAGAATTTATGTTATTCTCTTAGTGATAAAATAACATGGATTTTTAAAATTGGAGAAAACATTGGATATCAATGCTAGTTGTGGCTAGGCGTCAAATGACTAGTAGTCGGCTCATATTTCTATGAGTAGTCTAGGGTTGAGCGAGATAGAGCGAAACGCACTCATTCAGAACATGAGAAAAAAAAAGAAAAAGAAAAAAGAAAAAGAAAAAAATATGTGTTATGCATAATTGATCACGAGTGGGCTCTTTAATACTCGAGTTATTAAGTTCTAGGGGACTTTGTGCCTAGTGACCTAAGGTTTTTATAGTCTGGGATCCGCTAGCCTAACGCTCGCTACATGGGTATTACTGCATAAGTCTTTTGTGGACCTCGCTCATTGCACGATCAAGTAAGCATGTTTTTGTTTTTTATGTGTTATCAATAAAATCATGAATCCTTGTATAACTCTGATAAAATTGAAGTGTTGTCAGTCATTTTGTGTTTATCATTTATTCTGTTTATAACCTTGTGATTGTCTTGACGAGAGGTGAGTTATGATTATTGATCTAGTTTCGAGAGTATATTTGTTAAGCAATTGCACACATGCACATTTTTGGCTTGTGAGTCCATTTGTGGGATTTGATTGAACTTTGTGCGAATAATTGCATTCTTTGAGATGTTGCTCATTGGTTGGTTCAGTTATTCTACGAGGATAGTTGCATTTATGTTAGTTGCATTCATGCATTTTTGTTTTACTCTTTGAGTCTGTTTATGCTTGAGGACAAGCATCGATTCAAGTTTGGGGGTGTGATAAGTGGAATTTATATCCACTTAGAATGCTTCGTAAAGGCTCGAATTGGTTATTTGTACTTAATTTATTTGTGTTTTTGATGTATTTTTGTAGTGTTTTGCATTTCAGGGTATATTTGGAAGAAGGAATAAATTTTACATTGTTTCCATGCTAAAAGGGTTTTAGGATGGAGCCTCGGGAGTTACCACGAAAGAAACCAGCAATTGAAGTCAAGGAAACAAGAAAAATCAGAATTTCCAGAAGGTCAGGGCGGCCGCACTAGTCTTGGGAGCGGCCACGCCCATTTGTCAGAAAGCTAGTGCGCCCATGCTGGTATGCGGGGTGGCCGCCCTGGGTCGGGATTGCAGAATCCTGATTGCAATATAATAATGATTTTTCAGACTCCAGATCATATTGGGCTTATATATAAAGCCTTTTGAAGACGTTTTTGATAACAACGAGAAGAAGGAGAGAGCAGTAAGAAGACCTAATGGCACAATACAACGAAGGAGAAGAAGATCTTGTTTTTACTTGTGATTCTTTGCTTAAGTTGTAACGTTGGATGCTTGTTTTCTTATTCGTTTGAACCTTACACTCTTGTTAACGTACTTTTGATTATTATTTAGTTTATAAAGATCTAGTTTTATACCATGCTTTCATTGGAACCCATGGTGACGATGAGTTCGGTTATGAACTAATCATTATCATGGGGTTTTAACGGATTGACTTATGGATTTCTATAGTTAATTCGTCATATGTGCGTAGCTAACATATAAGAAAGCGTGTTAATCTCTATTGAAGCGAAAGTGTTTAGAACTTTCTATGCTAGCATAGGTTCATGTATAATTATTATGCATGATTCGCAGGTAATTTTAACCATCTTACTTGCCCTATGTAATCACGATAGATAACTTGCACATTATTCCATTATATTTTCAAATTCTATAGATATATAGGGTCTAAGCATAATTGGTGCCTACTTAGCTTCTATATCTTTTGTGGATGTCTAGTAGTAGGGTATTCGTGCAACGAAAGTTGCCGTTTACTAGTTCCGTGTTATCTGATTTGTTGTCATTACCATTGCATTCTAAGGTTAAGAACAATGACTTTAAATGAAGTATTTTATGAAGTTAGATACCCATATTTGTCTCATATAGTTATTTCAATCACTTTTATTCTTAGTTAATTGCATGTTAGTTTAATCTTAGTTATAAACATCTCAACTTGTTATTGTCTTAGCATTGAGCGATAGCCATACCATTATTGCATAGGTGCATAATCTTATGTTAACTAAAAAGAGTCTATATGGGTACAAATCTGATTTATATCTTATATTACTTGCGAACGCGTATACTTCCGTGTAATTTTAGCGCGTGTTTTCTCCCTAACACAAGTACTTTGCATATTCAGGCCTTATCGTGACACTTAGACCAAACCAGTGATTAGTTTTAAAATGATCAGTATCTCGATGTCTACAAATCATTAGCATTAAATCAAATATCCTTCACAATTCACGAAACAACTTCAAACTTGAAGGCATCAAACCATGAATATTTCTTAAAACAAAAATTCCAGGTGGTTATCTTTAGTTCTAAACTTCAACATTGAAAACAGCACCGACAACATTGTTTGTAAAATTAAAAACCAATATGTCCGAACCTTCATATTGTTATCGCTGCTGAATTTGTTCCATCCTCGGGAAAATCTCGGTACCGCATTAGAAAGAACAATGCCAACTTTCCAACTTCTTGCATTTCTGACCATTGTTACCTCATCACCAGCTTTCAATGCATGATGTAATGGATGGATTTTTGGAGGAATGAGCTACAGATGAAATAAAGGTAATATTTAATTAAACTTATGAGAAGATCGCAAATTAATGCGGAAAGAGTGTTTTTGATTATGTCACAAATGATGAGTTTTGTAAGTAATTTGAAATCGTACGACTCCGTGTGAGCTATTATTCATATTCAATGGCTTCATAATTGATATAAATTGAACAAGAGCACCTTCTGTAATTTCAACTTCCATATCCACGAAGCCATTTCCTTCGTTTGTTTGAATCAGTTCTCCTAATTCATCATAGAGTTTAGAATTTCATCATATAACCATCTGAACATATGATAAAAATGTTTATAAAAAATATAACAAACAAGACATGGTATTAGGCGGTTCTTTCCATTATTCAACAATCTCTCAATGTTGTCGCTATCAACAATTTCAATTATAAAATGTCGTGATCCTGTATGACGGAAAGTGACCTTATCATAAGGTTGTATATAGTTTTTTCTTATTAAAGGCATTAGTCCACCAAGTCTCTCATAACTTCTAGTTAAAGTTCCTGTGTAAATCTTGCCATTTTTACACAGGCATTATTGATGTCATGTTGAATGTTGAACATTTTTCGTATATAAATTATTTGCAGCATACCGCATTGAAATTTATAATTGAACCATAGATATCATCAACATATATTTTGACTTGAAAATCAAACTTAAATTTATTTATTAATTTTGAGAGGAAATCATTCTGATCTTAGGAACATATAATAACAGATTTTCGAAGTATTTGAATGCACTTAAATTCAAATCAGTATGAAGTGTCTATAATAAATTTATTGTAATTAAACTGCACAAATATTTTACATTTACTTTCTAGATATAGAAAGACAAATAATTAATGTGATTTTGATTTTGATTAATCATAAGTCAAGAATTCAGTCAATCATTACACCTGTAAAGATTAGGATTAAGATTATGATTAAGATGTACTTGAATCAAGGTATTTCCATTAGCATCAATCATTGTAAATAACTACCATATTCTTAAAATATTTATCTTACATTCTTGCAATTAAGAAAGATTACCATAAGCATTAGTATCATTTATTTATGCCTTCTATTATTGGATTGTGAAAGATTATAATTTATGACTGCATGGTAGGAGAAGTAAATTTACATAATAATAACAAAGTTAAATTTATAACATAATTCTGTATAACCTCAATGTTATATCATCATCACACTTAAGCAGTAATCGTGATAATATTACACATTTAGGTATGTTTGATAAGCTTAGAACACTCAATGAATTTCACACTGACTGGAAGATTAAGGTTAGGGTGACTAGAATGTGGCCATCAAATGCTTCTGACGATGACTCATTGTATCAATATAATCTAATTCTTCTGGATGCTGAGGTAAAATTCATGTACAACACATGAATCAATAATTTTCATATTATATGCAATATATTGTGACATGAAACTATTAATTTGAAAATTATAGTTATTTTTAGAATTTTCATGTTCAAGCCTCCATTGCTTCTGATATATGGGATATATTTCAAGAAGTTATAAACGAAGGAAAAGTGTATGAGATTTCTGATTTCTTAACTAAAAAGGATACAAGGAAGCTTAGGTATGTTTCCTCGAGAATATAAATCACATTTAATAGTGAAACAATGATTAAACCTTTATTGGGAGATGACACTACAATAACTTGTCATTAATTTGACTTTGTTGATATTAGCGACATAATAGTAACTACAAAAGGATACCGAACTGGCAATATTGCTGTGACGCCCTCAATCTCGGGGTTAGGAAATGAGGAACCATACACCTTTAAACTAAGAATAATTAAGCATAAACCCCGATTAACTAATAATAGGATCAAACAGGATTAAGTTTGAGACAAGATTACAACTACCAACCAGATAATATATATTACAACCCAAAATAATATTTAATCTATATAATCGATTCCGACTTAGAACCGACAGATAACTCATTGTATCTTTACAAACTTTTCAACTAAGCGATGGCTCATACACAACCTGTACTACCTGCTTTGACATCTGGAAGCCTATAACACGGTAGGGGCCACCAGGTACGCTCTTACGAGCAGTGCGCCTAAGTCTGGCCATCCTCTTGCTTAACTACCATGGTTAGAACAAAGCATAATATATGAGTATAAAACTCAGCAAGTAACTAAATGACAATTCTATGATGCAATAATCAACATTTATCCACAATTAATTTTAAGGCATTCTATTTTAAATCTCTAGGTGGCAGATTTCTATCTTCGGGCTATAAAAGGGTTATGAAGAAGAGTTGGGATTTCAAAAATCAAGGTTCAAGATAGGGAGAAAGCCGACTTTCATCACAAATCATTAACAGGATCAGGGATCTTTCAAATGGAAAGCAATAATCTATTCAACTCTGGGAATCAATTATATGATTGATAACAATATCAGAATAAGAGTCAGGGTTCACAAGATGTATGTTAGACTATATCACAATCAACTCATTTCAAATCATTATAAGTCATTTCATTTTCAAAGAAGCAATTTGCTAAAGCAATGTATTCAATATCTTTTATAAAGTGGTAGGGAACCCTTGATTGGACTACTTTAACTTTCAATTAATAATAATACGGGTTATCAACCCGTACCAACCTCCATCTAGTCGTAAGGTAACTGTGGCATAATTTCAGCCTTAAATTGGACTAGCCCCGCTAGTCTCTTATATGACTGGACTAGTCCCACTAGTCTCTTACTTCTCAATCCAATCCATCAGAAATCCATTTGGAAAACCTTGTGTTGGAAAAGAAAGGTTTTATTAAGTTCGTTTTATCATTACCAAGAATATGAAATCATTAAGACTCTTTCAAATCGAAACTCATTCTTAAGTTCAATTTCAAGAATTCAAAGGAATTGAATGGATCAAGGCAATCAAAGATTAATACTATGGTCGAGATCAAATAACAATCAAAGTATGTAAGTTAGGAAATCAGATCAGTCTTAAAGATCATTATGGAATAAGGTATACAAAGGAAAGATATAGGTTAATCAAAATAATACGCAAGGGTGTTCACAAAGGTTCTTATAAGGTTAACAAGAATTCAAGGTATCCAAAGGAATCAATAGGTACAAGGTATGAATCAACAAGTTTACAGTAAGGGTTTAAACAATAATTAAATCAAGTCGTTACAAGAACACTATCAGGGTATTTCAAGGAACCAATAACAGGTATGGTACAAGAATCAATATCAGGGTTCAAGAATCAATAAAGGTCATCACAAGTGTTATAAAAGATCAATACTTTATCATGGCATCATCAATATACTTTCAATACACAACTTATACGAGTAGGCAGAGTTACTTTCCAGAATTCGCTTTCCGGTTTTACAAGGGTTGAGCTACTGCCACCTAGAACACCTTTCGCTTTCCTAGCCTAAATGCCTTCACGCTCCGAATCTACAATCCAAAAATCAAAACCTAATTAGATTCCCACTCGACATTCCCGAAATGTTTAACAATTACCCCTTATCGCAATACCCTAAGAGGATATATACTCGATCATATTCACATAGCACGTTTATACCATATATTCGTATACTTCAAATCAAATAGTCATCGAATCACATATTGTGACGCAACCATAACATATAGCATACAATCTTTATATCTAAACTCTATACTTGAGTTATAATAACTATTATACAATCCTATATCAAAAACGACTCAATCCTTCCTTTTATTTCACTTAATTCAAATCAAAACCACCAAATAAACCAATTAATCCTTAGTAATCTTAAATGCATTTACTTAGTGAAATCCTAGGATCAAATCAACCTCTTTTACACCCTTAACCATTTGGCTATAATCACAAAACACAATCAAAAATCAAACAATGACATGCAAGTACCAAAATCACATACAAACTTGAGATCAAACCAACACTCATCCTTTTAAATCATTTTTAACTTAATTAGTTACATGCAAAGTTATAACTTGACATGCATTTACCATTTCATCCAAAACCAAATCAAAATAATCTCTACAATCCATTTAAACACATATTTTAACTTAATTCCTTAAGATCAATCATGTACATTCAAAATTTCCAAGAACTATAACATACATGCATCACTTTGGATTCTTAAACCACAACTCAATCTATTTATTCAATAACTTCTAAGAATAAACATTTACAAGTCATTTTCATCCATAAAAAATCAATTTAATTCTCTTAAAAATGAAGAACCCGTTCGGGTTTTAGGAAATCAACACATGCAAACATAAAAAATTAGTATAAGGACACTAGAGCTCAGTTTCAACATCATTACTCACCATCGGTTCACCGGAGTTCATCACCGGTGGCGGTGGTTTCACGGTGGTGCCCACAATCGGGGGTTTCCAACCTTAAAACCTCCGATTTCTCTTTAAAAGTGCAAAAACAACTACATGCAATATAATTTCATCACAATAATTACATAAACTCAAGTTGATCAAGCAAAAACTCTGGCCTCGGCTCAAAACCAAACCCAAACACATACACACACTTTGCATGCAAGCATAAACATACACATGCACAAGAATTGAAGCTCATATATGGAACAAGGATGAGGATTCATGGATAATTTCAAAGAAATAGAGAGAGAGAGAGAGAGAGAGAGAGAGAGAGAGAGAGAGTGAGAGAGAAAATAGATGAGAGAAAGTGAGAGAATATGGAGAGAGTAGAGCCGGGTGAATAAAGAAATAAAAGAAATAAAAGAAAGGGGGAGGGTGGGGTTTTATAATAAAAAACACGGGCACTATAGTAATTAGCAAATCCTTCTTTTCTTCATTCTCTTTTTTTCTTTTATTCTAACTCAAAAACGAATTTGAATATTATATAGCTCTCTCAAAAAAGGTGAAAATGGAAGGAATATCAATTTTAAAATATAGAGTTCAAAATTAGCTTTCCAACCATATTTTTTGTAACGTCTGTAAATATTATGATATGATAAAATCTATGATGTGGCATTACTGTGCATTATTTTGAGTACATAAGTTTCTAAATATTGTTTTCCAGTGATTATGTGAATTAAGTAAATACGAATATATTTTCTTTCGTGACGATTCGAATCTTTGTACAAATATTTAGATATGGAAATTCTGTGCTTAGACGATTAGATAAATTGGTATAATGCTAGATTATATTTTAAAACTTAATTTGCATTAAATTTTATTTAAATTGTATTTTTATGCGGCTTGCTATAGAAGTATTATTATTAAGAAAATTCTTTTAAAAATTAATTTTATTCAAATTTCTTGAAAATACTCTTATAAAACTTCTAAAATCATAAAGCCAAAAACACAACCTTACTCTCTTATTTTGCACACACACTTCACTCTTTCCCCTCTCCTTTCTCTCCATTCGGCCGAAGCCACCCCCTCCCCCTCTTCTTTCATTTTTTTATTTTCTCAAACACTTTGATCTAGGAGCTAATTCACTCATATTCCCACATTTATACTTGAAAAATTTGGCTAATAAAAGGTATGTTTTATTATGTGTTGATGTGTTCTTGTAGCCAAGATTTAGGCCTTGAATTCTCATGGATTTAAGGACTAAAATCATAAGGGCTTAAAGATATGGACTTGATATGGTCTTGGAGAAGTATTTTTACTTCAACTTTCTAAGTTATAATATTGTTCATAGCATTTGGCAATGAATTATTAAAAGAGCCGAATATATATGGATTGTTCTTTAGAAATTTCTATGAAAATGACTTTGCATGTTGCTTATAAAACATTTTTGCTTCTAAAAATGATGAATTATAATGTTTAAACTCTTGAATGCTATATTTTTTTCAAGTATATTAAGTTTGAAGACTTTCATGTTAGTTATAGCCCTTGCATGTTGAAATTAACCCTTACATGTTGATTTACAAGTGATTTTAGACTAGGAAACCATACTTGCTTGCTATGAGGTTTGATACTTGATTTTTATGAGGTGCATATCACAAATTATGTGTTAAATTGATAGTTTAAATATGTCTTGATTAAAAGAGATTAAAATCAGTAGGTATCAAGTGCTTAACCTAAGTGTATAATTCGAATTATGCTTAGAACTTAGAGATATAAAGTTGTCTAGCTAGTTGCCTCTCTTGACCCCTTGATAATTGGTAATTATGGTAAATAAAATGAAAATCAACCTTGTGCACTATAGGTCAGTAGGTGTTAGCATGATATTAGGCTTGGTTGTTGGTTTGTTCTTTGGTTTTAGTGGTTAAGAAGGGAGTTAAGGTGGAAGGGATGCATTAGTCGCATTTGGACGGAATTTAGCACTAGAAGTTTAGGTCATTTTAGGTATGCATTGGTGAGGTCTTGTTAGACCCAAGTTCAGTGGAGTTAGGACTTGGTATGTACTTGAGTCCAGACGCTTTATATTGGATAAAATCATGCATTTGGTTAGGTGCACAAGCACAAAACCGAGAGGAACTCTGAACAAGGCAGATTTGCTACAAGTCCATATTTAACCCATTATAACCATGTTTTAAGATAGATATTCATTGGGACTTGGTTTATAATAGTATAATGAAGACTTAGCAAGCTTAAAAAGTCATTAAAATTAATAATTGAACAATTTAAGTGAGTTTTAAGTTGGTAAAACAAGGTAGATTGGTAAGCGGGGAAGGCAGATTTGTGTCAACTTCTACTTAAGGCCTAAGAGGCCTGAGTGAGGTTTTTTGAGTTATTCCAACTTTGAGAGTTAGTTTAGAGTCTTAGGAACCTCAGAGAGTTGGTTTGGAGTGAATTCCCAAGGTGGAGATACCCCATTTCCACCAAAACACCCGAGAGTCACCATAAGAGTTGCATTAGGAACCCTGAGGAGTGCATTGTGTTTAAGTGCTTTATGAGTAAGGCCTTAATGTAAAGTCAAGTTTGGGAGTTGCATTATGTCATAAGAGTCTGTAGAAATTATAATTAAGGGAAGGCCCAAGGTAGAAATGTATATTTGTGCCGAGGCACACAAGTGGTGCCAAGGCGTGCATCCGGGAAGAGTTTAGAGTATGCATTAGTTTTGTGAGTCATTGTGAGTGAGGCCCAAGTGTGCCTTACAATTTTTGGGATAAGTTGAGGTCTGTAAAAGAAGAGTAATAGTATTAATCATAATCATAAGAATCTAAAATAGTGAATAGAGTGTAAGTATGTACTATTAACTAAATGTTATATTTCCATGATTATGTGTTATGTGATTTATTTGATGCATATGCTACTTGTATCTAAATAAGCCTGCATATATACATATATATATATATATTTGCATATATAATTATACGCGGAGGGGTAGTTAGCAAGTGTTATTGATAAGAGTACCATTATTGTAGGTTCAAGTAGGAGGCCAGGAAAGGAACCCATAGACGATTCCATTCAAGTACTCAGTAAGCGTAGTTCAGGCAAGTGAACTCTCAACTTATCTTTATAATTCCATTTCTTGTGATTGAATACCCTATGAATGCTTGACTATCGTTTAATAATATTGACGAGTCCCTAACATCACTCAATGATTGGATCTTGAACTTAGTTAATCGCTTCCATACTTGAATTGACCCCCTTTTTATCACATATTACCTCATATTCCTATAAATACCCTACAAATAGTTCCTTAATATATATCTAGTGAAACCTAAGACCCTCATACACTAGATTCATTTCCTTTGGAAACCCAAACACTAATATCATCCTCTCATTTGAACTTTGTCAATACCAACCCTTGTTATATTGTCCTTGATCAAGAACCCTTTTAATTTGAAATTAGTTATTAAAAAAGGAATTGAATGATATGATGAGACTGATGCGCTAGTCATTGTTATAGTTTTAAAACCTCAGTAGTGGGGAGCCTGACGGTTTTATATGGCCAATATGTGCCGAGGATCCTCAATATTACTGAATCACTTGTTATGTGGTTCGAAGCTTTGATGTGGGCTGATCACCCCTCATTGCTCATAGTGTTGTGTGATTTCAATTCCATTCACTTATTAAAATCTTGAACTTTTACTTGAAATTTCATAGTGTTGATTTACCTTCTGTAATTGTCTTATTGAAGCATATGATGAACTGTTGTACCCCATTATTCACTTGCTGAGCGCTTTGCTCATGAATATTGTATTGATGTTATCCCTTCAATGAAACCCGAAGATGGTCCGTCTCAAGCAAACCGCGCATAAGACTTCTGGGGACTCGGGGTATGCCTACCGTTAGATGTTGGAGTAGGTAGGGAACTAGTAGTTCCTTAAGGGTGTTAAACCTTGGGTTTAAATCTTGTGTAGTAATTTGGCTTTAGATATTTTTGGTCTGTAATAATTAAGATGTTAGATGTTGTTAAAACTCATTCCTGTAGATTCGGGGATTGTAGTTAAGGGTTGTAGCTCTAATATTCTATCTTTTGTAGTTCTTACTGTTCAATCTATATTATGCATATTTCTGCTAGTTAGTATTGTGGGTCCGTCAAAGTTTGGTATCAGAGCCACAGGTTTGAGTCACTGAACAATATAGGATAAATGAATATAAGATAGGAATTTAGAGAATAGGATGAACTTAGATCATTTGGGTTTTTGGGGTGTTAGAATCTATAGGTTTTCTGACCCTTTTATTTATAATCGCGTATATATAACTGATTGTCAGGCATCATCCTCATCGACTCTCGGATTCCCTTCTACTATGCCATTCTCCCAGTACGAACAAATGGTAATTATGATTGATTGACTGGAAGGCGAGAATGCGAATCTTCGGCGTAGGTTGGACCAGTTGTACCGCGAGAACTTTGATGACGAGCCCAACCAACCCCGACCGATAGCCAGACTTGAGGAGATCATCCAGATGGCTGAGGACCGATTGGCATTAATGATTCCACACCGTGAGAGAGAGAGAGTCAGATTGCTCTTACAGCCATTGCTGATGAGCTCCGCCGAGTGATTAGCCGTCTCCATGCCCCGGTTCCCCCACCACCATCCTCTTAGACTATCATATAGTCTACCTATCTCCAGCATTGTTGTTGATTAGTACTTTGATTTCCATTTGTACCTTGTACCCGGATTGTTTTGAGAAGACTTTATTTGCACTTTATTTCCTATTTGTACTCTATTTCACACTTTTCATTCGAACTAATATTAAATTCACACTTTGATTATCTCTAAGATATTACCATCTCATTACCATGATATATACTTGCTTAGATAAAAATTGTTGATTAAATTATGTTGATCTTTTTAATACTTGATCATGCCTAATCTTTTCCTAAGATATCTTTTGAATAAAATCTCAGTGCTTAATATTTACCCTTGCTATAACTTGTCTAAGCAAATATTGAACTGTAAATAAACCTTTCTTGTCTACATTCAGAATCATGCCTCCTCGTAGAACCCGCAACACCAACACCAGGGATCATGAAGATGTACCACCCAACCTGGCTCAACTTATGCAAATACTTCACCAATAATCTGTTACCCTTGCTCAACAACAACTTCTTCAGCAACAACTTCAACAACCACCTCTACCACCACCAACCCCTACAACTTTCAAATCGTTCCAAGCTGTGAAACCACCAGAGTTTTATGGAACTCAAGACCCTGTAGAAGCTCAATCTTGGCTTAAAGAGATGGAGAAATCTTTCACGCTAGCTTTTGTTAGGGAATAAATGAAGGTCGATTATGCGTCTTATTTTATGAAAGTCAAAACGAAGTATTGGTGGGAGTTAGCCCATGCTCTAGAAGAAGAAGAAGTTATTTCTTGGGATAGATTCAAGAAGATCTTCTGAGACAAGTATTTCCCTAGGTATATGCAGACTCAAATGGAATTGAAGTTCTTTGAATTGAAGTAAGAAGGAATGACTGTGGGAGAGTACGAGAAGAAATTCACCGAATTCGCTAGGTTTGTTGGAGATTACGTGGACACGGATGAGAAGAGAGCGAAGAGATTTCAACAAGGATTGAAGCCTTGGCTACGAAGCAGAGTGGTTGCTTTTGAATGCGCCACATATGCTGAAATAGTCCAAAAGGTGATGTGATCGAAGGAGAACGTGACCAAAACTCGAAGGAGAAAGAGAGTAAAAAAAGAAAGTTTGGAAGTAGTTGAGAAAGATCGGCTCAAGGAAGCCAAAGTGGAAAGAATTTCAAGAAGTTTGGATTCCAGAACCAAGGAGGACCCCGAAGCTTTAAGAAAGGTGATAATAAGAGTCAGAGGAATATGATTCAAGGGCAGAGATTCCAGCAAGCAACAAATCTGGAGTGTAAATTCTGTAACAAGAGACACACAGGTAACTGCAATAAGGCTGACATCATCTATTGCAAGTGCAATATGAAAGGTCATTATGTGAATAAGTGCCGAAACCTGAAGCTTTCTGTTACATGCTTTAAGTATGGAAAGACTGGTTATATGTTGAGGGATTGCAAGGCCCCCGGAAATAACAAGTTGATGCAATTGACGGCCGCTCCTTTCAATCAAGCAATGACATCTTCTTTCCCAATTCTTCAACTTCTTTCAAATCAATCTTCTGAATCTGCAACTCCAGTGTTTCCTCCCTCCTATCCTGCTCAGGCCCGGACATTCAACATGAATATCAAGGATGTTGTTCAGAGTTCTGAAGTTGTGGCATGTACGCTTTCCTGTCAATAACATCAACGCTAAAGTGTTATTTGATTCCGGAGTTACTAGATCTTTCATATCTGAATCTTTTATTGGCAAGTTGAATTATGAAATTGAACTGTTGGTTGAACCCTTATCTATCATTTTGGCTAATCAAGAGTGAGTATCTGTTAAAGGTGTTTGCCCTCGGTGTAGAATAGAGATTTCAGGCTATAGTTTCCCTGCTTCCCTAATACCTTTTCAACTAGGAGAATTTGACGTTATATTAGGAATGGATTGGTTAGCAGAGCATGGTGCTCAGATAGATTTGAAGAAGAAGAAAGTGATTCTTAAGACCCCTCAAGGAAAGAAAGTAGAGTTTAAAGGACAGAAACAAGTTAAAGCATTTCTGACAGTGATCCAAGCTAAAAGATTGTTAAGACAAGGGTGTGAAGGGTATTTGGCTCATGTAATTGATAGGTCTAAGGAGACACCGAATATAGGAACGAATTTCCCGATATATTTCCGAACGAACTTCGAGGATTTCCGCCTGACCGTCAGATCGAATTTTCTATCGACTTAGTGCCCGGCGTGGAACCTGTATCGAAGGCACCTTATCGTATGTCACCAGCAGAAATGAAGGAATTGGCCAAGAAACTATAAGAATTATTGGATAAAGGAGTTATAAGGCCGAGTGTATCTCTATGGGGTGCTCCAGTTTTGTTTGTGAAAAAGAAGGACGGAAGTATGAGATTGTGCATTGACTATAAAGAGTTGAACAAATTGACCATCAAGAATAGGTACCCGTTACCTCATATTGATGACTTGTTTGATCAACTTAAAGGAATGACTTATTTCTCAAAGATTGACTTGCGATCGGGATATCATCAGTTGAAGATTAAGCCGGAAGACATACCAAAGACTGCTTTTAAAACCAGATACGGACATTACGAGTTTCTAGTTATGGCATTCGGATTGACAAATGTGCCAGCCGCCTTTATGGATTTGATGAATCGAGTATTCAAGAAGCATTTGGATAAGTTTGTCATTATGTTCATTGACGACATTCTAATATATTTGAAGACAGAGGAAGATCATGTTAAACACCTGAGAATTGCTTTGGAGACCTTAAGAAAAGAGAAGTTGTATGCAAAATTTTTGAAGTGTGAATTTTGGTTGCGAGAAGCTCAGTTTCTAGGACACATTGTTAGTAGTGAAGGGATTCGAGTTGATCCAGCAAAGATGGAAGCTGTAATGAACTGGGAGAGGCCGAAGACCCCGACTGAAGTTAGAAGTTTCATGGGATTAGCTGTATATTATCGAAGATTTCTGAAGGATTTTTCTAAGATTGCGGTACCATTGACGAAGTTAACCCGAAAGAATGAGAAGTTTGAATGGATTGAGAAATGTGTAGAGAGTTTTCAGGAATTGAAGCAGAAGTTAGTTACCGCTCCAGTATTATCCTTGCCAGATGATCAAGGAGACCTTGTGATATTCAGTGATGCGTCACACAAAGGATTGGGTTATGTTTTAATGCAACACGGGAAGGTGATAGCCTATGCGTTAAGACAACTTAAGCCTCACGAACAAAGGTACCCAATTCACGACTTGGAACTGGCTGTAATTGTATTTGCCTTAAAGCTGTGGAGATATTATCTATATGAAGAGAAATGTGAGATATATACGGATCACAAGAGCCTGAAGTACATTTTCACTCAGAAGGAATTAAACATGAGGCAACGAAGATGGTTGGAGTTGATTAAGGACTACGATTGTACAATCAATTATCATCCCGGGAAAGTGAATGTAGTAGCGGATGCTTTAAGTCGCAAGGAGAGACTGAATATGTTGACCATGGCCCAAGAGTTATCAAAGGAATTGGAGAAGATGAAAATTGAAATTCGAGCTCCAAGTATACCAACTGAAATGATCTGTGCGATGACTTTTCAACCAGAGTTGTTAGAAAGGATTAGGAATAGTCAAGAAGAAGTGATGAATCAAAGAATGAACGAGTTGACCGGAAAAGAGATTTGTACTCAAAAAGACAACCAAACCTGTGGCGCCCTCCAAACCCAGGTCAGAAGTTTGGGGTCCACACACACACTATTTATATCCTGCTTATAACAATAATAAAGATAATAATAATATACAGTGATCCTACCTACCAACTACCACGGACCGCAACAGGTTAAAGTATGCAAACAAGCCAAACACACACATATATTATAAACCGTTCAAATCCCAACTATCCAAACTCAGAACTGAGTATTAAACATTATTACAAACTTTTACAAACTTATATTATCCCAAAAGAAGCCTACTAGCTCAGCTCGATCAACCTAAACCCCTAGCTCTCGCACTGGACTGGGGATCCTCAGTACCAACCGGTTCTTTTTTAACTGGAAAAGAACATAAACAACATCGCACAAATGAGCTACCTAGCTTAGCAAGTCACAAAGACAAAACTGAGAATAAAGATCATCAGGTGAAAATGGTTACAATATCAAGTGAACAATGAATTATGATTAGAATTGGATATTATATTTTCATTTTAAAAACCAAGGTTAGGCTGTTGATCAGTCACGTACTAACCCTGAGCAAAGCACACAACACTGCTCTAACTACTGGATCCAAGGCACACATTGGCCTAACTTGACCATTATATGGTCTGACCACGAATCTGGTCCACAATTTTATAAAAACAATCCAATTCTAACATAATAACAGAATAAGTAGTAATAAATAATAAACAGAATCATTAACAACATTGGACGTTCAATAATGAAAATGGTTTCAATCTGCATAAAGATCAATATGGCATTTCCAAAGCTTAGCTGTTAGGTAATGAAAGAATTGGATAACAAAGGAATCAGTGTTTCAGGGTTTCAAGGATTTGGCCTTCCAAAGCATAAAATACAATGGTTTGAGTGTGTAAGCAATCTGGTTCAGTGTTTGATATTTAGTTTGTATGTATTTGTGGAGTAGTATCGTATATTTGAGGTTCGTATTTGGTTATACAACAATCAATGGCTTAGAAAGAATAAGGTTTACGGCTCAAGATCAATAACTGGAATCAGGATTTAGGGTTCAGAGCTTCAAAGCACTTGCAATATAAAACAAGATTATCAATCAATACAACATCTCGAGGAAGTTTAGAACACTTGCCTGGTACTAGCTTACTATATTGCACTCGCTTTCAAAAACCACTGTCTTACTCCTCGACTACCTGTTTTCCTTTTCTATGCCTTGCCTCTTCTGCTCACATATCATAAGCATCTATCAATATTCAACTTATACGATTCTATTCGACACATACTTCTATCTACCCTTCATTTCACCCAAATCCGATTAACGGATTGAAAGTTACCCAATAAATAAGTAAACATCGAATATATAGATCGACAGTTAACCAACAAGTCACATATAACACATAACACATCACATAATCAATGATATAACGTTTATAAGGAAGTCTCGGGTCATAAACAGGCTTTCAGATGTTTAAAATGATTTTTAAAACATTTTTCGGAATTAAAACGGATCGTTGGATCAATTTCGGAATAATAAACAGGGTTCGGTTGGCCAATTCTGGCTTCAAAACAATTTTATAATAATTATCGGGCCTTAAAACAATTTAAAATAATATTTTAAAGCTCGAAACTATTTTTCAGAATTTTTAAATCATTTTTGAATAATTAAATCTAATTAAATAATTAATTAAAATCAATTGATAATTAACTAAATCAATTAATCAATTAATTTTTGAATTAATTGACTAATTAAGCAATTAAAAATTTACTGAAATTAATTAACTAATTAATTCAGATTTATTTTTGAATTAAAAATAATTTTTGGAATTAAAATAATAATTTTTGGAATTTTCAGAAATTAAAATCGAATTTTTATAATAAAAATAAATAGGAAATATGATTTTTGAATATTTTTAAAACAGGAATCCTAAATTTGCAAACTCTGGAAACTTCAGGGACCAAACTTCATCGTCCCCAAAAGTCCAGGGACTAAACTGAAATTTTTACACCCCTGTCGCCGGAAAATACAGGGGTGGCCGGAGAACTCGATTCCGGCACCCTCACCTCACCATCTGCTCCAGATTTACACTACACAACACCTAGAATCTATTCGTGCAATCAAAACGTATCAATCATCCCTATCCTGGCCGGAAATTGGCCAAGAACATCTGTTAACGAGCTATATACCAATCGATTGCAAATTTCATAAGGAACACAACCCACTATAAATCAACAGCTAATAACCCCTAAATCAAAAAGGCCCAAATTTCAATTGAAAACATTCATACGGGTTATAAACCCTAATTTTAAAATTCGAGAATTAAACCCACTTTTGAGCATGTTATTAAACTCCAAATAAGACGTATGACATATGAAAATCATCAGGAAAACAAGCTCTACAACATGCAATCATAAAATCATTCAAACAATCATCCGAAAAAAATTCATATTTTTAATAAAAATAATTCGAAAATAAATAAATTTTCAGAAAATAAACCTTGATTTCTGCAGTGATATGGAACACAAAATCTGATAGTACTCCTTGAGACCTTCGATTTGGTTACTCCAACTTTTCCAACTGATTTCAATAACACCTTGAAATTGTAGTTTGATTCTCAGAAGGTTTTATGAATTTAGGGTTTTTCTCTGGAAAATTATATAATTAACCGTCTACAAATGATTTTGATACGAAATAAAATACGGTAAAAGGCTATTTATAATTAAGGTACGTTTATTTATAAAAACTGATCCAAATGGTATCGGTTTTCGGGATAATTATCCAATTCAGTACAATTTGTACTGCGGTCTTGGTCTCAGCGCCTGATTTCACGTATTACGAGGTGATAATTGTGATAGTTTAATAAAAAGCTCTCGTTTATCGAAAATATGAGTTTTATTAATTTACCGAAACGAATATTGTATCGAAAATGTTGCGCCAGGTGCCGCGCAGGACAAACCGTACGCCGGATCGAAAAAGTCAAAACATGGAAAATGCTCGGAATATTACAATTAGGTTAGGAAGGAGTTCTCGGAAGAGTTTCGGGTTCCAAAAATGTAACAACGGATGACGTCGGTTGGTTCCCGTTTTTATAAAATAGATTTTAAATACTCAGAAAAAGATTTTATAAATTTCTTATGATTCTTATAAATCCATAAATCAACATAAAAATAATTAAAAAGATATGACAATTATCTATATTTTATTTTGGACATATAAAAATTAAAATACTCAATTAATATTATTTTTAAATATCCAAACACAGATAACACTTAACAATTAATTCACAGAATAGATACTGAACACAAATAATAATTATTTATTGGCAAAAATAATTACACGATATACCCCGAATATTACATCCTTCCCCCCTTAAAAGGATTCTATCCTCAGAATCTCCTAAGAAAATAGATGAGGGTACTTTTCTTTCATATCGCTTTCTAACTCCCAGGTTGACTCTTCAACCTTTGGGTTTCTCCATAATACTCTTACTAGCTTTACCACTTTATTCCTACATATGACAAATCTGCCTGAAGCTCTATTGGCTCATATTCTATTACATGCCTGGAGTCTAGATTATACTTTTTAAGCATAGATACGTGAAAAACATTGTGAATGTGTTCCATGTGCGGAGGTAACGCCAACTCATAAGCTACTTTGCCGATGCGCTTTAAAATCTCAAAAGGTCCGACATATCTTGGGCTTAGCTTCCCTTTCTTTCCAAACCTCGTTAGTCCTTTCCATGGTGATACTTTCGGTAATACCAAGCTTCCTTCTTCAAATTCCACATCTTTCTTTGACTGGTCTGCATATTTCCCCTGACGATCTTGTGCGGCTATTAATCTCTTCTGGATAATTTTAACAACTTCCTTTATCTGTTGTACCAATTCAGGTCCAAGTATCTTGTGTTCTCCTACTTCGTCCCAATACAGTGGAGATCTACATTTACGTCCATAAAGGGCTTTATAGGGTGGCATCCCAATGCTGGCGTGATAACTGTTGTTATAAGCAAACTCTACCAGAGGTAAATGCTCGTCCTAACTTCCTTTGAAATCAATTCCACAAACACGTAACATATCCTCAATTGTCTGAATCGTTCTTTCACTTTGGCCGTCCGTCTGGGGGTGATAAGTCGTACTCATATTTAATCTCATTCCCAAACATTCTTGAAAACTTTTTCCAAAATCTTGAATTAAACCTTGGGTCTCGATCAGATACGATAGACACATGAGTTCCATGACGAACTACAATTTCCTTCAGGTACATATGGACCAACTTGTCGAGCGAAAATCTTTCATTTATAGGCATAAAATGAGCTGACTTGGTAAGTCTATCCACTATAACCCAAGTGGCATCATGATTAGCCCTTGTCCTTGGTAATCCAACTATGAAATTCATGGTAATATGTTCCCACTTCCACTCTGGAATCTCCAATGGCTGTAACAATCCACTTGATCTCTGATGCTCTGTTTTAACTCTCTGACAGGTATAACATTTGTTAACCCATTCCGCAATTTCCCTCTTCATATCTGGCCACCAATAATTCTCCTTTAAATCCCTGTACATTTTGGTACTCCCTGGATGAATGGAATATCTTGAACTATGTGCCTCTTGTAAAATTTCATTCTTCAACTCCGTCACCGGTGGAATCCAAATTCTAGATGAAAACCTCAGAATACCTTGATCATCCTTTTGCGTGCATAATTCTTCACCTACCAAACGGTTTATATCTTGATCCATTACATCTTCCTGACATTTCTTTATTTTCTCCAACAACTCCGGCTGGAAAGTCATACTGTACACTTTTGCTTCATCGGGCTTGTGAACTTTAATCTCTAATTCCAATTTCTGAAATTCTCTATATATTTCTTCAGGTACTGATAACTCATTTAACCTTTCATTAACGTTCGCTTTACCGGGATGATAATTAATCGAGCAATCATAATCTTTGATCAATTCTAACCATCTCCTTTGCCTCATATTAATTTCCTTCTGAGTGAATATGTACTTCAAACTTTTGTGATCCGTATAAATCTCACACTTCTCTCCATACAGGTAATGTCTCCAAATCTTCAAAGCAAACACTATGGCTGCTAGTTCCAAATCATGATTAGGATACTTCTGTTCGTGTGGTTTCAATTGCCTTGATGCATACGCAATCACTTTATCGTGCTGCATTAGAACACATCATAATCATTTGTGAGAAGCATCGCTATAAATTACGAAATTCCCTTGATCGTCTGGAAGTGACAAAACAGGTTCCGTGATTAGTCTTCGCTTCAACTCCTGAAAACTTCCTTCGCACTTGTCGTTCCATATAAACTTTTCATTCTTTCGTGTAAGCTTCGTCAGTGGTGTTGCAATCCTTGAGAAATTCTGGACGAATCGATGATAATATCCAGCCAATCCCAAGAAACTTCTTACCTCGGTGGGTGTTTTCGGTCTCTCCCAATTCGTAATTGCCTCGATCTTTGCTGGGTCCACTTTGATCCCTTCGTTACTGACTATGTGTCCTAAGAACTGAACCTCCTGTAACCAAAACTCACATTTCGAGAATTTAGCATATAACTTCTTTTTCCTTAAAATCTCCAAATCTGTTCTCAAATGTTCCGCATGATCCTCTTCCGTCTTTGAAAAAATTAAAATATCATCTATAAATACAATAACGAACTTGTCCAAATATTCCTTGAAAATTCTATTCATCAGATCCATAAATGCTGCCGGGGCATTGGTCAATCCAAAAGACATTACTAAAAATTCATAATGTCCTTACCTTGTTCGGAAAGCTGTCTTTGGTATATCTTCTGTCTTGATCTTCAGTTGATGATATCCCGATCTTAAATCAATTTTGGAGAAGTACTTGGCTCCCTTCAATTTTTCAAACAAATCGTCAATTCTAGGTAACGGATACTTGTTCTTGATTGTAAGCTTATTGAGATCCCTATAGTCGATGCATAGTCTCATGCTTCCATCTTTCTTCTTGACAAATAATACCGGGGCTCCCCACGGGGATATACTGGGTCTAATTACTCCTTTCTTTAATAACTCCTGCAATTGCTTCGCTAGCTCTTTCATCTCAACGGGCGCCGTTCTGTACGGGGCCTTGGATACTGGTACTGTTCCCGGTGCTAAGTCGATTACAAACTCAATTTCTCTATCTGGAGGAAGTCCTGGTAACTCATCGGGAAACACGTCTGGAAATTCATTCACTATTAGAATATCTTCAAGTTTTGCTGGCTCCTGACTTTTGTCGATCACATATGCTACGAAATGCTCGCATCCTTGCCGTAATAACTTCTTGGCTTGAATCATTGTTAAGAACTTCTTTACTTGCTTTTGGCCCTTGAACGTTACTATCCTTTCGTCTGGCGTCTTTACCATTACCTTCTTATTTTGACAATCTATTTGGGCATCATGCTTAGATAACCAATCCATTCCTAAGATAACGTCAAATTCTCCTAACTTAAATGGTATCAAATCTACACAAAACTTACTACCAGAGATCTCAATCTCACAATTCCCACAAACTTGATTAACAGATACACATTCTTGATTTGCTAATTCCACAGTCATCATTTCATTTAAATACTCAACTGGACAATTTAACTTACTAACAAAATCTTGTGAAACAAATGATCGGGTTGCTCCTGAATCTATTAACACTTTGGCACATAAAAAATTCGCATTAAGCGTACCTGCCACGACATCCGTATCCTGGATAGCATCCTTTACAGACATGTCAAAAACTCTAGCCCTTGGAGTCTCATCCAAATCCGATTAACGGATTGAAAGTTACGCAATGAACAAGTAAACATCGAATATATAGACCGACAGTTAACCAACAAGTCACAGATAACACATAACACGTCACATAATCAATGATATAACGTTTATAAGGAAGTCTCGGGTCATAAACAGGCTTTCGGACGTTTAAAATGATTTTTAAAACATTTTTCGGAATTAAAACGGATCGTTGGATCAATTTCGGAATAATAAACAGGGTTCGGTTGGCCAATTATGGCTTCAAAACAATTTTATAATAATTATGAGGCCTTAAAACAATTTAAAATAATATTTTAAAGCTCGAAACTATTTTTCAGAATTTTTAAATTATTTTTAAATAATTAAATCTAATTAAATAATTAATTAAAATCAATTAATAACTAACTAAATCAATTAATCAATTAATTTTCAAATTAATTTACTAATTAATCAATTAAAAATTAACTGAAATTAATTAACTAATTAATTCAGATTTATTTTTGAATTAAAATAATTTTTGGAATTAAAATAATAATTTTTGGAATTTTCAGAAATTAAAATCGAATTTTTATAATAAAAATAAATAGGAAATATGATTTTTGAATATTTTTAAAACAGGAATCCTAAATTTGCAAACTATGGAAACTTCAGGGACCAAACTTTATCGTCCCCAAAAGTCCAGTGACTAAATTGAAATTTTTACACCCCCGTCGCCGTAAAATACAGGGGTGGCCGGAGAAGTCGATTCCGGCACCCTCACCTCACCATCTGCTCCAGATTTACACTACACAACACCAGGAATCTATTCGTGCAATCAAAACGTATCAATCATCCCTTTCCTGGCCGGAAATTGGCCAAGAACATCGCCGGTTTCCGGCGAAACATCGAAAACTTAAAAAGACAACTACCTTCGATTCACTAATCCTCCGTTAACGACCTATATACCAATTGATTGCAAATTTCATAAGGAACACAACCCACTATAAATCAACAGCTAATAACCCCTAAATCGAAAGGCCCCAAATTTAAATTGAAAACATTCATACGGGTTATAAACCCTAATTTTAAAATTCGAGAATTAAACCCACTTTTGAGCATGTTATTGGACTCCAAATCAGACGTATGACATATGAAAATCATCAGGAAAACAAGCTCTACGACATGCAATTATCAAATCATTCAAACAATCTTCCGAACAAAAATTCATATTTTTAATAAAAATAATTCAAAAATAAATAAATTTTCAGAAAATAAACCTTGATTTCTGCAGTGATATGGAACACATAATATGATAGTACTCCTTGAGACCTTCGATTTGGTTACTCCAACTTTTCCAACTGATTTCAATAACACCTTGAAATTGTAGTTTGATTCTCAGAAGGTTTTATGAATTTAGGGTTTTTCTCTGGAAAATTATATAATTAACTGTCTGCAAATGATTTTAATACGAAATAAAATACGGTAAAAGGCTATTTATAATTACGGAAAATTAGTATCCCGTTGGGTCATTCCGGATATAAAACGATACGTTTATTTATAAAAACTGATCCAAACGGTATCGGTTTTCGGGATAATTATCCAATTCAGTACAATTTGTACTGCGCTCTTGGTCTCAGCGCCTGGTTACACGTATTACGAGGTGATAATTGTGATAATTTAATAAAAAGCTCCCGTTTATCGCAAATACGAGTTTTATTAATTTACCGAAATAAATATTGTATCGAAAATGTTGCGCTGGGACCCGCACAGGACAAACCGTACGCCGGATCGAAAAAGTCGAAACATGGAAAATGCTCGGAATATTACAATTAGGTTAGGAAGGAGTTCTCGGAAGAGTTTCAGGTTCTAAAAACGTAACAACGGATGACGTCGGTTGGTTCCTGTTTTTATAAAATAAATTTTGAATACCCGGAAAAAGATTTGATAAAATTCATATGATTCCTATAAATTCATAAATCAACATAAATATAATTAGGAAGATATGACAATTATCTATATTTTATTTTGGACATATAAAAATTAAAATACTCAATTAATAATATTTTTAAACATCCAAACACATTTAACTCTTAACAAATAATTCACAGAATAGATACGGAACACATATAATAATTATTTATTAGAAAAAATAATTACACGATATATCCCGGATATTACAAGAATTGAAATGGGAGCATATCACAATGGATTTTATAGTTGGATTACCTAGGACCAGATCTAACCATGATGTTATTTGGGTAATAATTGATCGATTGACTAAGTCAGCTCATTTTCTACCGATTAACGAGAGATTCTCGATGGACAAGTTGGTTCATATGTACCTAAAGGAGATTATCACTCATCATGGAGTTCCAGTGTCTATTGTGTCAGATAGAGACCCCCGCAAACAGATGGTCAAAGTGAGCGTATGATTCAAACCATAGAAGACATGTTGAGATCTTGTGCCTTAGACTTTAAAGGAAATTGGGACGATCACCTACCTTTACTGGAGTTTTCATATAACAATAGCTATCATGCCAGTATTGGAATACCTCCGTACGAAGCCCAGTATGGAAGAAAGTGTAGATCGCCGATATGTTAGGACGAAGTTAGAGAACGAAAAATAGTTGGCCCTGAATTGATTCAACAGACGAAAGAAGCGGTAGATGTGATTCGGAATCGATTGATCGCGGCTCAAGATAGATAAGAGAAGTATGATGACCCACATAGAAAGAATGTAGAATACGAAATAGAAGAAGCTATCCTGTTGAAGGTGTCGCCCTGGAAAGGGATCACTAGATTTGGCAAAAAGGGAAAGTTGAGTCCTAGATTTATCGGACCTTTTGAGATTGGGTAAAGTTGGAAAAGTGGCATACGAATTGGCCTTACCGCCACAAATGCAGCACATCCACAACTTTTTTCACGTATCATTGCTTAAGGAGTTTAACCCCGGCACCAAATGTATCATAGAGAATGAACCAGTGGAGATTGAGCCAGATTTGTCTTATGTCGAGCAACCAATTAGCATTCTAGATAGAAAGGATAAAGTATTAAGGAATAAGATAGTTCCTTTAGTTAAATTTTTGTGGAGAAATCCCAAAGTTGAAGAGTCAACTTGGGAATTAGAAAGTGATATTTTAGATAAGTATCCTCATCTGTTTGCTTAGATTTTGGGGACAGAATCCTTTAAGGGGGGAAGATTGTAACGTCTGTAAATATTATGATATTATAAAATCTATGATGTGGCATTATTGTGCATTACTGTGACTACATAAGTTTCTAAATATTGCTTTCCAGTGATTATGTGAATTAAGTAAATAAGAATATATTTTCTTTCGTGACGATTCGAATCTTCGTACAAATATTTAGATATGGAAATTCTGTGCTTAGACGATTAGAAAAATTGGTATAATGCTAGATTATATTTTAATACTTTATTTGCATTAAATTTTAATTAAATTGTATATTTATGTGGCTTGTTATAGAAGTATTATTATAAAGAAAATTCTTTTAAAAATTATTTTTATTCAAATTTCTTGAAAATACTCTTATAAAACTTCTAAAATCCTAAAGTAATTTATGGTATAATTTTTGTGATTTATGGAATTGTACTTTATTTATTAAAATTCATTATTTTTAAGCATATTTTAAATCTAGAAAAATGATTACTAGATTACTAATGTACCCTTGCATGCAAAATCCCTTTTAATAGAGACCAAGGATAGGACCGTCATTTACAACCCCACTAACTCACTTTAACCAAGCAAAGCACTAATCTACCCTTACATGCAAAATGGCTTAAGCTTGTAGTAAGGGCATAAAGGTCATTTCTCAATTCCACTACCACTTTAACAAATCAAAAACCAAAAATACAAGCTTACTCTCTCATTTTGCACACACATTTCACTCTTTCCCCTCTCCTTTCTCTCCATTCGGCCGACGCCACCCCCTCCCCCTCTTCTTTCATTTTTTTTATTTTCTCAAACACTTTGATCAAGGAGCTAATTCCCTCATATTCCCACATTTATACTTGGAAAATCTGGCTAATAAAAGGTATGTTTTAATATGTGTTGATGTGTTCTTGTAGCCAAGATTTAGGCTTTGAATTCTCATGAATTTAAGGACTAAAATCATAAGGTCTTAAAGATATGGACTTGATATGGTCTTGGAGAAGTACTTTTACTTCAACTTTCTAAGTCATAATCTTGTTCATATCATTTGGAAATGATTTATTAAAAGAGCCAAATGTATATGGATTGTTCTTTAGAAATTTCTATGAAAATGACTTTGCATGTTGCTTATAAAACATTTTTGCTTCTAAAAATGATTAATTATAATGTTTAAACTCTTGAATGCTATGTTTTTTTCAATTATATTAGGTTTTAATACTTGCATGTTAGTTATAGCCCTTGCATGTTGAAATTAACCCTTGCATATTGATTTACAAGTAATTTTAGAGTGGGAAACCATACTTGCTTGCTATGAGCTTTGATACTTGATTTTTATGAGGTGCATACCACGAATTATGTGTTAAATTGATAGTTTAAATATTTCACGATTAAAAGAGATTAAAATCAGTAGGTATCAAGTGCTTAACCTAAGTGTATAATTCGAATTATGCTTAGAACTTAGAGATATGAAGTTGTCTAGCTAGTTGCCTCTCTTGACCCCTTGATAATTGGTAATTATGGTAAATAAAATGAAAATCAACCTTGTGCACTATAGGTCAGTAGGTGTTAGCATGATATTAGGCTTGGTTGTTGGTTTGTGTATTGGTTTAGGTGGTTAAGAAGGGAGTTAAAGTGGACGGGATGCATTAGTCCTATTTGGACGTAATTCAGCACTAGAAGTTTAGGTCATTTTAGGTATGCATTGGTGAGGCCTTGTTAGACCCAAGTTCAGTGGAATTAGGACTTGGTATGTACTTGAGTCCAGAAGCTTTATATTGGATAAAATCATGCATTTGGTTAGGTGCACAAGCACAAAACCGAGAGGAACTCAGAACATGGCAGATTTGGTACAAGTCCATATTTGACCCATTATAACCATGTTTTAGGATAGATATTCATTGGTACTTGGTTTATAATAGTATAATGAAGACTTAGGAAGCTTAACAAGTCATTAAAATCAATAATTGAACAATTTAAGTGAGTTTTAAGTTGGTAAAAATAAAGAAGATTGGTAAGCGGGGAAGGAAGATTTATTTCAACTTCTACTTAAGGCCTAGGGAGGCCTGAGTGAGGTTTTTGAGTCATTCCAACTTTGAGAGTTAGTTTAGAGTCTTAGGAACCTCAGAGAGTTGGTTTGGAGTGATTGCCCAAGGTGGAGATACCCCATTTCCGCCAAAATACCCGAGAGTCACCATAAGAGTTGCATTAGGAAGCCTAAGGAGTGCATTGTGTTTAAGTGCTTTATGAGTAAGGGCTCAATGTAAAGTCAGGTTTGGGAGGTGCATTATGTCATAAGAGTCTGTAGAAATCATAATTAAGGGAAGGCCCAAGGTATAAATGTATATTTGTGCCGAGGCACACAAGTGGTGCCAAGGCGTGCATCTGGGAAGAGTTTAGAGTATGCATTAGTTTTGTGAGTCATTGTGAGTGAGGCCTAAGTGTGCCTTACTATTTTTGGGATAAGTTGAGGTCTATAAAAGAAGAGTAATAGTATTAATCATAATTTTTATGTGTTACTTGGTCATGTGCATAAGAATCTGAAATAGTGTATAGAGTATAAGTATGTACTATTAAATAAATGTTATATTGCCATCATTATGTGTTATGTGATTTATTTGATGCATATGCTACTTGTATCTAAATAAGCCTGCATATATGCATGTGTATATATATATATATATATTTTTACATATATAATTATACTCAGAGGGGTAGTTAGCAAGTGTTATTGATAAGAGTACCATTATTGTAGGTTCAAGTAGGAGGCCAGGAAAGGAACCCACAGACGATTCCATTCATGTACTCAGTAAGCGTAGTTCAGGCAAGTGAACTCTCAACTTATCTTTATAATTCCATTTCTTGTGATTGAATACACTATAAATGCTTGACTATCGTTTAATAATATTGACCAGTCCCTGACATCACTCAATGATTGGATCTTGAAGTTAGTTAATCGCTTCCATACTTGAATTGACCCCCTTTTTATCACATATTACCTCGTATCCCTGTGAATACCCTACAAATAGTTCCTTAATATATATCCAGTGAAACCTAAAACCCTCATACATTAGATTCATTTCCTTTGGAAACCCAAACACTAATATCATCCTCTCATTTGAACTTTGTAAATACCAACCCTTGTTATATTGTCCTTGATCAAGAACCCTTTTAATTTGAAATGAGTTATTAAAAAAGGAATTGAATGATATGATGAGACTGAGGCGCCAGTCACTGTTATAGTTTTAAAACCTCGGTAGCGAGGAGCCTGATGGTTTTATAGGGCCAATGTGTGTCGAGGATCCTCAATAGTAGTGAATCACTTGTTATGTGGTTCGGAGCTTTGATGTGGGCTGATCACCCATCATTGCTCATAGCGCTGTGTGATTTCAATTCCATTCACTTATTAAAATCTTGAACTTTTACTTGAAATTTCATAGTGTTGATTTACCTTCTGTTATTTTTTTATTAAAGCATATGATGAAATGTTGTACCCCATTATTCACTTGCTGAGCCCTTTACCCATTAATATTGTGTAATAACCCCCAAAATTTTCAACTTTTTGTAACCCTTGTGAATAGTGTTTTTGCTGAATGAGAAAACTTTTCATGCCAAACTATGTAGGGGTTCTGTTATGGATATTATGAGATTTTATTAGTACTCTATACGATATATGAGTGTATATAAAGATCGTCAGAATCCAATTCCGAACACTTTGGTTTTTCCCGGAAATCCACTAGATACGGAGAGAATTGAGTATAAGGTAACAGGATAAAAAGGATTTAAATTAAAGGATTATAATAGAGGATCATAAAAAGGAATATAATGTATTGAGAAAGGTTAAGGGAACCTAAGTAATAAGATCCCGGGTATGATCCTTCAAACGATAAACGAGAACGAAAGTTAAGCGAACCGTATAACAGATCAGCGGTCATTAGGCAAACAATTAGGAAGTTAATCAAAGGGATTAGAGTGAGTGATGTCACCCAACCAATGAGAGGAGGACAAAGAGGGAAGGATGACATCACAACATGACATAGGCATGACATGGGAAGGAAGGAGATGTGGTGGCTTTTTAACCACACAAAATCAAGGGCAAATAGGTAATTGACTAAATCAAACACAAAAACAAATCAACCAAGCCAAGAAAATTCATTCTTCATCAAAATCAAAAAGAAACCAAGGCATTGTTCTTGAGAGCTCTCGGCTTTTTACTATTGCAAAAGGCAAGAAAATTCAAAATCAAAGATCCAAGCTTCCTAAATTGATGAGTTAATTCCCTAATCATCTTCATGCTTAGTTAGGGCTATATCATGAGTTTAAGCCATCAATTCCTTCTCAATCTTCTTCATTTAATCAAAGAAGAAGACAATGAATAGTGTTTTCAAGTTTTTAACTTGAAATTTTTCTTGTTTTCCTTGAAGATCCAAGCATTCCTAAGACTTCTCAAAGCTTCTTAAGGCTTCCTAGCTACTCCCACCACTTCAAGGAAGGTATATCATCTCCAAACCCTAGATTCCTATGTATTATAAGATTATTTTAATTAGTAGGGTGATATTGTAGCTTGATGTTTGTGATTTAGAGTTTGGGATTGAAATGGTATTGAAATGGAATGGTAAATGTTGTTGTTTTGATTAAAAGAACTTAAGTATGGTTAAAGTTAAGCTTAGGCATAAGTATGAATTTTAAAATTGAATTGGTTGGGGTTGTCATGATGTGATAAGGATGGATGTTGGTTGTATGTTGGATTTGAGGTTGAATTGGGTTGGTTTTGAATGGTTTAAAATTGGGAAATCGTGTAAACATAGCCGTCGTAACGTCCGATTTTCTTTAGACTGTTTTTGTGCATAACATTAGGACCCGAGAACCCCCTGCTAGATTATGACCATTGCCATGTTTAGATATCTCATGTTACGAGCTTCGTTTTGATATGTAGTTCGTTCGATTCCGATGCACGGTTTAGGAGAAACGACCGTTTCATGTAACGGCGTTTCGCGAACGAAACTTTTCCCCTCGCCTTACTTTGAAACATAGGTTAAAGACCAAAAAGGGTTAATTAATGTATGAAACATTTATGGTAACTGTGTTAGGCAGTTGGTAAGACACTCGCGAAGGAATCGCCTTAAAACTCGTAAAGGTTAAATAATTAAAAGTAGTGGAGCCGAGGGTACCCGAGTGACTTAAGCGAGTCAGTAAGCGCAAAACAAGCGTTAGAGTCTAAGTTAGTTAAAGTATAGATTTACAAGTGACTTTGGTTTAATTCCAACTTACTTGTTGTTTATAGGTTACCAGACTCGTCCCGAGCCTTTTATCACCCCAAGTCGCTCAGGCAAGTTTTCTACCCGTTATAACTGTTGTTGTGATGTATATATGTATTTGCATTATCTTGCGATAGATGCATGTTGGTTAATTAGCAAATGTTGCAATATATTGAAGCATGTTGCTATGGTATATATATATATGCATGCCTATTTCGTATTCTTTCCATATATATCTGTTGATTCAGTTGATAATACCTATGCTAGAGGATAGCGGTAATTTGCATATACCCTTAGTATAGGGACCCAAAGGTGAAAATATTTTCTAAAACCGGGAGTCGAGGATCCCGAGTAGATTTTGTATATATGGATATAAATATATATATACTTATATATATATATGGTCATAGTTTTCAAAACTATTAATCGAATAAGGGTTATTCGATAACTTTATATTAATTATTGAATATTATTTCGAATATTATTCGAGGGCTTATGACTCCTTTATATTATTATTGAATATTACTTGGATATTCAATCGAGGATGTATGACTCCTTTATTTTATGAATATTATTTATAATATTCATTCGAGGTATTATGACTCCGCTTATTACTGAAATATATTCTTTATTTTATTAAAGAATAATTTTTCGATAATCAAACTTATTTTCGATTATTCAAATAAAGATAGTACTTTCATATAAGTATATCTTTGGTTATTTAATACTCGTTTGAAGTATAAGTTTTAATACTTCAACTTCAATTATTTTTATAAAGATTATTCTTTATGGGAATATTATTTAAATAATAATATTCAGACATTTTCTAAATATTCCGGGGACTGATTTACTTCATTAAATCAGCTTTAGTCCAAACACTCTTTAAAGTGTTTTCGAGTCTTCAAAATGATTTTTAAAAAGTTAGAGCGGATCCCAAAACTCATTTTTATATTTAAGATCTTCCTTTTTAAGGGGATTTTAATACTCGCTCAAAACCTGAGGGATCCGGCTCTGTGGTGTATTTTATATTCGCAACACGGTTGCAGTTTTGGTAAATGAATTGATTACTTACCCAACGTTCGGGAAGTAAGTCCATCTATTGAGTCGGCATAAGCAACATGGGCTCAGTGGGCGTCCATGATAGTGTAAGTGGCTCAGTGGGAGTCCATCAAATGCATAAGTGGCTGAGTGGCAGTCCAGCATAAGGTCCTATTACGACCAGGGTGATGACCAGTGGGGAATTCGTCCATCTACTAGTAGAAAAGGTTACTTATGGGTATCTTTGCCTGATCAGCAAGATATCTGGTTTATGCCAAATTCTTTTCCTTTCCAAATTTATTGGATATTGCAATTCTGTTCATACTTTACATGATAGAGGTTTTCAGGAAATTGTATAAAGAAGATGTATGTGTGGATATATATATATATATATATCAGAACTTAATGAAGTATATCATAACTTCATTTCCTTTAATAATATTTCAAAGATTTAATCTATTCAAATCTTGTCTTATAGTCTCATCTATCTGATGAACTGTTGAAAGCTCATTATACTTTGAACAGTGGTAGTTCAAGCAGCTTTTTAAATGATATAAGTATAGTGAAGTATTTGGTAACTTCATCCCTTGTTTTTTACTTATATCTAGTAAGTAATTATCTTACGCATGATAAAAGATTCTAGTAAGTATCCATTTAGATACTTATATTATTGTTATCACTATATATTATCTTGCGAGCTGTAAGGCTCACTCTTGCTTTATTTCTTCATCACACAACAACAGTTAGGAAAGATGGCCAGACTCCAGCAGACCCAGCGCAAGCGCGTGGGAAGCATCCCGCGTCTTCCCGATGATGTTGTAGCTGCTATAGCTGCAGAGGTAGATCTATTGGTAGATCAGGCATTCTATTTTTGAGAATCAAATTATGTATAATTATAACTTGTGGCAGATAATGGCAATTAACTGTAAATTATCAAGTAATCATTTTGGGTTGTAATAACTTTTAAATTGTGGATTCAAAGACTTGTACTTATTTCAATTTCATCTCTGAGACTATAACGGGTTGTGGTGTGTGTTAGTGTGGGGTCACAGCATAAGGTTATTTATTATTAATTAAGTGAAGTGATATTATGGAAAGAAAGACCGTGACGACCCGGATCCCCGACCCCGGATCTGGGGGTGTTACAGAAATGGTATCAGAGCTAAGCGTTATAAACCTCAGAGATGATGCAACGATATAATAACAAACTCACAAAGATAATAAGAACTCTTGCCAAGTCATGGTCGGACTACTTAAAGTAGTGCTGACAGTTAAAACCCTTACGGGAACCCTTATAAGTATCATGATAGTAACTTAGCTCGTTTAATGTGTAGGCGCCTGAGATAGAGGACCCTGAGATGTTCGAGCGTGAACATGATGAGGCACTGCTAGATGTTGAGGATCAGGAGGAGCCTGAGATGGAGGAGGATGAGGAGGACCCCTCAGAGGAGTCAGAGACGGAGGTCATTGCTATTTCAGATGAGGAGGACCCCTCAGAGGAGTCAGAGACAGAGGTTATTGCTATTCCAGATGAGGAGGACCCGGATGAGGTCCCAGTAGCTGAGGAGCGTGTTGGACCTATGGTAGTGTATGCTGGTACCCCATTACCCACACTTCCGGTGGTCAGAGCCCCTACCCCTCCACCACTATCCTGGATTCCCGATGATGACAGCTCAGAGACCCATACTTCCGAGCCTAGGCAGATCGAAGAGGCACCCTCAGCGGCTCTGAATTCACCACCTCTTGACCCTGCCCACAGGCAGTCTTCGTTAGCTCATGGATATGTTCAGGATGTTCTGAGGACCCGAGTGGCTGTTGCCGAGGGCCGACTGGATGAGGCCAGGCGGGAGTTGGATGCAGAGAGGGCGGGTAGGCGTACCCGAGCTTATGAGACTAGGGCTTCTATACCCCGATCCTTGAGGAGGGAGCTTACGGGGATAGAGCTCACATCCCAAGCGAGGCTCAGATCGCTCCAGGGGGACAGGCATGGTAGGATCTCCAGGCGGCAGGCCGACTATATGTTCCGTCGTGCGATGGAAAGGGTATGAGAGCTGACCCGCTCCGGTGTGTGATTCAGGATTGATAATGGAATAGTCTAGTTGTCTAGTTAGCCGAGGCTTTAGTAAGAGCCAATTTTTCGGGATAGTTGACTTGTATATAGCATCCCTTTTTTCTGACTAGACAGATAGACTCTTGTGTATCACTTTTGGGACAGATGACTGTAGCACTGTTGTACTTTTGACCAGATCAAACTATGTATTTCTCGCATTATGTATATATTTGTTTCCTTTGGTTCAGTTCATTAGTGACAGGATCACTGTTTTTATCATTATTATTACTGCACTTCGTATTAGAACTTTCTTAAAATAATAGAATTGCGATATACGTTCTCCCCATTATAAGAGCTGTGCAAGGCACAATGTTGTATATGATTGTGACCTAACGTTGAATTTCCCAATAATTTTTTTTTATTATCAGAATCATGCCGCCAAGAAAGATTGGAACTAGGGCGAACCCTGGATCTGAGGACCAGGGAAGCCATAACCAGGATGATAGGAACCAGGAACACAGTGAAGAGGAAGATGAGGATTATGTGGAACAGGATGACTCCCTGTATGAAGAGGAAGAGCAAACATATGATGTTGAGGGATTTGAGATAGAGGCTGAAGAAGGAGAAATCGAGGTTGAGCAACCAGTACCAAACCCAGGCATGGATCCCATGGGCCAGTTCATGCAACTCCTAAGGCAGAATTTGGAACGTCAACCCAACCCACCCCCTCAAGGAAATAACAATACTGTGGCAAACTCTTTCAGGGCTTTTAAGTCCCTTAAGCCCCCTGAGTTCCACGGATCAGCCGACCCAGTTGAGGCAAGGGCATGGTTAAAGGAAATGGAGAAATCCTTTGAGATTTTGAGTACCGATGAGGCACAGAAGACTGTATTTGCTACCTACCTTCTGAAAGGAGAAGCTAACTACTGGTGGGAGGCCAAGAAAAACATGGAGACAGATGCTATTATAACCTGGGAGAGATTTAGTCAGTTGTTTCTAGGGAAGTATTTCCTGAGGTTTATGGAAAACCAGATGAAGCTCAAGTTCTTGGAGCTAAAGCAGAATAACTTGTCTGTAGCAGAGTACGAAGCGAAATTTACTGAGTTATCAAGGTTTGTGCCGGAGTTTATGAGCACCGAGGAAAAGAAAGCTAGGAGGTTTCAGCAGGGACTGAAACCGTGGATTCAGAATAGGGTGGCAATCCTTGAGCTTACGGACTATGCCACTCTGGTGCAAAAGGCAACGATTGTAGAAGTCGGAAGTGAACAGATGCAGAAGGAAAGAGAGAAGGAAGGAATAAAGAGGAAAAGTATGAGCATGGGTGGAGGTTCCGCAGGAAGGAGCTTCCCAACTAGATTTAATCGAGGAGCAGTGTCCCTACCAGGAAGGAACACTGGGTTTAAGCGGCCAATGAGTGTGAGTGTGAGCCAGGGCGGCCAGAAATTAAGAATGTCCTATTCCAACCAGTCTCGACCCCCATTGCCAGCCTGTAATATATGTGGAAGGAATAACACTGGGGAGTGTAAAGGAAAGCCAGTAACCTGCTTTAAGTGCGGTCGGGAAGGCCACTATTCAACTAAGTGCCCATCATCAACCCCTGTCGTCATTCCAACCACCACTTGTCATCAGTGTGGACGCCCAGGTCATTGGAAGAGGGAATGCCCAATGAACAAACCAGCAGCTTCGGGAGCAAGCAGGGCTGCTTCTAATAAGCCACCTACTGCGAGGACTTTCAACATGACAGTCCAGGATGCTATGAAAGATTCAGATGTGATAGCAGGTACCCTTTCTCTAAATTCAGTCAGTGCAAATGTTTTATTTGATTCGGGAGCAACTAAATCTTTTATATCAAAGGACTTTGCGCGTAAGTTAAGACTTAAGGCTGAACCCTTGATAGAACCCTTGCAAGTAGAAATAGCGAATCATGAAATTATTCCTGTTAACCAGATTCACCCCGCCTGTGAGATAGGCATAGGGGAGCAATCTTTTAGTGTTGATCTGATTCCTTTTAAATTAGGGGAGTTTGATGTAATTTTGGGAATGGACTGGCTATCTAGCAATGATGCTCAGATAGACTGTAAAGGGAAGAAAGTTAAGCTAAATGTCCCAGGGAAGAAAGAAGTTATATTTAGAGGAAAGAGGCAGACGCAGAAATTTTTGACCATGGCCCAGGCCAAAAGGATGCTACGAAAAGGAAGTGAGGCCTACCTAGCCTATGTGGTGGACATGCAGAAGGAGGTGCCTAACTTACAAGATATTCCAGTAGTCAACGAATTTGAAGATGTATTCCCACAAGACCTTCTGGGATTACCACCCGATAGAGTGATTGAATTTGCTATTGAGTTGGCCCCAGGGACGGCGCCAGTTTCAAAAGCACCTTACCGGTTAGCCCCGTTAGAAATGAAGGAATTAGCTATCCAATTGCAGGAACTCTTGGATAAGGGTATGATAAGACCTAGTGTGTCTCCATGGGGAGCACCCGTTTTATTTGTTAAGAAGAAAGATGGGAGCATGAGGCTGTGCATAGACTATCGAGAGTTGAACAAGCTAACCATAAAGAACAGGTACCCATTACCTAGAATAGACGATCTGTTCGACCAGCTAAAGGATGCTGTTTATTTTTCCAAGATCGACCTGAGAACTGGATATCACCAACTAAAGATTAAACCCGAAGATATTTCCAAGACAGCGTTCCGTACCAGGTATGGGCATTATGAGTTCTTGGTAATGTCCTTTGGATTAACCAATGCCCCAGCGGCTTTCATGGATTTAATGAATAGAGTATTTAAGAAGTACTTGGACAAATGTGTGATAGTTTTTATCGATGATATTTTGATCTACTCAAGGACTGAGACAGAACATGCAGAGCATTTGAGGATAGCTCTAGGAATACTCAGAGAGGAACAGTTATATGCCAAATTCTCGAAGTGTGAATTCTGGCGGAATAAGGTACAGTTTTTAGGACATGTGATCAATAAAGAAGGAGTATTGGTCGACCCCTCCAAGATAGAGGCGGTCTCAAATTAGGAAAGGCCAACCACACCCACAGAGGTAAGGAGTTTTATAGGATTGGCCGGCTACTATCGTAGATTTGTACAGGACTTTGCGAAGATAGCAGCCCCTTTCACATGACTTACTCGTAAGACAGAGAAGTTTGAATGGATGGAGAAATGCGAGAACAGTTTTCAGGATTTAAAGAAAAGGTTGATAACGGCTCCGGTATTGGCATTGCCGGACGGAAAAGGAGATTTTGTGATATATAGTGACGCGTCGCACAAAGGATTAGGATGTGTGCTTATGCAGCACGGTAAAGTGATTGCGTATGCATTGAGGCAATTGAAGGAATACGAGGTTAGATATCCTACTCATGACCTTGAGCTCGCGGCAATAGTATTTGCCTTAAAAATTTGGAGGCACTACTTGTATGGAGAGAAGTGCGAGATTTTCACAGACCATAAGAGCCTCAAGTACATATTTACGCAGAAAGAGCTCAACATGCGCCAGAGGAGATGGTTAGAACTAATCAAGGACTATGATTGTGAGATTCTTTATCATCCAGGGAAAGCCAATGTGGTGGCTGATGCCCTTAGTAGAAAGGAAAGACTCAAAATGATAACGACTTCGGAAGAATTGATAAGAGATTTTGAGAGAATGGAAATAGAAGTAAAGGTAACCGGAACTGGAACTGAAAAGCTTTTTGAGATCTCAATGCAGCCAGAGTTATTGGAAAAGATCAGATTGTGCCAGGAGAAAATAGTGAATGAAGGTAGAGAGTCAATGACTGGAGAGGAGATCCATACTGAGAAAGATGATAAAGGGATAATGAGGTACTCCTACCGGATTTGGGTTCCGAATGTTCAAGAGCTTAAAGATGAGATATTGGATGAAAGCCATAGTTCAAGGTATTCCATTCACCCGGGAAGTACCAAGTTGTATAGGATTTGAAGGAATATTACTGGTGGCCCAACATGAAGAGGGACGTAGCAGAATGGGTAAGTAAATGTTTGACTTGCCAAAGTGTAAAGGCAGAGCACCAGAGACCCAGTGGACTCTTGCGACCCCTGGAGATTCCCGAATGGAAATGGGAACAGATAGCGATGGATTTTGTTGTAGGCTTGCCAAGGACGAAAGCCAATCACGACGCCATTTGGGTAATTATAGACCGACTGACAAAGTCAGCTCATTTCATTCCTATCAATGAGAGATACACAGTCGATAGACTGGTGGACATTTACCTTAAGGAAATAGTAACGCGACATGGAGTCCCAGCGTCCATTGTCTCAGACCGAGACCCCAGGTTCAACTCCAGATTTTGGAGGAGCTTTCAGGAATGTGCGGGGACCAAGTTAAATATGAGTACCGCGTACCATCCCCAGACGGATGGGCAGAGTGAAAGGACCATCCAGACACTAGAGGATATGTTGAGAGTCTGTGCAATAGACTTTAAAGGGAGTTGGGATGATCACTTGCCGTTGATCGATTTTTCTTATAACAATAGCTTTCATGCTAGCATCGGAATGCCGCCTTATGAGGCCCTGTACGGAAGAAGGTGTCGATCTCCCTTATACTGGGATGAAGTAGGAGAGCGGAAGATGCTCGGACCCGAAGTGGTCCAAAGGACCAAAGATATAGTGGATCTTATCAGAGGGCGACTTGTAGCAGCCCAAGACAGACAGAAGAAATATGCAGACCTAGCCCGAAAGGACAAGGAATATGAAGTAGGGGACTTAGTATTGCTAAAGGTATCCCCTTGGAAGGGATTAATGAGGTTCGGAAGGAAAGGAAAACTAAGCCCAAGATACATTGGACCTTTTGAGATATTAAGACGGATTGGAAAGTTAGCTTACGAGCTAGCCTTACCCCCTAATTTGCAACAAGTTCATAATGTGTTCCATGTGTCAATGCTAAGGAAGTATCATCGGGATGCCAGACACATAGTGGAGTACGAGCAGGTGGATATGCAGCCAGATCTAACTTACGTGAAGAAGCCAGTAAGGATTATAGATAAGAAAGAGCAGGTGCTTCGGAACAAAGTGATCAAGCTAGTCAGAGTACTATGGCAGAATCATAATGTGGAAGAATCAACTTGGGAACTAGAGAGCACAATGCTAGAAAAGTACCCCCATTTATTTTCTGTTTGATTCCGGGACGGAATCCTTTTAAGGAGGGAAGACTGTAATAACCCCCAAAATTTTCAACTTTTTGTAACCCTTGTGAATAGTGTTTTTGCTGAATGAGAAAACTTTTCATGCCACACTATGTAGGGGTTCTGTTATGGATATTATGAGATTTTATTAGTACTCTATACGGTATATGAGTGTATGTAAAGATCGTCAGAATCCAATTCCGAACACTTTGGTTTTTTTCCAGAAATCCACTAGATATGGAGAGAATTCAGTATAAGGTAACAGGATAAAAAGGATTTAAATTAAAGGATATAAATAGAGGATCATAAAAAGGAATATAATGTATTGAGAAAGGTTAAGGGAACCTAAGTAATAGAATCCCGGGTATGATCCTTCAAACGATAAACGAGAACGAAAGTTAAGCGAACCGTATAACAGATCAGCGGTCATTAGGCAAACAATTAGGAAGTTAATCAAAGGGATTAGAGGAGTGATGTCACCCAACCAATGAGAGAGGACAAGGAGGGAAGATGACATCACAACATGACATAGGCATGACATGGGAAGGAAGGAGATGTGGTGGTTTTAAACACAAAATCAAGGGCAAAAGGTAATTGACTAAATCAAACACAAAAACAAATCAACCAAGCCAAGCAAATCATTCTTCATCAAAATCAAAAAGAAACCAAGGCATTGTTCTTGAGAGCTCTCGGCTTTTTACTATTAAAAGGCAAGAAATTCAAAATCAAATCCAAGCTTCCTAAATTGGTGAGTTAATTCCCTAATCATCTTCATGCTTAGTTAGGGCTATATCATGAGTTTAAGCCATCAATTCCTTCTCAATCTTCTTCATTTAATCAAAGAAGACAATGAATAGTGTTTTCAAGTTTTTAACTTGAAATTTTTCTTGTTTTCCTTGAAGATCCAAGCATTCCTAAGACTTCTCAAAGCTTCTTAAGGCTTCCTAGCTACTCCCACCACTTCAAGGAAGGTATATGTAACACCCCCAGATCCGGGGTCGGGGATCCGGGTTGTCACGGTCTTTCTTTCCACAATATCACTCACTTAATTAATAATAAATAACCTCATGCTGTGACCCCATACTAACACACACACAACCCGTTATAGTCTCAGAGATGAAATTGAAATAAGTACAAGTCTTTGAATCCACAATTTAAAATTATTACAACCCAAAGTGATTACTTGATAATTTACAGTTAATTGCCATTATCTGCCACAAGTTATAATTATACATAATTTGATTCTCAAAAGTAGATGGTCTGAACTACAATGGATCTACCTCTGCAGCTATAGCAGCCACAACATCATCGGGAAGACGCGGGGCGCTTCCCACGCGCTTGCGCTGGGTCTGCTGGAGTCTGGCCATCTCTCCTAACTGTTGTTGTGTGATGAAGAAATAAAGCAAGAGTGAGCCTTACAGCCCGCAAGATAATACATAGTGATAACAAAATATAAGTATCTAAATGGATACTCACTATAATCTTTATCGTGTGTAAGATAATTACTTACTAGATATAATGTAAAACAAGGAATGAAGTTACCAATACTTCACCACACTTATATCATTTATAAAGCTACTTGAACTACCACCGTTCAAAGTATTATAAGTTTTAAGAAAAACATCCCATAGATGAGACCACAAGTTAAGACTTGAATAGATTCAATCTTTGAAATATTATTGAATGAAAAAGTTATGAGATACTTTATTTAGTCCCGATATTATATATCCACTATATATATCTCTAAAACATTTCCTGGAACCTCTGTTATGTAAAGTATGAACAGAGTTGCAATATCCAATGAATTTGGAAGGAAAAGAAAACCTTTGGCATAAACCAGATATCTTGCTGATCAGGCAAAGATACCCATAAGTAACCTTTTCTACTAGTAGATGGACGAATTCCCCACTGGTCATCACCCTGGCCGCATTAGGACCTATGCTGGACTGCCACTCAGCCACTTATGCATTTGATGGACTCCCACTGAGCCACTTACACTATCATGGACGCCCACTGAGCCCATGTTGCTTATGCCGACTCAATAGATGGACTTACTTCCCGAACGTTGGGTAAGTAATCAATTCATTTACCAAAACTGCAACCTTGTTGCGAATATAAAATACACCACAGAGCCGGATTCCCCAGGTTTTGAACGAGTATTTAAATCCCCTTTAAAAGGAAGATCTTAAATATAAAAATGAGTTTTGGGATCCGCTCTAACTTTTAAAAATCATTTTGAAGACTCGAAAACACTTTAAAGAGTGTTTGGAGTAAAGCTGATTTAATGAAGTAAATCAGTCCCCTGAATATTTAGAAAATGACTGAATATTATTATTTAAATAATATTCCCATAAAGAATAATCTTTTATAAAATAATTGAAGTAGAAGTTTTAAACTTATACTTGAAACGAGTATTAAATAACCAAAGATATACTTATATGAAAGTATTATCTTTATTTGAATAATCGAAAATAAGTTTGATTATTAACACCTTATTCTTTAATAAAATAAAGAATATATTTCAGCAAATAATCGGAGTCATAGATCCTCAAATGAATATTCAAATAATATTCAATAAATAAAAATAAGCTGAGTCATAAGCCCTCGAATGAATATTCGAAATAATATTCAATAAATAAATAAGCTGAGTCATAAGCCCTCGAATGAATATTATAAATAATATTCATTAAATAATAAGCTGAGTCATACCTCGAATGAATATTATAAATAATATTCATTAAATAAAATAAAGGAGTCATACATCCTCAAATGAATATCCAAGTAATATTCAATAAATAATATAAAGGAGTCATACGCCTTCGAATAATATTCGAAATAATATTCAATAATAAAATAAAGTTAAAGTTATCGAATAAACCTTATTCGATTAATAGATTTGAAAACTATGACCATATATATGTATATATATATAAATATATATATATATATATATCCATATCCATATATATACAAAATCTACTCGGGATCCTCGACTCCCGGTTTTAGAAAATATTTTCACCTTTGGGTCCCTATACTAAGGGTATATGCAAGTTACCGCTATCCTCTAGCATAGGTATTATCAACTGAATCAACAATTATATATGGAAAGAATATGAAACAGGCATGCATATATATACCATAGCAGCATGCTTCAATATTGCAACATTTGCTAATATAACATCATGCATCTATCGCAAGATAATGCATATACAAGTGTATACATCACAACAACAGTATAACGGATAGAATACTTGCCTGAGCGACTTGGGGTGAGAAAGGCTCGGGACGAGTCTGATAACCTATAAACAACAAGTAAGTTGGAATTAACCAAAATCACTTGTAAACCTATACTTTAACTAACTTAGACTCTAACGCTTGTTTTGCGCTCACCGATTCGCTTAAGTCACTCGGGTACCCTCGGCTCCACCATTTTTAATAATTTAACCTTTACGAGTTTTAAAGCGATTCCTTCGCGAATGTCTTACCAACTGCCTAACACACTTACCATAAATGTTTCATACATTAATTAACCCTTTTTGGTCTTTAACCTATGTTTCAAAGTAAGGCGAGGGAAAAGTTTCGTTCGCGAAACGCCGTTACTTGAAACGGTCGTTTCTCCTAAACCGTGCATCGGAATCGAACGTACTACATATCAAAACGAAGCTCGTAACATGAGATATCTAAACATGGCAGTGGTCATAATCTAGCAGGGGGTCCTCGGGTCCTAATGTTATGCACAAAACAGTCTAAAGAAAATCGGACGTTACGACGGCTATGTTTACGCGATTACCAATATTTATACCACTCCAATTCTTTACCAATTCACTACAAACCACCCAACCATCATCGATACATCAAACACAACTTATATCAAGGCAAAGTCAGTCCATAATCTCAAGGTTTTCCAACTTATTCAACCGCAACATGATCTACTAACCATAACTTAAGATTCATTAACCATTAACCAAGATTCATATCCAAAATCACCACAAATCCAACCAAACTATCTAACATACATGGATCTTGCTATACATACATGGATATTTCTATATATACATTAATCCATCCATAAACTCATCAAAACTCAAAGTTCAAACTATAAGTTAAAGGTGAAAGTTGTTTATACCTCCTTGAAGCTTCCTAACACAACCCAAGAGCTTTGAATGCCTAAAACCTTGATCCTTGCTTGTATAACCTTAATCTTTCATAAAAATTCAAGAAAACTAAAGTTATTTCTTGAAGGTTACTATTCACCATCTTCTTCCTTGATTTATTGGAAGAGATTGTGAAGGAATTAGGAGCTTAAACTTATAGCATATCCATCTATGTACAAGGAAGCTTAGATAATTACCTTGTGATTTAACAATGCTTGGAACTTGATTTTTGAAATTCTTGCCCTTGAAAAAGATGAAAAGCCGAGAGCAAGATGATGAGAATGAAATGATTTTGTGTTTTTTGATTTGTTTGGCTTAGCTTGGTTGTTTTTTGTTTTGTTTTTGGTTAATTACCTTAATAACCTTATATTTGTGTGGTTATAAACCAACCACACCTCCCCCTTCCTATGTCATGCTTACATCACATTGCTATGTCATCCTCCCTTCCTTGTCCTCTTCTCATTGGTTGGGTGACATCACTTCCCTAATCCCCTTGCTTAACTTCCTAATTGTTTTCCTAATGACCGCTGATCTGTTATACGGTTCGCTTAACTTTCGTTTTCATTTATCGTTTGAAGGATCATACCCGGGATCTTATTACTTAGGTTCCCTTAACCTTTCTCAATACATTATATTCCTTTTTATGATCCTCTCTTATAATCCTTTAATTTAAATCCTTTTTATCCTGTTACCTTTTTCTCAATTCTTTCCGTATCTAGTGGATTTCCGGGAAAAATCAAAGTGTTCGGAATTGGATTCTGACGATCTTTACATACACTTATATCCCATATAAAGTACTAATAAAATCTCAGAATATCCATATCAGAACCCCTACATAGTGTGGCATGAAAAGTTTTCTCATTCAGCAAAAACACTATTCATAAGGGTTTCAAAATTTCTCAAAAATTGGGGTTATTACAGTCTCCCCTCCTTAAAAGGATTCCGTCCCGGAATCAGATAGAAAACAAATGGGGATACTTTCTTAGCATTACACTTTCTAACTCTCGAGTCAATTTTCCCACATTGTGGTTCTACCACCAAACTCTGCCTAGTTTGATAATCCTTCTCCTAAGCACTTGTTCCTTTTCACTCTATAACCCTTCCTGGTTGCTCCATATAGGTTACGTCGGGTTGCATATCTATGCGCTCATATGCCTCTATTTATCTGGCATCTGAATTATACTTCCTTAACATTGATACGTGAAACACGTTATGAACTTGCTACAGGTTCGGGGTAGGGCTAGCTCATATGCTAACTCCCTAAACGTCTTAATATATCCAAGGGTCCAACATTGTAGACTTAGCTTTCCTTTCTTTCCGAACCTCATCAATCTTTTCCAAGGGATACCTATAACATTACTAGGTCCCCTATTTCATACTCTTTATCCTTTCGTGTCAAATCAACACACTTATCATGTCCATCTTGGGCTACTACCAGCCGTCCTCTGATTAGATCTATCATATCCTTGGTCCTTTGGACTACTGCGGGTCCGAGCATCTTGCTCTACAACTTCATCCTAACATAAGGGAGATCGACATTTTCTTCCCTCAAGGATCTCATAAGGCGATATCTCATACTGACATATGATCTATTGTCGTAAGAAACTCAATCCGTGTTAAGTGATCTTTCCAATTTATTTCAAGTCTATTGCACAGACTCTCATTATAGCTTTTAGCATTAGAGCTTCTGCTTCTCAATACCCATTCTTTTCCAGTTCGTAATCGCTACTACCTTCTGTTCCTAATATTATACTGGTTATACTTTTGCTCGTTAGCGTTCTATAACCTTTTATAACCACGTCAACCTTAGTATCACGAATGTGTTCCCATTCCGCATACTACCACCACTTTATTACTCCTTTTTCAGTTGTTTCTATTTTCCAAAATTTGATCAATCAATAGAAGTAAAGGAATTTGTTGAGAGATCACTATGATCATGAACACTTGTTATATCGCTTAGTTAGTACAGAAGGTGGCCAGCCTTTAGTACTTGACAAGCGATTAAACAATAGCTGGTATCCTACTAGGCTTCTATCACACAGATAGATAGTCATTCGGCAATACCTCCCCTTTCTGGAAGGGTTGTTCTTCTCAACTTACATGAAATGAAAAGAAGAGAAAAGAACGAATTGAAGAGAACTGTATATGTAAAAAAAATATACTGCCACAAAATATCTGGCTTGGAACCTACCTCTGAACTATAGAGGTTTGTCATAGGAGAACAATTCATATACGTATATAAATCAACATTAAGCATTATAGCCTCGTATTTCCCATGCCTAATATTTTTGCTATCCCGTCCATCATTCTATGGACCCACACTCTTCCTCGAGCTTATACACAATTACCTTTGAAACTCCCTCGACATCGAAATCGAATCTGGGATCTCATTCTAGACACCATCGTTACTTGAATTCTATGCTTGCACCGCAACCTTCCTCGTATAACAATACGACTCTCTATTGATAAGAAAGAATAATAATTCACTAGGTAGATACTCTACTTAATTAGTCTATCAATGATAACTTATACACTACCACGACCCGATTAGTGTACTCAATCTCAACACCCATTCCAATACAACTCTCACAGTTGTAATCAGCTCATAACTCGCAGAATCATTGCTGCCTTACTATGGTCCACCACTGACCTACTGTAGTCATTCATTTTCCATGAAGTCTTAATAGCTACCATACGGAGTCCATACATGTCGTATCAAATCCTTCTAAGGAGGTACATAATCACCATTCATGATTCATGGAGTACACTCCTGATCCTGACATACATACATGACAGGAAGCAGATAAAAGTGCAGAAGAGTTTCAATCAAAGCAACGATAGCAGGTTAATACCATTCTTAATCATACGCCCTAAATAGAAGAATTAACTCAAGGGTTCATCTAGTCCTTTTGAAACATGGTCCTGGCTTATCTCAAGATAGTATCTCCTGAGATAGATAGCCCGCTCATGGCGATTACACGAATTAAACCTTTACCAACTACTATTACGGTTGGGTATTGCACAGTCATCAGAAGGAATGTCAATCTTCCAAACCATAATTCAACCTTCAAATTTTTAACCATCATCACTGTATTCTTTTGGCACACGCGCCTATAATTATCCACTTACCTTTAAAGTGTCGGCCACCTCTTTGGCCTTTCCTGATAGTAAAATTTCCTTACAGCCAATGTCATTTTAACCACCTCCAAATAAATTTTCTACCTTATTTCCGATCACTGCTTGAGTGAAGATGTTTTCCTTAAATCTGATGAGTAAAAAAAAAATCACCATTTTTCCATAAGTTATTGCCTCAGTCTTTAGAGGTTAATCACTGTCATGACTGACTCTCAATCATAATTAGAACATCTTTTATCTTAAGTCCTAATTGCCCTGAATAATTTCGACCATTACTGGTTCGATCCATACTTTCTCGTGGTTTAACACGTGCCCCACTTGGCAACAATATAATTACGTCATATTTCCTTTATCAACATTTCTATTCTTGAAAATTTTGAATATTACCTTTCTCCTTGTAAAACCTCTAGGGTTATTCTTCAATCGTTCCTCCTGTATTCCCTATATACAGGCATATCAAAATACCATTTACTAATACTAGAACCATTGTCTATATACTTCTGAAAAATTTCTCCACTGATCCTTAAAGGTTGTTATTACCTTAATCCTTTCCGATTCATCCTGTCAAAACTCATACTGTCCCTATTAAGGGTGAAATGCCAACCTTTATGCATTCCCTAGGATTCATTTTAAGTTACCGATGTTCTATTCTTAATTCCACCTTTAAAAAGGTACATGCATCCTTCCATGGATAAATCATCATATATCCTTGATAGATTATCTTATTCATCATTCCCACCTCGATAGTCTATACCTAACTTCATAATACATCCTTATTCAAATTGAGGTCAATCCATATGGCCTCCAAAAGATAACAACGGTTATCCGCTTGTCTTGCCTAATTTGGTAATGATAACATGGATGTTCTGGAAGATATTGGTCATGTTCAACGTGAACTTCTTCTTAATAATTCCTTATTTACTTTTGTTGTTTATCTCAACAGTCATCTCAATGTTGGGATACCTCTCATACCCGGCGTCTCCCTTTCTGGGTATCGAGCCACCGGTCTTACATTTCACATTATTGAAGGTCACTTCCTTCATCCAATTTTTCCTGATTTCTTACTTTCTTGTCTCCTCAGTCTATCCGTTGTCTCCATATTTCCTTCGAACTATCTCAAGGTTTCCTCGAATCCTCCCAACTTACAGGGGATAAACTATATGTATCTCTTATGCCCTCAACCATCAATTTTAACTTATGGTGAATCACCCTCATCCTGACGAATGCATACTTATCTATTTCTATTGCTACGAGTCGTTAGGGTTTCCTCGTACCCAACTCCCTTATCATACCTCAAACTCTATTGCCGTATATTCCTTTCCACTTCAATTTCTTTCTTTTTTTTTTCCTTCTCTTATCATTATTTCATGACCAACACAACATAAGCATTGATTTCAAACATCCCGTCATTCTGGATTCGTGTCTTCAGAACGAATCTTGATAACTTTTCAACTTAGATTCATAATTCGTCATACTCGTCTGCCTTTGTTCTGGCTCTAAAGCTTTTACACTATTCCATAACCTTGGGAATTACTTTCCCGAAAACATTGGCTGAACTTTAATCATTTTA